>NC_090658.1:7555394-7868552 GCF_013368605.1 Nyctibius grandis
ACATAAGAAATTTGTAGACTCCTTAGTTTGTTCCAGGCTGCCCAACCTGGTTTTGCTTTTGTAGTGCAAAATGTCTGTAAACGAAAGTACTCTTTCCGAATTTCTGGAGAGAGAGACAAGATGACAGCAGTACTCCTGCCTGCTCCTTTGTGAGTAAATCTTCCCTGGATGCAGTTGCCCTGAAATTACAAAAGGGTGCAGATGGCTGTCTCCTCCTCATCTGTGGGAATAAATCAGACATGAGAGTCGTAGGCTTGGCAGTTAAGCATTTCCATTTGTAGAACACTGACATACTAATGACGGTAATTTTGCATTTGTTACTACATGCCTAATCTAATTAAGTTTTTCTTAGGGTACAATTGTTGTTTTCTGTATTTAATTATGTACGCACCAGGTGCAAATGTTAACAGTAGCTGAATTCAGAAGGAAACCTTTTATCTTTGTGTTATGCAAGACCTCTTTTCTGTATCTTTAATATTGCAGTTAAAAAAATGCATACAGTATTTGGTTGTTCCAAGGACTTATATTGACATTTCTGATTGATATACATAGGAAACGCTAATGAGGACTAAAAGTTTACATTACTCTTAGTTTAAATGTGTTTAAAACTCTTTATGAGCTCTACATTTTTGGTTTCAGGTGTTGCAATAGTTCAGACTCCTTTTCCCAGCTATACTGCTGATTTTGAGCGTTGGCAGACTTCCCACACTCCATGACAGACCTGCCCCTGTCTGTTTGAAAAGGTCTGAACTACGTAGGGGTCTGTTGTCTGAATCTGAATTTCGTGGAGCACTGGTAAAACTGCTTCTGTGACTGCCAGCCTGGCTGTGAACTTTTTGCCACCATTTCATCAATGCTTGTTCAAACATTGAAAGAGAGTTTTCAGTAGAATTTGTTCCCTGGAATAATAAACTCAAGTATTATTTTTAAAGCTCAAGGACTTGAGCTTTTAAATGATGTAAAAGACTGCTTGGAGGCAAGTGACTCTCAAAAGATTTTGGAATTATAACATTAATTTCTAAATAAAGTGAACTGGAATTTCAGTACAGTTTCCCACCTGTATATTTGTAATTGTTTTAATCTATTAAGTAAAAATAAGTAAAGCTTCTATTTTCTAGTTTCTAGTCATTCATTAGTAATCTGTATTTACATAAATTTGGCATTAAGTATAATAGAAAAATTAGATAAATGATGGATGGATGCATGTTTGTTCTAAAGCAAAAGACACCCATAAAACATTCCCATTACTAATGAATGAAAATTGTCTATAGCAGCATTTTTCAGCCTTTTCTAATTTGTGAATTATTATACATTTTATAGGAGAAGTACGGCCTGTATGTGCTGTGAGTTTAAGCCTGCTGCCAGCATGCCGCCTTCTCTTAGTTACCTTCCGTGGATTCCTTCAAAGTAGGATTTTAAGCCCCCCATGGACCACAAGTCAGTTACTAGTGACCTGAAATACGCTACCTTTCATTTAAGGATCTCCAATAACTCCTGTGCTTAATGATCACTTTTCATTGGGCTGTGAGGTATGGTCGTACGGTTGAATGTTGAACCATTTTCAGTATAGAAACATAAATGTTCACATTTATCCTGGTGTAAGATTGACAGCATCCGTGGTGTTTATTCGAGATCCAGGTAAACAAAGAAGCTGTGTCTGATAGGTGTTTTGAATTCAGCTTTCCAGTGTTTTTAATAGTAGCGATTTCCCCCATCCCTGCCATTGTTCCTAGAGACCTCTGTTATTTCAAGTTCGGTTTGTTTCTCACCCTTCAAGCTTTTAATTTAGACTCCACTCCATTGATGGTTTATCACAAAATTTGTTCAGAGGCTTCCATTTTTTAAGGTAGCCTTTTAACTGCTACTGATTATGCATTGCATCAAAGAAAAGTGGTTGAAAACTTTAAAACTACAAATAAAATATACATCAATGGGTTACAGTAATGAATGCTAACACACTGATTCTTCAGAAAGAGCCCTTTAGGGATAGAAGACCAAGTTTCAGGTGATGTAAAAAATAGTAAACTTGACTTCTGAGAACAGCTTGCTGGAGTTAGTGGTCAGGCTTTACTAAAAATGAATTTTTAATAGATTAAAATAGGTGCATTTAGTATTAGTTCATAAAAGTCTTCAAATTAGTACCAGGATTAGTTCTTTCTGGCAATGAGGCCCGCACACTGATGGGAATAATAACTTGTCACTTAGTTCCTAAACTTTTTTGCTTTTGGGTTCATTTTTCCATTATTCCTGTTCCAGGTGTTGTTTTTTTTTCCCCAGAAGTACAATGATTTCTTTGGGTGATAATACACAGGCTGTGATATTTTAGAGGTTGGTATCTGTTTCCATGTAGGGATGCTTGGAAAAAAAGAAAATAAGACTATCTTGCAAAAAAATATGCTGGCCTCATTAGGTGCAAAAGTGTCTCAAATGGCCCTTTAGCAACACTTTGGCTTCTCCAGCTTCTCAGCATGAAAACATGTCTAAGTAAGTTATATTATTTCAGGACAGTGAACAGCTTGCTTCAGATCCAGCAACTGTGTTTATTCTTTGCTTTTGGTTTTTCTCCCAAATGAAGAATGTCACTCTGCATTGTTTACACTTACATCTCAAAACAATTAAGCTAAAACAGCTTCATAAGATTTAGAGCTGGCTTTGTCTCGGGGAAAGCTTTACAGTCAGTTTCCAGAGTCATGCAGTAAATAGACTTATTTTTGTTTTTTCAAGCTGGTGCGATTGCATATGTGTTCATCGTTCTGAAGAGGTTTGAATGCTGTTGATTTTGAGTTGTGCATATTGGCAAGGAAATTTACCCATAATTTCTGTATAGTGCTTTAATTATCTTTATGAGAAGAACAACTAACTGATTTATTATACCTTTGGGGATATATTTTATTATATCCTTGGGGATCTCACTGAAACACCTTTTTCGTGAAGAAGTGGAGTAGAAAACAGTAAAAGCTTGCTTGCCTTTTGACCTGGTTTTGCAGGGATAACATTTATAGAATCATTTTTCTGTTCCATTTTGTTTTGGTTTGTGGCCAGCCATGGTGATCAAGGCCATCAGCAGTGAAAGCCAAGGCAGCTGAGCCAGGCTGGCCCCCAGGTGTGTTCTATAGCATTAACATCAGGTTCCCTATAAATGGGAAAGCTTGCCGGGGATGGGGGGCTTTTTGCTCTGCTCTTCTCTCCCTATTTGTCCTGTCTTCTCTCCTCAACATTTACTATCCCTGGAGGGACTTGCCACCACTCTATGAGCTAAGTATATTTTTGTGTCTTTTGTATTAGTATCGATATTGGTTTCCTTATTTTATTAAATCTGTTTAAGTTTCAATCCGCGAGTCTCCCTCCTTTTCCCAATTCCCTTTCTCCGTTGTGGAGGGGTCTTGGGTGATAGAACAACTGGTTATTGTTTAGCCCTGGGTGCAGGCTAAAAGGAGACACCTTTTATTACAGGATCAGGTAGAAACAAAATACAGAGACTTTACTCCTTTTATTTTTCTGTGTCCTTGCCCATCTGTGAAATACATGAAGAACTTTTACAGTCTGAACTGAACTTGATTTATAACATAATTGTATTGTTCTAGTGCTTAGTCACAGAAATATTACAATATGTAGGGAACTTTAAACAGAGTAGTGTTGCTAAGGTTTAAGGGACCATCCTGCTCTCTCATTCCTTCCCCACTTCCATGTTTCATCGACCTACTCCTGTATAACCACGATACATGTTGCTGAGTGTGCAATCCAACACTTCTTGGCTTTCTGTTACAATAACTGGCATTTCTTTCTCAGTAGGCAGAGCTTTAAAAGTAATTTCCCTTAGCACAAACCACTGGGGTAAAAGTTTTAAAAAAGGCTGTAAAGCTTCAGACCTTCTCAGCTTTCTCATTTCTGGATCCTGATTCTGTTTTCTCCTTGTGGGGTGAAAAAGGGGTGCCTGAGGTGGCTGTAAGAATGAGCTGCCTTCTGTACACTGCTGCTTCCTCCTGCCATTCCTTACCAAGCGCAAAGCCTTGTTTCAGCCAAGAACTCAAAGTGGTTTGTACTAGCTGTGCTATATGGGTCATGCACACATGGGACTGAGCAGATCAGAACTGTTAGGTAGCTGCTTATATGGCTGTCTGCTATAACGACCTGCCATCCAGGGCTGTATGAAGACCTTCTGAAGCATGGGCAACGTAGGACATCAGTTTTGTCGCCTGTATACATGCTTTTCCCTATATGTATGCTGCCTGGGCTCTTTGAAGCAGTGTCTGTCTCTCATCCTCTGACCTGAGCAAGTTCCCTGTGAAGAGTCCCAGAGTGTTTGCATATCCATCCTACTTGCCAGGGAACAGAGCAGGTGTGAAGCAGAGCGAATGGGGGCTCAATCCCTTGCAGACTGAAGGAGACCCTAGTTTTCCTTCAGACGCTTGTCATGCCTCTTCCTGAAGGTTGTCCCTACAGAGCTTGGGGCAGCCTGCTCACTGGAATTGGTAAGTGGTGAGCAAAGGCAGGCATCAGGCTATGAGAAAGGTGCTCCCAGTTCCCAGGGCCAGTGCTGTCGCCTCTGGCATTCCCTGTGCCCCTGCTTCCTTCCCGCAGCAGCAACAAGAATGGTCAGCGTCATTCCTCCACAGGCTTTGCAAACGGTGCAACTGCAGTTAAGAGGTCTGCTGTCAGCAGGGGTTCAGAGGGCACCGAGGGGGGGGATTTAGCCACTGTTGCATATACAGTTCAGAATAATTTTCTGCTCCTTTGATAGTCCTTGATGTGTGTTATTCAGTTCCAGCCTAATCAAGTTAAATGTTTTAGCACATTGTCTTTCTTCAGACTTTTTACAGAAGGCCAGTGTAATCTTTCTTAAAAAGAAAAAATAATTCCCCTTTCATCTTTCTAGGGAGATCACTTTATTCATGTGTAGTGACCTAGCTCAACATTTGATAACTAGTGTGTCACTGAAAGTTCCTCATTACGGTCCCAGCTTGCGGACCGCCTGGAGTGCTTCATTATTAATGTGAACTTCAGGTTAAATTTTTGGATCTGTGCAGGTGCATTTGCACTATTCATTGCAGGCTGGTGACACATGCCTCATGGAGGGACAAGAGTACGTAAGGCTGAATGTGTCTAAAGGCGTATGGAGCACTTAATGTTTTGACATCAGCCATATGAGGAGTGTAAGGACTGAGGCTCGAGCTCTGTGTTGATTATAATCGAACTTTTGCTTTCCTTGGCAATCATTCTTTGATATATAGGCACTTAATCTCAGTGTCTGGAGAAAAGAAGTAGAGAGATCAGAGAGGGAAGGATAAAGGGGAAGCCACACTCCGATTAAAGCCAGTAACATGGGAAAAGCTTAGTTCTTATTCTAGACATGAATGCGTCTTTGGATGTAGATGATAGTTACATGGCAACCAGACACTGCAGAGCCCTCCAGATTGCTACTGGTTGTAGTGCAAGATGTAAGTAATCCTGTTGATGCAGCTAGGATGCTGTTAAGGCGATAAGTTTAGGAAGAATCTTGCATCTCCTTGACGGAAGCTTAATTTTGACTGTTTTTTGCAGTAGTTGCTTAAGCTACCTAAAGTCCACCAACCATCCATCTTTGCCTCCTGAAATCAAATAAGTGACCTACTGAATTAAATCTCTGATCTTAACTTGTTTGGTTTATAGTCTAAATAAATAAAAAGGTAAAAGGTAACAGAGTCTAATGTCTCATACAGAACAAGAGAGCTCTGTACAGTTGCAGGGTTATTCATTGTTTTCCCCGAGTTTTTGTTTGTGGGTTATTTTTCCTTTCTTAATGGCGAATTTCTCTGGGGACGTCTCTATCTCTCCCCACCTCTGTCTTTTGTTTTGTTTTGTTTTAAAAGAAATATGGAAATAGCAGAAGTGGGAGGAGAGGTGGATTGTAGGAGCAACAGAGCTGGAAGGACAAAGGGAGATGGGCTGAAAAGGAGGGGAAAAAGAATGGTTACAAGTGTGTGAAAGGGAGTGGGAAGAAGAGGAAATCTGAGTGCGGGACTGAGAGCACTGGGAAACGTGGGCAGGAACGAATTGGATGTGGGAAGAAAACTCCTGAAACGTTTTCTTTAAAGATGTTGGCATTATTACAGTAAGATAGCCTCCGCTTTACTCATTGAGGACCAGTTCTTGACCTTACCTGCTTAAAACAAGTGCTAAAGCACCAAAAGGTATTTCCTCAATAGCTTAATATTTTACACAAACATCTCTCTCAAATGCTGAAGGATTAAGGGTTTTAAAATCTTATACAATTGTATATCATTTGTGTAGGTGAAATCTTCCTAGTCATTTTACTCTATTTAAACTGAATATATATACTGATGGTTTTTTCTTTGTACATGCGAAGAGCAGTGCCCTGGTTTTCTAACAGGGTATCATAGAATCTGCTTGAGTTGAAAATATCATATAGTCTGAAAATGGGAATGCAAACTGCCTCTGGGGTAAAATGTGGTTTTAGTGACTAAGGTGGTCATGATAGTCTGCATTGAATTGAAAAGCTGATAGAAAATTAACAGATCTGATGACACTGTAACCACCGCAGACTAGAATTTCATAGAAATAATCACTTTTGAAAATTACAATTTTATTCATAAACCTAATCCATACAATAGCTCTGTCCAGTTGTATCTGAATGCATCACAGTTGACAAATCAAAGTAAGGGTATTTTAGATTCATGTTTCTGGTTCTGGCCAGTAGCACTAGAAGATGAAATCTCCTTCTTGTATGACCCAGCTCCTGAAAATCCCTTTTTCCTCTTAAAAAAAAAAAAAAAAAAGAGTACATTAGATCTCTAGAGACAGTTTTTCTAAATTTGCTGTTAATACAGTGATTTTGCCTTTTGGAGTGGTTTTCAAATATGTGTATATACCCATATTGTAGCATTTTAAAGTGCTAAATTGCTATTTAAAAGATGGAAGAAGTCTGGACATTTATTGACTAATTTAAAGTGAATTAAATATACCAATTGAAGTCATTTAATATCTGTTATCATTTGTCATCTACACCTCAAATATTTATGGGAAAACATCCAAGAACTTGTATGGTATATTTAAAATGTGTCTGGTGAGTGTCCCACATGAAATAAATTATTTTTATTGCCTTTTGGAAAAGTACATATTTAATAGTGAAATGCTTTGCTTATGTACTTAGATAACTCCAGTGTATAATATGGGTCCAAAGGTCTTTAATTTATCATAAAGACAGGACTTTAATGACAAAGTAATGGCTCTGATGTATCTGTAACTTTGGGATTAGATATTAGTAAGGTATCATATCTTTCAGCTCTTCCTTATGTGATGTGACATTGCTGCCCCAGACATTTTTTACTGCATGAGCAATCGACATAAATGAAAACTAGAAAGCATTCATGTTAAGACAAGAAGCAGTGTTATTCTCAATAAGGTGACTTCAGAAAACTGTCACAGAGATATTTCACTGGAGACATTCTGGTTTGACCTCTACCTCAACATTCCTTCTCTGTCTTTTTTTTTAATGATTAAACAGGGGAGAAGGGGTTTGTAAAAGCCCTCAAGAAAACTGACAGTTCATTGTAGAATGTAGCTCTTTCTCATTTCCATGTATTTTCCTGCAGGAGAATGGCTCTCTGAGAGCACGTTAGCCTTCAACCTTGGCAGGTGTAGAAGTAAATCTTCAGTATTGGGATTGAAATGTTATACCTGCTTATTCTGACATGATAGGTGACAAATGACAGAGGCATTACTGGGTCAGGTGAAGTCTTTGTCATAATCCCTTTTCCCCTAACTTTTAGCTGGTGCAGCAAAAGAGAATCCTGTTTCAAGGATTGTTAACACCGCCTGCTACAAAATTCCTTCGGGAAGGACCAGAGTGCTTTGGATTCAAACACTGACTTTGAAACCTGTAGGAAAATGGCACAACCTATGCTGATACTGTAATGGCTACTTTGGTTTTGTTACTGTGAAAATGTATTATTGAGGATATAAATGCAATTTTTTTGCAATGTAAAAATATATTAATTTTAAATGAATTCCTTAAATACTTGTGTTTAATGGGATTTAGACATGCAGTCTGCTGCAACGAATTGTGCAGCAAGGTTTAACTGATCTCTGGGTTGAGGGCTTGCCCTTTAATTTTGGGTAGCACAAATAGAAAGCTCTATCTCCATTATACAGGATTTTTTACTCATCTTTCTTCTCCAGCACCGTTTCGTGTTTTTGTAAGTTTTACCTCATGTCTGGTTCATCCATAAGGCTGATTCTCCCCTCAAGACTGCCTGTGGAAAAAGTATTTCTCCCTTTGGTAGACGACTGCTGTCCTACTTCTCTCCTGTAACCCCGATACATTCCTTAGGAAGGAATACAATGCCTTCCTGGCAGGCTATGGGGTCTGTGGCTCATACGCTGGAAGGGCAATGGGTTGGAGAGCAGGGAGGACAGGTACCTGACAAGAAGCCTGAGCACCAAGTTTGACCCCAGTCCATCTCCCATTCCTGTGTTGGCTTTTGGACTACTTCAAAAGCCAGATGAGGGAATGGTGTGTCTCCTTTTAATTGGCGAGCAGCATTGATATAGTCCGTTTCCTGCTGGAACTGCCTGGAGCAGAGCAGGCAGAGCAGAGAAACAGGAGAAGCCCTGGGCTCTTTTCGTCTCAATCTCTGATTGCGGATCCCCCTGGAACCATGGGGTGAATCTGTCCCTTTGTATTTTTGAGTGAAGTGAGTGCTGATTGATTTGTCAAGCGATTACACGCTCAGATGAGATACTGGAATGTATAGTTTGATTCGTATTCAGTACCACAGCAATGCCTAGGAGTAGCTTCATATAGTACAATGAAGATTGTAGTCATTGTAGGAGAATGTGTACGTAAAAAATCACCTTTCTGAATGTCTTTTAAAATCTTATTCATGAGCGTATATTTTAGTTTGTTTTCTTCTTGGGCAATTTTCTGACCTTGCACTTGCAAAAACGGAATGCTGCAGTTTAAACGTTGGCCAGAAGGACCTGTTTCTGAATAAACAATACCAAGGTGCACTGAAGTTAATTGCCTTTTGAGGGTATATCTGTCCTTTCTAAACTCAGGTGCCATAATATGTACCTAAGCCATGAGGAGGTTTCAACTCATCAAGAAGAGCTTTAAACAAATACTTTGGTTGATTGGCACATTTATACTATGAAAGATGTTGCTCCTGTGAATATGAGTCCTAGAAGGTCATCTTTCTACATAAATGCTCACTCTCTCTCTCAAAATAAGTCCCCTCAAGACCCAACTACCCATATTTTGTTCTTGGCTGGCCTTTTTGTGCCATCCCCTCTCAGTCCCTTCACTTGTCATGCCGTATTATTTACAGGGTCAAACTTACATTGTTGGGGAATCTGTAAGCTCCTTTAAGACGAGGCTGCTTTCCACAATTTTAAGCTTTGAAACTTAAAAAAAGATGGCATTTTGCACAGTTTTTAGGCAATGCCTAGGTGCTGTTTACTGCAGTTACTGATTACTAATGTACGTGTGTTTCTTGAAAAGCAGTTTTCAATATTTGAGGCATAACATAGTATGAGTCATTTTTTTTCTTTTAATTCAGAAGAGGATTTTTGTATAAGAGAATCTTAAGCAATTGTTATGATGTGAAGTGAATATATTCAAGTTGTGATTTCTGAGCTAATCTTGGAGTCTGTTTTAGAAATTACGTAAAGTTGAGGCTATTTAGAACAATTCGTATGTAGTAGTTGCATTTACTAAGCAGCGGCTCTTTGCTTTGGTGAAAGCAGGGAGGGGGAATGTTGTTTTTTTTTTTTGTCTTGTACATTAATCACACATGTTCCCAAGAAGTGACTCTCTGTTTAAGGACATTGCTTTTCCAGAACAGAAATAATAGTTTCGTAAGTTTTATTGCTATCAAGCCACTAGTTAAAACAAGTTTTAGGAATACTAGAACTAATAAAAGTTTGAGTTCCTTTGAAGTTGTGGCTTTGAGTTGATTGAGAGCTCAACCAAACCTCTTTCCCTTGCAGTTTGGGCATATGAAACCTGAGAAATAATAACTAATTGTTATTTGTTTGGCAGAGACCTGACTGGATATTACCAAATGAAAACTTCTGGGTCTCTAAATGGAGCAAAGAATGAATGGTCTTAAGCTGAGAAAGGTGGGGATCGATGAACCAAAGGCAACACAGATATTAAATATGAGCTTGAGTTTGTTCCCTTTATTTGTAGAAACATCAACAAAGAGAGGGGGGCGGTTTGAACTGGTGTAAATTTAAAACATGACTACTAAGCTGTAGTGAGTCTGAATCTCTCCATTGTCTGCAAGTCATTTGGTGGTAGTGGCCTGAGGCTTAGGTAACCCCTTGAATACCGGCTTTCTCCGTGTTAGGGGCATGTGTGTGCATATATTTATCAATCTAAATGTGTTTGTGTGTGTGTGTATATAATAAATGTAAAGGTAAGTATTGGGCAGATTTCAGTTCGGTTTTCATGCTCTCACTGTTTTAACAACTGTAATAGTTGCAAAGGGATGTTGCTGTATTTACAGTCCTTGGTGAAAGATGGGTTACACACGCAAAAAATATTTGAGAACTGTTGGTTAAAAGTATCTAAAATGGCTAAATTCTGGAACTTGCAAGAAGCGAAAAACACAATTCAACAAAAATCTTGAAGTGTTTTGAGGTGATAGATGGATACTAAAATGATTGACAAGCTACTCAAAATGGCCCTGATCTTTTGAAGTCTCAGAGTAATATAGCTTTTGGGATGGGACCTTTTTGTTTGTTTATTCCATCTCTAGAAGCCAAGTTCTGGGTTTCTCTGAGAGGTCAGAAGACCACTTTAAACTCCTCTTGGCAGAATGACATTCATCCTCAGTGGGTTATCTTGGTGCTGACGTGGAACCCACTTAGAAAGCAGAATCCTGTTCTGTTCTACTTGCATTTTGTAACAATCTCTCCCAGTACTTCTTGAAATACCAATGGTAATATGAAACACAGATTCTTTCCAGATGGGTATGGTGGTGTCCATATGTCAACGAACATTATTTAGGAAGCGAGGATAGTTCATAGATGAATACCAGAAAATACTAAAGGATATATTGTTGCTCTGATTTCCCCAAGACAGAGCAAAGGAGGATAGTGTGTCTTCCCTCTCCTGCTCCATGGATAGAGTAGGGAAAAGAGGAGATGTTTGCATGGTCTGGGAGGAAATGGGATTCTTATTAGAAGAAAGGCATGGACAAGATGAAAGGGAGTAGGTGTGGTACTTTAATGCTATCTGGGTTGCTGCTGGCTCATGGAATGAAAGGGAGGCCTTTTGGGAGGAAGCTGCGAGACAATACAGCTTTTCTGGGCACAAGATCATCATCTTGTGTCTGGAATGATCTCTGGAAATATATTTCAGGAAGTAATTTTCAACTTCTTTTAAACATCCCTGACATGTTGAAGCAATCAATGTTTTAATTTCATTTTGTTGACAAAGTGTTTGTTTAAGAATATGTTGTAGCAGTGAAGGCAAGCCTGTAGCGCAAACTTGCAACTGGCTGAAATGTGGTACGTTTTAAGAAATCTATAGCTCTCTAATGACATTCACAAACAATAGCAGGCATGATTATAAGCAAACCAAAACCAGTCTCTTCTGGTCAGTTCCTACATGTGTAGTATTTCTCTCTGTGTTGACTGTGTGCTAAACAGAGAACTTCCTTTAGGTAATATGTAAATTCCTTCTAACAAATATAGTTTATTAAGAGAGTGACAGACATGCCTTCATTGCCAGTCTGGAACGGGCAGTTTTTAAAATGGAAAGAAATGTCTCTTCACTTGCAAAAATAAAAATATCGCTTGAAACATAGGTGGGGAACATGATTTGTTCCTTTACTCCATACAGATATTTTGACCAAATCAGATGTAGAATTCCTGTGTGTTTTGTTTTTCATTAGAGTTGTGCATCTATTCCCTTACCTTAGTGTATAACACTTCATGACGTGTATCATAATCTGTGTTGGAGTAATTTATTTCAAATCTTGAAAGGTAAAGAGAGTACTGATGCTCACCCAAGTTTCTTTGGCACATACGTGTATCTCTTCCATAAGTGCTGTAAATAACAGAGCAAGTCATTCTCCATTTCATTAATGCACCTCAGCTTTGTTATTTGAAGTTCCTGTCTCGTATATGTAATAAGTGAAAAGGAAATGAGACTTTGGAGCAGATAATGTAAACACACACCATTTCTGTGGTTTAACTGAAATGAAATGAACACTTTGTTTTATAAAAACCTAATTATTGCTATACCTTCCATGCATTCAGGCTCTTAACTCTGGCCTGGCCAAGCCTGTAGTGCCTCCATTATTTCAGGCATCAGGTTTTATGAAATATAGTATTTCATATTGTAAACACAAAGGTGCTTAATTCTCTGCTGACTTTTGCACATTAGGAAAAAAAAAGGGAAACCAAGGTTTTCACCTCAGTCTCTTGATGTTTGCTAACTTGGAGATAGAGACAATTTAATTCTTTGTACTTCAGATTTCATTGTGAAGGTGTATTCTCATTACATGTGCTGCGTGTAGGTAAAATAAACTGGGAACTGGGAATAAAATAACTTAAACATAACATAAAAAGTTGCAAATCAGTGCACAAGCCTCCCCAGTTGTAACCTTGTCTCTAATTCTTAGCTCTTTTGTCCCAGATTATTTTCCCATCCTTCCAACTAGGAGTTCTACCAAGTTCTTGTTTCTGTCTAGTTTCCCTCCCCTGCCCCCAAGCTGTTGTGATTCAGTCTTTAGATTAAATAGTCCAGACATGTTCTTGAAAGTATTGAATTTTCTTGGCTGAATCTTCTTTTTTTTTTTTTTTTCTTTTTTTTTTTTGAATTCCAAAGTGTAAAATTTAAAATCTGGTCAAGTTATGAACTAAACTCTGGACCTTGTAACAGATTTAAATCTTTTTTTCTTTGTACTTATGCATTTCATCTTTCTTTGCATTACAAGTTCCAGAATTGAAGAGAGATTTGTATCTCTGTTCTGTATATCTTGTCTTTGAATTACTGTCAGTTCTGACCACTATCTATCTGTTTATATTACCACACAAAACCGTGATTCCAGAATGATAATTGTTTCATGTTTTTGTCCCTCTTCCTTTGGGCAGTTCTGTGGGTTGGAGGTTGATAACTAGAGGCTGTCAAAGCTTCATGTAGACTTTTTTTTTTAAAAAAAAACGGAATTAGTGCTATGCTATCTAGTTTATTTCTTTGCTTAGGAATGATAAATAGTGTGTATATATATATCTGGAGTGCTGTGTCCAGTTTTGGGCTCCCCAGTACGAGAGGGAGAGATGGAGCTTAACTGGCTTTTGAAGGTTTTCCTCTAGTCTGGAATGTCTAAGAACCTCCACACATCTAGCAGCTACAAAGGATTTTGTGAAGATTGGCCCTGGCTTTTTAAAGATACAGGAGTCTGAGTGGTTAAGGTGAAGTACCTTTCTCATGCTGAAAAAGGATTCAAGATGCTTTTTTAGCACCACTTATTTCTCAGTTTGCTTCTCGTGCACAACAGTCAGTTTTAGAGACGAGAGTCCAGGGAAATGTGTCAAAACCAAATATATTGAAAACCTGATCTTTGAGAAAAGGGTGACAGACTTGGGTTTGTTTTGTTTGAAAGAGAATAATGATCAGTTGTTTTCCATGCCTGGTGGCTACGTTAGAAGAAATAACAGCTTAAAGTTGTAGCAAGGGGATTTTAATAGGAGGAAATCTCAGTTAAATATCGAATAGGCAGAAAGGCTTCTTAAACATTGTATAGATAAAGATTTGGCAGGGATGCCATAGATATTTAAGTAGCTTCAGAGAGCGAGAGATCATGGACTGCATGACTTCTTGAGGTCTGATCTTAATTTCTATTAATTCTGTCTGTAGAAATACCTTCTTATTTACATCAGCATATCAAAAGTGACTTTCTTTTTTGGGTAGAAAACCCACAGTTTCTGAGGAACCCTTCACTTATTTCAATTTATCTAATTGGGCAGTGGAGCATAGGAAGTGTCAGGTTATATAATTGAGCTTTATTGTTGGTGGATAAGGAGAGGAATTAAGAGATTGCCAGAATTACATTAACCATTTAAAGTGCAGCCTTGCTCAGAACGCTTCGTCTGGAACATCCTGAGAGCCATCCACATCTTCAGCATGCTTTTCCAGTGAAATAGAACAAAATACCTAGAGGCTTACCAAATCTGTTCTCGTAGAATACCAACTAGCTAATTGTTCTGTACAAAATGTATAAAGTTAAGGTAGAAAGCATGTTGATAACCAGTGTAGGCATGTGAGACCATGAACACATGACCTTATTCTCTTCAGCAGCATGTAGGACCAGAGAAGCATTTCGAGACTCTTTTCTTAAGTTGTCCACTACATTACAAGGGCAAGTAGTGACAGGATGAGAGGGAATGGTTTTAAACTGAAAGAGGGTAGATTTAGATTAGATTTTAGGAAGAAATTCTTTACTGTGAGTGTGGTGAGACACTGGAACAGGTTGCCCAGAGAAGCTGTGGCTGCCCCCTCCCTGACAGTGTTCAAGGCCAGGTTGGATGGGGCTTTGAGCAACCTGGTCTAGTGGAAAGGTGTCCCTGCCTGTGGCAGGGGGGTTGGAACTAGATGATCTTTAAGGTCCCTTCCAACCCAAAACCATTCTGTGATTCTATTCTATGATGATTACAATGGCAGTGGCTGATGCCTCAGTTGTCATTCTAAGTATACATATAATTAACAGTTTGAGTTTCTATCTAAGTACATATACATTCTCTGTGGAATGGACATGGTTTTATTCCAACGAATATTAGAAAAAATTTGCGTACTCCTCTGGTAAGTATGAAGTGCTCATACATGCATAATAATAAAAGACATTCTGATAATAGACTATAACTTTGCTAATAACTTTACTGTCAGTTAACAGCTGCTCACTTGTATGCCAGATCCTTCTGGGAGGTTCTTTAATGTAAACAGTTTCCTTTAAAGAAGAGAGAAGTGACTGTTGCTAGCCATCGTATGCTGGGTTTGTTACCTTGTAACAACTTTGAATTTTCATTCACAATTACAGGCTATTGTTACTGATGGAAAAGCCAAGTCAAGCTCATTTTAACACTGCCCTGAAAACCCTATTTTTAGGTTGTGTCAACAACAGGCTGATGTGTTCCAAAGCTGATTAACTGGTAGCAGATTTAGGTGCTACAGAAATATTTGTCTTCTGCATGAAAATTGATATGCCAAAGATATACTTACATCAAAAAGCCGAATGCTTGAAAACATCTATGTTTTGCTTTGTATCTGCCATAAGATTCTTCCTTCCTGCTTTTCCTTTTCATGTTACAGTTTTGAATTTCCAGTTTACAATTTTTAGGATTAAATGTTATTAAGTGTAAGCATTGTCTTCACTGTATTTACTGGAAATTTCAGGTATCTATTGTGAACTTTCTCAGCCTTTAAATGAAGGAGTAAGGGCTTATTAACAGCCGAGCAGTGTCTTGCCACTTTCATCAAATATTTGAATTAAGAGAGATTTGGTCATAAAATACTACTAAGTAGCATTTTAAACAATCTGAATGAATGTTGTTTTTCTCAGAATCAAATTTAATTCCTCTGTTATCTGGAATATTACTTTACCACCTTTCTATACTGTTATCTCTGAAAAATGGCATAGAAAACAATAGAGTTTTCTAATTAAAAAAGAGAAAGCACAGTATATCTGGAAGACTTGAATGTTCTGTATCCATCACAACAATCTGCACACTGCAAAAAAATCCTTTTCTCTGGGAATATCACTTTTAAAGATGACTAATTTCTAGGATGGCTCATCTAAAGAGATTAAAAATTATGCAGTCTCTAAATATTGATCCTTTGTGTACAAATATGTGTGCTGCTTCTGCTACATTGTCAGGAAGACTTGAGTGATTGTGTGTGATATTAGATCGTTGTGTACAAAGAAGAGACATTAGCTTCTTAGTCATCAGGAATTACATAAATCTAGTCTGTGTGCTTAGTGCAGAGTGTGTCCCACATAAAAATTCAGAGTTGGTATACCTCTGGTTTTGGCTCTACTGTGCTGCTTCATAAATGGATTTTAAAAAAAATGTTATAATGCTGTTCTCTATAACAGTGTTTTCGTTTGCTTCATGTGGATTGAACATGTTTCTACAAGTAAAATAGCCCAAGCAAGTATTTTTATAGCTCATACAATGGTGTTACTTCAGTCCCTACTTAGAAGTATAGTTTTTGAAGTATGAAGGTAGTTCAAATGTTTATGAGCTTTTGTTCCTATTAATGAACAGCGATACATCCATTTCAAAGCTAGATTGAGGGCAACTAGTTTGTTTTAACCTCTGTAAGGTGCTTAAGCCTTTCAAAAATTCGGGACTCAATGGGCTAGAAGTTTCAGTGTTTCACTACTTAAGTCCTGAGCCATTGCACCCTCGGTTTTCGGGTCTGAAAGCTTTATGCCAGAGGCACATTTAAAAGGTAACTGTAGCAGACGAGAGAATTTTAATTTCAAATAAAATAGTATTATAGTTTATGTTCTTATTCACTCACAGTGTCAAATGCCATTAATCTTTATGTCAGTTTTAGAGGTTTAAGAAAAGCCAAACGCCCAATTACAAAGTACTTACAAGGTACTTAATGCAGCTGTTTAAGGAAGGGTGACGGTGGGTGGCTGAGTGAGTGAAAGGGATGCTTGCGCAGATCCTTTTACTAGTGATAAATTATATGCAAGTACAAAATTAGTATTTAAACAAGTGATAATTCTTTTACTATTTCAAATCTTAGTGCATAAAAGTATTTATAATTTGAGAGGTAAAAGAAATCCAGATGACAAACTTTTTTTATGACTAAGTGTTCTAGATCTCTTGTATCATATAGGCCGTTTTATTAAAGTTGATCTGTGAAGTGCAAAACACCTTACCCTGCCCTGAAATGGAAGAAATGCAGAAACCTAAAATACATCAGGAGAAGGTTAGAGATTGATGAACTCAATATCTGAGGAAAGTACTGAAACATCATCATGAGATCAAAATGAAAGGGCGAATAAAAAGAGCTTAGGTCAGCTTTTAAAATGTAATATTCTTTGGCTAAGATCCCACTCCTTCATGCTTCGATTTAATCTGTCAGGGCAAAAGGGCAAAGGTTCGCATGATTGCTGGGGAGGGTACAAGATGCATGACAGAGCAATTTGCTGAATTTCTCTGGATGAGTGTAGACAAAGCTTACATGTCTTTGCTCTTTGTCTCTCTGACAGTAGCCTTTAACATAGTCCTTATTGTTCACTTTCTGGGTCACTGAAAGCATTTGTAAGGTATTTTTGATGCAGAAAGCACGTTAAACTGTATTCTAATTTGTCTTAATTGCTTGTCTCACTAAATGGTTAATTCACATTTGTATGTGCTCAGCAGTTTAGAAAAAAAGGTGTTTGTTCATATATGAAATCTCAGTAATTACCAAAAGTCATTAGAGGTGTTAGTGGATGATCAGCATTAGACCACCTAAAACCATTTATTCTCACTTCTCCTGCTTTACTTTAAAAAGTGCTAGATGATTATTTTATAGTTTGTAGCACTTTACTGAAGTTGTACTCAATCCTTTTTCTCCTTGGAGAAATATTTGGTCATTTGAGATTGTATTTCTTGATTTCCCTGGGTGATGGTGTATGTGTTAACCCTTTGTTGTGCTGTTAAAATCCTGTGGCTCAAATTGGCCTTCAAGTTACAAAACAGTATGTGTCTTCAAGTCAATCAACCTGGTAGTAAATAGAGGGAAGTATGTGAGCATAGATGCATATCTAAAAATTTTCATATCTGGTCAGAACACAGTTATTTCTAAGTCATGAAGATTCCAAAGACAGTCGTCTTTTCCTTTTCTGTGCGTTACTACTAATATGTATAACTTCTAAAGAAAATGGAAAACTGCTGGCTTTTCAGGTTTGTAGACTGAAGTATTGATCCTGCAGTTGAATATTCCCAAACAGAGGGACTTTCCAACCAGATGCAATGGTCCGTTTGCAAAATTTATCATAGATTTGGAGTCAAAGTCTGTACAAAATATCCTCTTGGTTTAGAGAGTTGAGTGCCTTTGTACAGTCTGCAGAAATAGGTTACGAGCTTCATATCTCTTGCTTCATTTAATTCAGCTTTATTCTGTTATTACAGAAAGAAAGGAAATGTCTTGCAAGCGTTAAGTTTGCCATTAGCAGAATTAATGCAATGGTTTTTGTGCATCTTGCGTATGATGGTAATGTTTGGTAAGTCACTCGTAGTAGCAACAAATGCCTTAGATCAAGGTTAATTTTGTTAAAGAACAGCAAGACTGCTGGTAGCCATGAAAGCAGAGAGGAAAAGACTTCACAATGTATTTGGGCAGTTACCTAAAAGCAGTCTGCTTCAATCTATGTGCAGATTCATTCTCGTTGCCTTTTTGAGCAAAAGAGGAAAATGACTAATGAGACTACAGTAGGTCATTTTACAGACCAGGTTTGTGTCATCGTATTAAATAATGAGTGCTAGGTACTTAAAAGAAATTATTAAATGCATCATGACATTCTAGATCTGATTAGTGATTACCCACAGCTAATGTAGTCACGCATAGAGGACATCAGTTTGTCAATACTTCGGGGAAAAAAGCATCATTTGTTGCTCATACTTCATAATCATCTTAGAATCATACTTTTTCTCCCCTCCTTCTTTTAATAAGTGCCTATTAGTGTTCCAGTTGCTGTGCTTGGAGAGAAAAAATACATTACGCAGCCCATAATGCTTCGGACTGCTGACCTGTGTCTGGATTGATGCCCAGACATAGAAGATGACTTTAGAAGTCACCATAGAAGATGGGGGGTTGGAACTAGATGGTCTTTAAGATCCCTTCCATCCCAAACCATTTTATGATTCTATGACTTGAGCAAAGGTCTGCACCTGAGCAATGGAAACTACGTAGTTAGTGAGTGGGCCCAGCTCTGAGGCCTAACCTGAGAATGTTGACATTAATGTTTACAGGTGCCAACCAGAGTTTTGAACAGTTGGAGCTGAGTAAGGCTTCCCTTATCAGTTGCTTAATTTTGGCTTTTATTTTTGGGAGTTATAATTTTACCGGTTTGCCAGACATGACAATGTTTTCGTAGCTCTGAACATTTAAGACAAATAACAATTATTAAAGAATGCTAACTTGTTGGTTTCAGAAGTAGCAGTTACTAGCCATGATTTTTGTGATGTCCTCTAAATTCAGCCCTCTGTTTCATATGTGCCTTTCCCAGCATCACATTCAGTTAAACTGTGTCTGTACAGACACCCCTGCCTCAATGCCTGAGAGGAGGTGGGCGTGAAGATCCTTTCCTGTTGTATCACTTCTCTGTTTTACACTGACTGAAAATATTTGTTTTCAAAAATGTCCCAGCTTAGCACAAATAGCTCCCTGAAAGAAATGCAAAGAACTTATTTCAAAATCATTTGTTTGCGGGAATCACGGGGACAGTGTTTATGTTTAGAACCTTTAAATAAATGGGAATTGAGTAAACCTTTTTTTTCCTTCTAGTATTTTGCGCTGCATCTTAGGATAAATCAGTGTCCAAGTTTTTAACTAGCTTTATTGTTTGTTATGTCTTTACTATTTTTCTATTTTTGGCATGCCTTCCTTTGCTGATGCTTATGTTGACATTTATTCTGATTAGTTTAAATGAAGGGCTGAACCCTGGCCCTATCCTTTTAGATGGCATTGCTTATGAAAGAATAGGAATGGCAATTGTATCTAACTACACAGTGCATTTAGGTAGTTTGTATTTAATGTCCATAAAAATGTATTTCTTTTCTGAGGTAAATGAACCATGTACATTATGTGAGAAATTCGTGCTCCTACATTCAGTTTCTCCATGAAAAATTATCTCTTTAGGTAGGGCTTGTGCTGTACTGAGAAGTATAAAGCTTGAAACTGTTGATGTGTTCTGACATTGTACAAGGGCTAGGAAGATTGTTCTGTTGCTTGTATGTATCCAATGATAGGATTTCAGGGTGTGTGGGGTTTTTTTCTTTTTTTTTCTTTTTTTTTTTTTTATTTTAATAAAGAATAAGTGATACTGAGATGTTCTGTTTCATTCTGTCTGGGTCCAGTTTGGTAAGTTATTGGATTCCTGTGGCTGTTACTAATATGGCATGAGGGGAGAGCATTCAATACCTTGTAGATCTGATTCCTTTCCTGTTCTCTGTGTCCATTTTCATTTAGAAAGTTATTTTCATATCTTTTTCTTGAGAAACAAATTCTTTCATAGGAATTCTGTGCCCCAATTCTTTGCTCAGCGGTCAAAGGTGGAAGTCTCGGAAGACATTGCTGCAGATGGGTTAAACAGTGGATTCTCTTTTGAACACTGTGCTTGTGCTTCTGCCTGAGGCGTCTTTTATGTGGGAAGCCAAGGGGATACATTTGATTAATTTTGAAAATACACTTCCTCCATACCCCTTGCTATTCTTAATGTTAGGGAAACTGGCATGTTTGTGTTTGACAAGATTGTAGTACGTGGCTTGCTTCTAGCTTTACAAATGTTTTTGATTTGAGCGGTATTTTCATTTGCGATTAGATCCTAAGTGTAATGGTAAATGAGAACCTGTTTTAAAATTATGACATGGAATCAAATGATGATGTGAAAATCTCATCTTTCATTTGAAAAGTCACTGCTTCTCATGCCAGAGAGAGCAGCTTTCTCAAAGTGGGCTGTAACAGGGAACTTTATCCTACCACTTGATATGAATCTGACATCTGTAGCATGCTTCTTCTTTGCATGGGCTTTACCATTTCCAGCAAATCCTGAAAATATGAACACTGAATAGATGAAATGTAAAAATTGTCTTAGTTTTTTTTTAAAGACCAAAATATGTAAGCTAGTTCAAAACCCCTGAATGCTTGGACTGTAAATACTGGGAGTTGAAAGTCCTCTTCAGAACTGGCTGCTTTGATTCTGGCTGCTGCCTCTGTCCGTGTTCAATTCAGGGAAAATCAGAGAGTCTGCACAGAGATTTTGCCTCAGGTGACTCCTATTTGAATGGGGATCTCTGCTGGAATATTGCACTTGAACCTCTTCCTGCATTGGGCTGTTTCTGATTTTAAATCCTTCTGCCTTTCCCTCGTTTGTGGCTACATGTTGGAGGACTTCTACCTGCAAAGCTAGCATTAAACTTGCCTATAAATGTTTTCAGTGGAATGTAGATATGACCCAACTTTACTTAATTCCTACTTCTTCCTGCATTTAAAGCCTTTTTTTTTTTTTTTTTTGTTGACTGAAGTATAAATGGGGTGGGGGATTCCTCTCTTCCCCTTTTACAATTGTGATTAAAGAAAAAAGAGAAACACTTAATCCAAGATACTAGTTTTCTTTCATTGGTTTTGTGAGATATGCTTCAGGAAGACATTTGTTCCTACACAACCTGTTTCAGTGACTGGAGAACATAATATGTCACAGGAAGATGGAGACTGTGTATTTGTTGGGGGCACACTGTGCATTCGGTATAAAACAAACATTTTTTAGGTGCTTGGCAAATGTGTTGATTGGCCTGTCATTTGAAGAAAGGTTTGAGAAGAGTAATAAAGCTGAAGTTGGTTTGTATTTTTTAAGTGAAAATACTCATTTTGATAAAAGCAGATCCTTCATATACACAGCCTACGTAAATTATGTGTAAACTATCTGGATTAAATCGGGAAAAGCCAAGGATAATTTCTGCAGTCTTACATACCTGAAAGAGTTGGCATTCAGTTACCCAGGCAAGGCTGCAAGCATTTCTGTGGGGGTAAAACCTGGCATTGCAAAGTATCCAAATTAAATATAAAGTCAGCTAATGCAAGGAACCCCCTGTTTCGTTTAAATGTACGTTCCAGTTTATGTGCTTGCTAATGTTACATCTGTTTTCTGACTTGCATTGGATTTTTTTTTCAGCTGAAGATAAAAAAAAATTAGCTAGACTTGGTTTGAACAGTTGTTTAGTATCGGACTTGTTCTGTTTGGCAGACAAGAGTGAGAAGGCTGAAGAATGGGGAGGCTGGAGGAGAAGTTATGTTCTTGAGAGTGATACATGATAACTCCTTAATCTTTTTGGTTATATCACTTTGTCTGTAACTGTGGGTTTTGACAGTCTAGTATTGGCTTATTTTACGGTTATGAGCTGAACAGAAGCCTCCCTATTCTCTTGTAAATAAATCTGAGAGCTCCTAAAGAAAATAAAAATCTATGTACCAAAAACCATTTATAACAACTTAACTTTTGACAGTGAAGGATATCTGTCTCCAGTAAAACACTTACTGTTGGCTGGTTTGGTTTAGTTAATCATTGATTTGCCACACAAAAAATAATGACAAATTATGTAAACTAATCTGAAAACTCAAATTTGTTACACCTAGCATTTACTTTGCAACTTGCAACCCATTCTGCATAATTTTACAGTTTTATAGAAATAATTGAACGTGATAAGTAAGTGGGAATTGATGTACCAAACCCACTAGTAGTATGATTTAGGTTATCTGGTAAGTCAGGCTTCTCTCTGACACTAGAGAAATGGCATAGCATGTTTCAGATGATAAAAGCCAATCTACCGTTAAGGCTTGAATTGAATGTTGTGCTGTTTTAAAGTGCGCTCAGAATATTGCTTGAAAACGTGGGAAAAGTGAATGTTATGAAAGTAAAAGAAACAAAACGCGCTCAGGTAATCGGTATCCCCAAGGAAAGGAACCAAAGCTGTGTAAGATAATTGAAATGGCTTGTGATAAGCACAACTTTTAAACTGGTTGGCTGTGGATGCACCATTTTGATTTCTTGTGACGGCTGTATTCTGGGAATCTCATTTGAGAGGTCAAACTGAGTCCCAGGAGCTTGTCAGGCTTGGACGAATAAAAGCCGTGTTACAAAACAGAAAATAATGCAGGGAGGAGAGAGGAGAAGGACAGAAAAATACATCTGGAAAGGTCAGAGATATTCTCACAAGTACTGGTGGCCAGTTTTCCCTGATTTGTGTATCTTCTGTTTTAAGAGTGTCTGATTTATTGTGTTGTGGAAGTAATACCAATTTTATAATAATCTATTCTAAAGATTAATTATTAAAGCCCATTATTAAGGGCAGTATATTCTTAACCTTATCTTTAATTTACGAAGGTCATAAATATATCCGAACAAGGGCAAGACCACTATCTAGAAAGCAGATGTGAGAGCCAAGAGCTTTGGATCTCTTCCAAGTGGTTATTCTGGGCTGTGGACCAGCTCTACATCTAATAGAAAGAAGTGGTTTTCTGGGATCTGTTCAGAGTAGAGTGGCCACTTGATCCAGAGGTATGGAGAGGAGCTTCCCCAGCCTGCCATGGGGGAGCTGCAAGGCTCACAGCCCTTGCTCTAACCCAAGAGATTTGCTCTCCTTGCTCTGACCTGTGCACAAATGGCCTTTTAAATTTTTTTTTTTTTTTAATTTTTCCCATTATTGTCTGTGAAATATGCCATACTCAAATGGTGTTTAAAATCTCGTGTGGCAAAACCTAGAGTCTGTCATTTCCAGCAAATGTTTTGAACAATGCTAAAGCAATTTGGAAAAACCTTTTAGCATACAAATTAATTTGCAGTATTAATATTTTCTCATATATGAAACAAAGGCTTTGTTTGGTAGAATAAAAGATTTTATCTCCAGGTAGTCCACGTTTCTCTAAAGCAGAAATTGTAGTCAGTCATACAAGGTACAAGGAAGTCACTGCTATGTTTCCCAGCTGTGAGTTAGAATGAAAAACATCTTCAAGTGTTGTTTTTATTTTAACTTGATTACTATCTATGAGTTTATTCTTGCACTTTTAAACCATTTCCTTCCTGTTATCAGTAGATGCTCCCTAATTAAAAGCTTCTAAAATGTAACATAAATTAAGTATAGAGGAAGGAGGCAAGAGTAAACAAATATTTATAACTAGCTTGCTATCAGTCTGGGGCGTAGCTGGTTTGGATGGATGGATGAATAAAGCTTAAAATAACCCCAAACAACCAAGCTGTAGAAGCTGAGAAAAAAAACTGGAGAAAGCTGAAGTACTACCTGAGATGAAAAGCCTTGTATGATTCAGGAATTGGAAATATGAATGGGATCATTAACGATGTATTACCTGCCTTTCTGTCTTAAGGATATTAAGATGGCTGAATCTTGATATCTGAAAATATTATTTGATTTTTTTTTCCTGTGTTTTAAGTGGTATGAAGTGGCAGCCTTCCGACTGAAAATGGTAACTAGGCTTTTTTTTTTTTAGTCAAGATGAAGACTTCACTGTGTAGTGAGTTATTGCTTCTGACCTAGCTCTTCTTTGCTCTATAACACTGAAAGTATGCTGAAGGAGGGGTGAAACATAATAAAGTAGATCTCGGCGACAGTAATTCTGAAGCCATTGACACCAATTACTGCTGTTGTAGATAGTGCTGTGGCAGACTGGAATTGCATTTGGGTGCCTTTTAAGTTTCTTCTCCCTTTTCTGCAGTTGGGCAGAACATCAGCTCAAGACCCCAAGGGCCATGTTAATTACAGCACCACTTTGCAAATTTATTTGCACTTTTTTTTGGTTGTATTAATGCCAGCAATGTATTTTAATTTCTTCATTTCAGATAGTGATGATTCTGCCAAAAATATTTACGTTGGAATTTCTTATAGTCAGCTAGATGATGATTTTGCATATTTATTTTTGCTAATTTTTAGCTAGTAGTCCTTGAAGAATAGATCTGTCTTGTTGAAAAGTGGAAAATATTAACTTCTTTGCACTGTCCAATGTATGTGCCAAAGAGAATAACCAGTAATGAGAGAAGTACCTGGCAAGGATACAAAAAAAGTGCTAATTACTTTTGATGGGAAAATTACGTTTTAATTTATTTAATGTCTTCATCTGATACATTCAAGACATTTACTATTAGTAATGATAGGGAAAATCAAGAGCAGCTGCACATTCTGAGGAACCATCTATCAGAAACTGAGCTGAGATCACTAATATTTAGCTCTTCATACTATCGAATGAGCAGCATCAGCATTTCTCTATTTTTCAGGGCTTTTTCCATTCCAGTATTTCAAAAGTTTGGGTGGGATGGGAACTTGACAAATGCTCATAACCATTTATTAAATAATACCTCTACTCTCAACCATGCTGTGACATTAATGGTACTAATATTTAGCATTGCTAAAGCAATTTTCATCATCGTATCTGAAAGGACTCTGCACAAACAGATTGGAAATGTTAATCCCAGCGTACAGATAAGATAAACTAAGCAAAATAATTGTGGTACATTTTTGATGGTGAGATGTTTGGGGAGCTAGCCTTAGATTCATCAATTCTCTCATTTCCCATCTGTTCCCCTAGCAGCTGCACATACAGGAATTTTTCTATCACCCCCAGTTGTGGTAGGAGAACAGAGATTGATGGATGGAAAAAAATGCAGCACTCGAGCACACGTATTTGCTAACACAGGAGTAGGCTGTTGGGTGTGGATGAGTAGTCGGCAGGAAGCTGCATGGGACCAGTTAGAGCAGAGATAGTGCAGGAGGAGAAGAGGGAGCAGGACACTTTGCATGCTGCTTCGCTCTGTGTGATGTGGGTTTAGGAAAGGAGAACGTCACCGAGATGAAATAAGCGCAGAAGAGAGATTGAGTTGGCAGGAGCCTGTAAAACCAGTTGCATGTACAGCGCTCGGATGTTGGACGTGTTCCTGGTCTCCCCATTCCCACCATTTTATATTGCAGCCTGTCTGATCCGCAGCTGCGTGTTCAACATGCTCCCTTTCATCCGTCCTCTCTCAAGCGCTCTTTTTTAGTCTAATATGAACTTTATTGCTATTTCCCTTTCTCTTTTCCTGTCTTTGTTTCCATATTTTCTTTTCTTTTAATTTGGCCTTTTAATTATGCCCTTTCTTATGTCATCTTCCTTGTTTTACTGTCCTATTAATTCCATTGCAACGCCCCCTCCCAGCTGTAGGGAAGGAACACGCAGAGCTCACTCAATATTTACCGACCATCATATCCCCTCTGCTTCTATGTTGTATTAGCAAATCCTTCTCTGTTTTGTCAGCTCCCGGGAGCCGGCACTGACTGCTGTGATTCGAACATTTAGCAAAGGGAGCTACCTTTTCAAAAAAAGGTTTTATCTATCAGTATGTATTTGCGTATTCATAAGTATCTCACCAGCACTTGAAGAATTCAATCCTGTGCAGTGCCAAGCAGTTCCTCCAAAGGCTCGAAGCTCTGTCAGCTCTCCCTGACCTGGGGGCACGCAGCAGGTTAGACTTGCCCGCATCAGATCACTGTGACAATTTATTTCAATACTTTTAAAGTCAAATCAGTATAGGATGCTTGAAAAATCTCAACCATGAAGTTTTAAATATGTTTTTTTGGTAGCTCAGGTTCCCAAAGATGATCTTGGTCTCATGTAGACATACTGAGTCTTTAAATACGTGTGTGAGTGTGTGCATATACCTGTAGATAGTCCTGACTTGAACTTCTTTTCTCTATTCATTACATAAACAATGGTTTTTTTTAAGTACTTCTGAGGCTGAGTTATTATTTGCAGAATTAGTAATAGAAAAATATTCTAAATATAGTATTTTATAAAGCATATAGCAGCTTTAAAATAAGCTTATTTCAGTGTGTAATTTAATAATAATACAATGTTAATATAGGATATAAGTAAAGAACATAAGGGCAGAATTGCTTGACCTTGATTTTTTTAACTGTATCACTTGCATGGACGCATTATGCATTTGCTATGGTCAAGATGAAAAAAGAATCTGGAATTGTTTTCATAGCCAAAGGAAAATATGTGAGCAGAAATAAGAAGACTGGCTATGTCAAAATCTGGAATCATTCTTCAAATTTGCTTTGAAAATTAAGCTTTTAACACCAAGCAACTGGCTCTCTTAAATATCTTGTTTCAAGGAAAATACAGCAAGCAATAAATAGCAGTTTCCAATGGCCACTGTAACTAAATCTTGTTCTTCCTTCAGTGGCCTCAGGACAATTGCTCTAAAGTCTCCTTGAAAGAAAAAGGCTATAATTACTGCTGCAATAGTTTGCTTTGCCGCAGATGTAGAAAACATGCTTCCTCCTCCTTTGTCCTTTTTATGGCTATTTTAGCTTCACCTTTCAATGTATAACTGTTTATGTCTAAGTAGATTCTCTGTAAGGTTTAAAGACTGCAAGTGACTAAAATGTAAATTGACAGCTTTTTTTGATAAATTGAACATCATCAAAGTGCATTAATACTATAAAATACAAATTTCATGTTTTGTTCTCAATGTCCAGAAATTGAAATGTTTACCTAACAAATGATCTGCTGATTATACTTTAAATGATATTAAAAAGCACATGCTAATTAAAAAAAAAATAAAAATCCTGTGAAATTTGGTTTTACTGGAAATTAATACCCAACATTTTGCAGGATTGAGGGTCTTGGCAGATCTAAGCAAAGCTGTTTCTACACAGTTGCTGATATTCATAATCTACTGTAGAGAAGAGACTGTTTTATGAATGTTGAGAAAAGATCAACACTAACACCTAACAGATGGGTTGCATCAGGAGAACATTTGCTAACAATACTTGATCTTAAAGACCTGCTGATACCTTGTGGAAAAGATTTGAAAACCGGTTCAGAATAGATTGAAGAATAAGGCTTCTAATGACAAAGATTTCACAACTGTATATGTTGTTTTAATGGTCTAATTAAACAGATCTCATTCTCTGAATTAGTTGTTCCACATGTCAATTTGTTTGGTCGTGGGTTCTTGAGTATAGGTTTTGACTTCTGCGTTATGATCTTAAATAAACTTCTGCTGTACATTGGATTTTTTAAAATGCATAGTCGGAAACGTTTGAGACAAATCATTAGATTTACATATTTAATTAGGTGAGTTTAAACAGGAAGCATACTGTGAAAAGATCACTTTGTGCTGAAACTTTCTGGCATTTCAGGATGGTGTAGCTCTGTAAGAGAGGAAACCAGGCTTAAACAGTTTGGAACTGGAGATGAAAAGGAATTAAAAGGCAGAGAGGTGGAAGTTCATTGTTTGTAAAATATTTATTCTGCTACAGTGCATGAAAGTAATGGATTTTGGGGGGCATTAAATCATTCATATTCTCTTTAAAGGAAAATTTCTTCTTGCTGTAATGTGAATTATTTTAAAAATACATTTGTTGAAATTTGCTGTTAGCACAGGGCATCTCTAGCTGTCTTGGGTACTCCTGTGGTTCCCATCCCAGACAAATGGAAGCACGTTAGTGCCTTGGATGTATTAATCTCTTTTGCACCAGGAACTGAAGGACAAGGCCAGTGATGGTCTAAGATGAGGGGACTTGGACTTGATTCTCTTGTTACTGAACCTACCTAGGCAATACCAAAGGGAAAATGGTTAAAATGTTTCCAGTAGTGTTATTTTTATAAGTAAAGCTATATACTTCTAAGAGGGCTTGATCCTTTGCATACAACCATCTTCTTGTAACTTGTAAGTTTACCCACTTATTTGTTCAAACATTGCCGGCTGTTTGCCAAGCTTATTCATTTTTCATATTTTTCAGGTAAAATGGCTTATAAGAATAGAATCATTCTTTTCCTTAAATATCTCCAGTACTTCTGAGTTTTAAAGTACAAATTTGATATTTGGCTACAGGATGAGCATTTGCCCCCTTTCTGGTAGTATTTTATTACTTGGACAAGTTCTAAACAATAGCTGCATTTTCAGGCTTCTTAACATTTTAACGAATATATTCAGTAAAGAGTGCATCCATGTGGAACGCTGTCTGCTTCGGAGATAAAAGACTTTTTAGGCGACTGTGTTTCCATGCAGTTCACAAATGCAAATAATAGTGCTATTTCATTAGTATGAAAATAAGCTGAGGAATGTTATTAAGCACACAGGTAATTCCATGTCAAATGTCATGACTCCTACCAGGATATTTTTGGTTTTCATGGCTGGTCTTGGGAAGCATCTGAGCAAAAAGTAAATTGAAAAGTGAACAAGAAGTGGCCTCATGCTGAACAGCAAGAATTAAAAATTTGAGTAGTTAGAACATCATCCAGTCTTTGTACTGAGTCAGGCAGATGTTATTTGGGGAAAAGCAGCCACCCATGTAGTATAACACAATGGACTGCATTAAGGCTTTACACATAAAATTCAAACTGGCATTTCCTAACTCTCAAGTGGTTCTCCATACGATAATTATCTTAAAACGTAGTTTTGATGTAAAAGATAAACATTTTCTGTGTAGCTAGTGATATCTTTATCAAAGTGTGTGCTCAGGAGATCCATATCTGAAAGTGTGTGAAATAATTTGCTGTTATTACCCATCTTCAGCTGCTTTGCCCCTGTTCATAGGCTCAATCCTTTTTTTCTGCTTACCCTCTATATGTAAGTGTTTGCCCTTACAAAGCATGTCTGTGAACGTCCTGTTACTCTCCAAGTGCTTCAGGTCAAGGGTTTGTGAATGTTTTCATAGTGCAGACCACATTTTAGCTGTAATTTAGGTTGCGGATTCTGTGCATGCCACTTCTGACTTTATATACAGCCTTTCTGCTTTATCAATACTTCAGCAGTTGCTCAGAAGGAAAATAAATATTTCAGAAGTATTTTGTGCTTCTTAATGCAGTTCAGCAGTTGAAGAGGACCCATTGCTGTCAGATAATAGCAAGCTTATCTAGAAACTTCTTTGCTAAGCACTGGTGATACATAGATGATGATATAAGAATCTGTGCTGTAACTGTTATTTTTCCCACAGATACTGTAAATTTCAGGTAATGAGCAAAGAGTGCATTTCCTAACTTGTCTAAATGAGTTATATGCATCAATGCTTAACAGGAACTTTTTCATCATCACAAAAATCTGGCTCTGGGAAAGAAATGTATTCTTCATTCCCGAAGGTAAGCTGCTATTTGAGTGGCAGACTTAGAGCCAAATGTTGCCTCATTGCTGAAAAAGCTTTGTTAATTTGAGCTGAATGCTGCCTCTTATGTAAGCCTGGAAAAATTAAAATATTGTTGACTTTGTATTCAGTAAATCAGAACTTCTGATCACAGAGCCCACAGCAGCATGAAGATGTGCTTTGCTTTTAGAAGAGAAACTGTAACCAGAAAACTCTGTTGCAGGCCCTTGTTACAGCATCAGGGTATAGATAACAGGCTGGAATGGAGAAAAAATTTCCCTTCCAGGCAAATGACGATTATGTTTTGAAAACACCTGAAGAAGATGAGAAATGTGGTCAGACTTATCCCTGGCACTTGCTTAACTAGCTCAGTTCTAAAATTTCAGATGCACGCAAACTAACCCCAGATGGTATATTACTGAGTCTTTAGGCTTTGTTTTTTTTTAAACTTTTGATGTTTAAAATGTGTTAATATTTCTGCTTCTCGCTTACTCGTTCATGACTGTTGAGGAGGGTATTTTACCTTGATACTATATGTTTCCTGGGAGCTGCACTCTCCCTTGATGCTGGATGCCCACTTATGTCATGTTGCCATTAGAAATAAACTTTAAAATTAATTTAAGATAGAGCTACCTTCAGTGGAAACTTGGAAAAGGTAAGTCTTACTGGGGGTGTGAATGGAAACCTCCTCTAGAGTATCTTTATTTTTTTTGAGTGATCATGGACAGAAGCAGGGGATGGCACATCTGTCTCCTTGCCTGGGAGGTTCTCTAGAAGAAAGAGCAAGTCCTTATGCCCCAGGCAGTGTCCGGCAGCTCTCCCCTGTTCTGACGAGGAAGGCTAACGTGAAGAAACCATAATTTCCTGATAAATCTGTTCGTCACCTTTCTTGGAAGCATCTACTACCAAGTCTCTCCCATTAGCCTTTTCCTTCTGCAAGCAAATGCTTTTTTGCAATTTTCAAACAGTAAATATTAAGATCTTACTGCCTTTTTTTTTCTTCTTCTTCTTTTTTTTTTTTTTTTTTTTTAAAATCCCTTGAGGTTCTCACTTTGAAGATGAAACTTGTTAGGTCATCTCTTCCATCTCCTGGCACGTTCAGGATTGTCCCGCAAAAGCAGTGATAGCTTTTTGTCCAATTTAGTGCTCCACTTCCCCCTGGAGACTAGACTTCAGATGATAGCTTAATGCATCTCTCAGTGGCAGCCACTTTGTGAGATGTGCCATATAAATGCCTGGATTTATTTAATGCACTGTGTCAGCTTATGATTCATATTTAAAATAAAGATATTACTTTACCTGTATGAGTAATAACAATTTTAAAAGTAAAAAAACCCAAAACAACCTTCTGTAATAATCTATTGTTGTATGTCTTGTTAGAACAGTTTCCAGGGCATGAACAGATTAATGGAGTCAGGACCGGTTTTGTTCAGTTTCCCTTAGAGATTCTGCAGCACTTGAACTGCACAGTTTGTTTGCAGAGGTTTGTGGCTCTTTAATTCAAATTATAAAGAAAAAAAATCTAGCAGTCACAAGTTTATAAAAATTCCCCTTTTACACTTACCTATGTTGATTGATAGCTATTTTTTTTTTTCACTTTTTTGGGAGTCAAGATACCTTTTCTGTTAGAAAGTTTTAAATGAAAATTTACCAAGAAAATCTCTTTTATATGCTCCTAAGTAATTTACAGCATCCTGTGTCAGAAGCTGTTCCAGCTGGTTAATTACATATGTTAATTACGACCCTTATTTCTGTCTGAACTTTTCTGGACTCAGATTTTAACCACTGGACCTTTGCTTTGTTATATCAAAGAGTCTTTTAATGTCAGATATCTCTGCATGTGTTGCAGGGACTGGTGGGAAGACAGCGTGCTCTCTCTTTCTTTCTAATTTTCTTGTCCATTGGGAAAAAATTCTACTAGGTTGTTACCCATTTCTCCCCTTAGCTTCAGATGTGGTGGTTTCCAGACAGCGATCTCTTGGTTGACTCATGCTTAGGTTGATGCATCTTCTGCCTTGTGTGGGGCCAGGAAGCCTCGCTCCAAGGTCTTGGTTTGTTACATCCCACGCAGTAACAATTGATACATAGCACTGAACATCTGAGACTGTCCTAGAGTCATGGGCCTCAGCTGCTAGTTTGCTTGGTTTAAATTGGGCATATGGTCCTATTTTATTTTTTATTTTTAATTTTTTTTTGCTTTGAAAAGATCATAGAAAACTACCTAGTATTTATGTGACTATTTACCTAAAATATTTAAATTATGATTAGGGGAGGTGGAAGGGGCAGTGAGGTTCCTAGATATGTGTTCATAGCACTTAATTTGATGTTTTTATCACTATGTTGTGATCCGGCCCCTAAGGACTTAGTAAATGGCAGTAGCTTCAGAGTTAAGTGATGTTTGGGTATCTCTTGACACACGGGTATCACACAGTGCTACACCCTTGGCACCTTGCAGATATAGACCCCCAGAGAATAGCGGCATATGATCTCATCAAAGATCTGTAAACTCATGGGAGGGTACAATGCCAAGTGATAAAAATGGACAAAAGATGCCAGAAAAACCTGAGGAATAGAGTGGAAGCTCCTGACACCGTATATTGTAAGAGACAGAAAAAACAAGACAAAAACACTTTCACCAGCTCCCAGACGAAGGAAAGAATGACACGTCATCCCATTTTTGTCAGATAACTCTTAGTGGAGATCAATTACAACCTAACTAAACCATACCCCCTGCTGCTGCTTCTGTGGCCAACACAAGAGAGATTGTTGTTACAGAAGAATAAAAGTAGTCTTAGAGTCTGTTTTTTTTATTATCTTTTTATTTTTTTTTTAAGACAACAAAGGAGTACAGCTGTGAACTGATCTGATGTCCAAACATCTACAGATACAAATATTTTTTGCATGTGTATTTAACCTCAGCCTTTAATCTCTTGGGATTTTAATAGCATTTATTCAGATTGTTACAGTATTTCTGTAAGGATTCTCACCCTTACAGACATCCATCGCGATTTCAAAAAAAAAAGATGCTCAGCTTCATCACAGACCATTTTAGATTTGAAAAATCTGTGATCGGTTTGAATTTCTGTCCTAGTGAACTTGTCACTCTCTGAGAAATAATCTTATTCCTCTACTACTGATTTCCTTTAATTTGAGTCTACGGGTTATTTTCCTGTAAAAATTATTCTATATATTAAGGACTTATTAGTTGTTCAAGGTCACTAAACACAAAAATCTTAAGAGTAACTTTGAAGTCAAATTGCATTTTTCTAACCAACTTAAAAAAAATAAATCTACAAATACAGTTTTATAATGAAGATGCTGGCAGGACTTTATTCATGGCTGCATAAATACCACTGCTAAGACATAGTCACAGAAGAATAGCACTACCTGTTTGTAATTTTAGATGTAGTTATATAAATTTGTTCTGTTTGTGTCACGTAATGAACTGAAGCAAGGCTGCAGGCAGTTAATGAGGTTGGCTCCAACTTCTAATATTTGCAGAATTCTGCATATGTTGTGGCATTTAAATATTGTTATGCTGTACAGCTACTGACATGGTTACTATTAACTATAAAATCAAAATGGGTGGTGATTGCTGTTTATTTGAAGTGGGGTTTACATCAATTTTTGCAGAGATGAATGTTTTTTACAGTGTCTTTTTTCAGCCTGAAAAATGTGATTTCTTATTAATGTCTTTACTCTGAAAGATGCAAAATGTATTTCCTTTTCCTAGACTACTGATCTTCCACTCCCCATCTATTCTCAGTGTTAGCTGGGCTTTTTTTCATGGGCAGAATGTCAAGGGGACTTGTAACATCTAGTGTTGTGGTCCTTCTCCTAGGTCTGCCTTTCCCCTTGTAAGGTGAGGCACCTTTTCTTTTCCAGTTTCCCAGGCACAACGGTTCTTTGGACAGCAAAGTATAGGTGCAAAACAGGTTTGCTTGGGTTGGAAAGACGCTTTGCTCCTGGTAGCTTTCTGTTTTCCCGTTAGCCAGAAGTCTTTACCCACTGGCCAACCTGTAGTAACCCTTCACATTACAAACACAGCCCACCTCCTGTACCCACCAATAATTTCCAGACTGAAGGCAAATGGCACATGCTGGGTCTCATGTTTTGCCCAGTAATGCATTAGAAAGACACTGGCTTGCAAGAAGTAATTATTTTCTGGAACAGAAGAAAAGCTTACAGAAAGAACAGTGCATTTAAGGGTGGTCAGATATCCTAAATAATACTGTGGTCATGTAAATTGGATTACTCTGGGGGAAGGGAGAGGCGAAGTTGTTGCAAGACCTTGAATTGGCCAGAGCTGGGAAAGGGATCTGCCTTTAAACTCAAAAAGCCACATTGTATTTGGATGCGAACTGTAATATCTCGCATCTTAAGCAGAGAAAACTCAAAGTGACTAGGCAAGACAGAACAAAAATAAAAAGGGTTTATAGACAATCTCCCCCTTTGTCCTGGCAGGCAGCTTCCTGCTTTCAAGCTCTGTTCCAGTCAGCTCGGTGCCCTCGGATAGCAGCAGGGTGATGGGAAGAAGCTTTCGGAGAGCAGGCTGCATGCCCCGTGCCTCCTGCGGCAGCCTCTGTCGGGGCGCGGGCTCTCCACATCTTGCTGGGGGTCCCCCCTTTCCTGTCTGCCGCAGCCAGCCGCGGGAGCGGGGAAGGGGCAGCTCCTTCCAGCAGAGAGCTGATCTCCCCGTGCCCCTTCGTAGCCTTTTAAGGCAACACCGTAACTGTAAACTGAGAAGTAAAACAAAATAGAAGTGCCTCTCGAAGGAGATTCCTTTCAAATCAAAGATAAGATCAGGAAAATGCCACTTTTTGGTATAAAACTGCTTTCAGATTGCAACAGTTGGTCAGAATTGTTCTGCACTAGGTTTGCTCTTAAGGTTTGGATTAGATACTAAAATTTCTGGCGAAATCAGTTTCTTCTCGTGACACAGTTGTGGTTTCCCTTTTTTTTTCTGCATTAAATCTGCTGTTCTTGCCTACTTCTGAGGATACACATGGACTGCGGTCACTGCGGATCTTGTCTGGGCATTAGCAGTAACCGAGAGCTGCTGGCGCCTGGAGTCCAGCATAGCCTGGAAAAATAAACACCAAAGTGGTTAACGTACGCCTCGCTCTGTGCTGCCATAGGGATTTTAAGACTAGCAAAGGTATCCATACGCTGCACTGCAGCACAGGTACAGCAGCACAAGTTGGCTACTAAACAAAGTCCAAATCTCTCTCACTCAGTTGTTTTAGAGGACAAGCAGCCTCGACTGTACCATGTATCCATTTGCAGCTCCCTTTTATCACAAATATCCTCCTGGAAGAGCCTTCTGCAAGCCTAGCACCGCTTCATTGCCCGCCTGCCCCAACTTCAATAGTTTCAACCTACGTGATTCTGAGTGAATTCAATGCTGTGAATTCTAATTTTCACGTCTAGTGTCTGTTTTTCACGTACTCGTGACGTGCCAAGTGAATGTGTGCGATTTCGGAGTTTTCTTGGCTTGTGTGTCTTGCAGGGGAGGCAGACATTTCTCCTAAAGTATCTCAAATAATTAGTTTCCCATGGTTATTTTACTGTTTTATGTTGCACGAGGCTAATCCTTACCAAAACAGATTTTGACTTCACTGGAGAGATGGAAATTCATTACTTCACTGTTATTTTCTGCGTCTGGCTGCTTTGTTACATCTGTAGTCACTAGGAGTTTTGCCCCATAGCATATAAAGGCCATTATATCTTCTGCTACTCCTTACGAATGACGTCCAGATTAAACTTCCAGCCCTGTGCCTTGTTGAGGACTATTAGAAAGCATCACTGTACTGACACATTCCATAGCTGCAGCTCCCCCAAGGTGCTGTTAATGTGACTGAAGGATTTCTGTAAGTGAGCCGAGGGTGGAAGAGCTGTAAAAGGGAGAGAGGAGTTTTTGACGTTTCTACTTATTGTAAATTCAGAATTTAACTGTTGTCATGTACTGGCCTCTGCTTGGCCTCACAGAGCTTTTCTTTCCAATTATGTTGTAAGATGGTACTATATAGCTTCTCATAATATATCCATCACTGATCCCAAGTTTTACGATTTGTTATATGCCGTATGTTTTGATTGCTTACAGATTTTCATTATTCCGAAATCGCCTACGTTTTAAAACAAGGTGTGGGGTTGTGAGACAGAATATTCAGGCACTTATCTAGACTTTGAATCATAAACTAGATCAATGATTTTTTTAAGAAAGCAGAAGAGAGAACATTATCTACAGAAAGAATTGCACTCGTGGGCTCTTGGCAGCAGCATGTGGACCTCTTGCTTTTATACCTATGAAACTGAATTCAAAAACATATATTAGGTTTGTTCAGTGTCGCACCTTGTTTATAGAGCTTTTTGGGGAAAATTGTTTACCCAGATGTTTCGTCATCAAGAATAAGCCAGTTTAAGCACAAATTAACACAGTGCTTGGTTATTAAGTATTTAATTCTCAGCGGTGGGCCATTACAACAAGTTTTGTTTCTCTGTACGGTATAGTAAGGTATTGATTAAATAGAGGGTTAACTTATGCATTGGAATATGAGAAGTTGGTACGTCATAGCAAGGAAAAAGCAGGACAAAATTACTGCAAATAATAAGGAGAAATTATATTAGGTAGCTTTTATTGTCTGATGTTGAATATGGCTCTTCTGTTTTTGCTGGTGGAGGCGTTATTAGGTCTGACTCCAGTTTGTTTACAAAATGTGCCTGGGTCCACTTTTTGTTGTGAGCAAAGCTGAAGCATGCAGCGGTGGCTCTGAAAGCCCTGGGGCACTGACAAGGGTCAGCTCAGACAGGTGTGTTAAACTTTTTCAAAACGGCGCCTCTATATCACGGCCATGTCTTCTGTGCGACGTCACATTCAAGAGAAAAGAGCTTCGCAAATCAATCCCAAGTTGAAAGTAGGACTGAAATCCAACCAGTTCACTTGAATGCCATTTATTTATGACAACACCTTCACTCCATGCTGTCGTGGAAGCTTGTTAGTTTCAGCAGAGTCACAGGACATGCAACAGTATGTCTTTGGGGCATACATACTCTTTCTGTGTTTTTATTTCAAGGCTGGGCAGCAGTATCATGCTAATAGGGTGCATGCCACTCCATTGTCCCTGAATCTTCAAGGTCCTGTGGCTCACTAGATCTTTATGGCGTTTTATATGAGGCTTAGTCAGTGACATTGTTCCCTGGTGGCAGAAGCAGAGTGAGACAGATGGCAAAAGCTATTCTTTTGTCAGAAAAGCTGAGGTGGAGACAGGAAAATGGAAGGAGAAAGTGTCAGTATAAACGTGTATGATGGGGAAATAAGGAAGGACAGAAAATTACGGTATACAGGGGTCAAAAAAGCAGGAAAAATCAGTGTCCTGTCTCTTGGTTAATGTACCCCAGTGATTTCAGAAGTTCTCTATTGCGAATAGTTTTTCTTTGCTCGTTTGTCTGAAGGCAGGTGATCTAGCAGTAATATACTCACTGTCTGTATTTCTAGCCTTGAGAGTGAAAAGAGAGTCCTGCATGTAAAGACACCGTGCTCTGGTGTGTAAGGGTTGCTCCAGATTCAGCCTTTATTTTTTTTTAGGGAGTCTGAAGCATTTTCCTCTGAAATGGGTAAAGCAGTCAGAAACTGTGTTAATAAATGGGATGCCGTACACCTGGCTATCTAAACTCACGCAAATTACATTTGTGCTACTTTTTCTGTCATCATGGAAAACTAAGTCACAGATCATGAGGTTAGCAAGTACCTTGGTTGCTTCCCTACCCTCAGACAGATGGTGCTTCATTGCTCTGCAGCGTGTCATGGATGTGAAGAATCCCACAGTCAGAACAGCTCCTGATACCTGCCTCGCTATTCCCCGCCTCAGCCTGCCGCCCCATCCACCCCGTTACAGTCTTCATCAGTGCTTTCTACTCCATCACTCCTTAGTGTGATTTCATTTGAGATTCTCTTTTTCATAAAATAAGCCAGGAACGGAGCAGTTATGTATATACATATATATAAGAAAAAAATTCTCAGTGGTTCCCTAATATCTCCATAACAAGTCTCGCCACAGACTTTTTAATTTGCTTGTGTGCAAGTAATTTTCAGCAGTGCTATTGGAAAGCCTGAGCTGGCGTTCGGTATGTTCTGACAGTCAACTGCAAAATTGTATTGCATTGTCCCTTTTGTCTACCAAGAAAGATTTGGCATTTTTGTTTTACTCCGACTCCTCTACCACCCAAGGACCTACCTGACCAGGTTTGCAGACTGGTTAGGGCTAATCCTACATAAGTAATATAACCCTAGAAGTTTGGGAGGAAGGAGAGAGCAATTTGCAGCGTAGAAGTTACACATTTTTTACCTCTATATGGACACAGATTAGCTATTTGGTTCAAATATTTTTAAAATGTTCCCATCAAAGAACAAGCCTGTCTCACTTGAGTCAGAAAAGCAAAACACCAGAAGAGTATACAGGCATCTGGCAACAGTGCGTTTCATTGGAAAGTCTGGGGCCATCCCAGTTTTTTATCTACAGTGTCCATCTAAGTGATTAGAAAATAACTCAAGTCTTATGAAGCCTAATTTTATTAGGTCTGATAGGCCTTCCTGAACCTTTTTACTTCTCTCCTGATTTCCTTAAATCCGGATTTTTATGGAAGTTATTTCTATCCTGTTCTTCCACCCTGCCCTTCCACTGACTGATTTAAAACAAGTCAAGCTTTTCTAGCACATATGGCTTTCCGCGGCTCAGCTATGCTCCCTGAAATAGTGATTGCTTTACCAGATCAGTTTTCTTGCAAAGACTTCCAAACAGTGATCTAATAAACCTGATATGTTAAAATACTTAAGCATTCAACAAGTGTTTGGCAAGACAGAAGGATGTTCTTGGAGTTAATATCCACAGAATATAGAACACGTAGCATCTTACTGTGCTGACAGTGCTGTAACTCATTTTATAGTTTGCTGCCTGTAGATTTTTTTTTTTTTTTCCCCAGTCTTGTTTTTTTCCCTGGTCTGCGATCTTAATTCCTGAGGTGCAAGCATGTACGTTGGGCAGGTCAATATTCAGAGTGGCTTTCTCCAGCTGTACGCTCTCTGTGCTTGTTTGGCCAGTGAGAATTTGCACTAATACATTGACTTTAACTGGATGCTTAGCTGATTGACTCTGTCATCACCTCATAGCTTTCTGCAGACCTGGGGGATTTGGGGAGGCCAGTCAGAGGGTGGAATGGCTGTTCAGCAAACCTAAGCTTAGTTCTTCCCTCTCCTTCCCTGAAACAAACTGATTGTTTCCAAAGTGATTGATAGATAGAAAGAAGGTAAAAATCTTAACAAGACATTAAGTAGTTTCATTGAGAGGTAATTCTTCTAGGAACAGATGGAGGCTTAAGGAAGACCTAGGGTCTTGGCAAGGACTGGTTTAATGTCTGTTTTTCTTCCTGGATTTTATGTGTGTGTGTACATACACATTTTTATATATGTACATAAACATTTTTATATATGTACATACACATTTTTATATATATATATATATATACACACATATAACATTTCTCTCTTGAATAAAAGGAATTAAGTTTTCCTGTCCCTGCTGTATTGGCTGAAGAGCTGGCCCATTGCCTTAGAAAGCCTCTAATTTTCCTGTCTTTGCCCCGATCTCCTCTTTTTTGTTCCATTGGAAAGTGTTTTGCCTCTTCTAGCACTCATGCCTGATTTGTAGAAAAGCGAGAATCAGCAATGGTAAGCGGGATGAGCAGGGGATGCAGCTGTTTCTGTTGCAGGACTGCTGCTTACCTGTTGCTTTGTTCTGTCAGGGGTCCTTGCTTTGCTGGGAAGTTCTTGTATCCTGCTGATGTCTGATAAGGATTTAAAATTCTTTTTTAAATTGCTGTGGCTCAGGTGGCTCTAATTAGTGACTATGGCACTGCTATTCTCTCTTGATGCTAACATGGAATGATAAAAGACCCTCCCTGCCCTGAAGAGCTCACCATGTAAGTGGAGGACAAGAGACAACAAGGAGATGTAGAAAGCAGGCCTGGAAAGCCCAGCACAACGGAGAGGTCGTCGTGAATTTTGGGTTAGGCAATAGTCAAAGCATAGCAGCTACCAAGGCCCTGTCAAGGAATTCTTCATGCTGGCAGCTGGAAGCAGCTAGCTTGGAGCAGGCTGCCGTAGGTCTTTATCTGTATACAATCCATATCCAGGGAAGGGAGCAGGATCGAACACCTAATATCAATAGTAGTACAACCACATGAATCTTGTATATAACAGTTATTATTGTGAGAAAGGTGGGGAAAATGTTTTCTCAGGATCTGCCAAGCCCAGCAGAGGAGAGGGGACTTGTGTGAGGAGCAATGTGCCGCGTGAGAGCGGGGAATGGCAAGAATAATTAATGCCGTGGTTAGGGGAGTTACCTCTACTTAACGTGGGCTTCAGTTACATGTTAAACATACATCATATCCACTCTTTTTAAGCTCATCGCAGGAATTGCACCAATTCCGTTTGCATAAGTCAATACAGGCATTGTGCTGTAAGCAGATTTTGGAAGCAGAGTGAAATATGGTAGTCTAATAAAACATTTGATGACTTCAATTTCTTATATTTAGATATGGTCCTTAATTGTGTAAGGACCAAAAATTAATGTAATAGTTTTAGCTGGCACACAGTGTCCTGTTTAAGAGTTCCATTTAATCTATAATCTGTAACCCTTTTTCCAGTGTCTTTGAGATTATGCAGTGTACTGAATTTTCAGACCTAGTTTTTTAGGATATTAGACTGGACTGTCTGTTTTACTCCTTCCTGGTGTCCAAAAGTTTTTGAGTTTGAAAGCACTGTTGATTTGGTTTGCTTAAGATGTTCTTTTCCGTTCTTCAGTATTCCTCAGTGTTAACATTCTGCTGGTGTAACAAATATCCAATTTAAAACATAAGAAGATCAAGTGGGTAATAGAGGTTCAAGCTGACTTGATTTCTTCCCAGAAAAATACACAAGATGGTGAAATAGAAGCCCAGACAAATAATTAATTATTGACTTTAAAAATAGAAAGGAAGAGACAAGCTACATAAAAATAATTAAGTCCTGCCTTCAGAGAATACTATTTATCCACACATAAGAGAGTAGTGACCTGTGTTTCTTGTGAAGAAAAGATGATGTCAATTAATGTTTTTCTACAAAGCTTTAGTTCTGAAACATTTTCTGCTGAATTACAAAAAAAAGTGTAAGTGGAATATTACGGAACACAAAAACAAAGTGAATTTAAATTAAGCAATAAATTGTCATGATCAATTAGCGCTTCCTATCATGTTAAAAATCTACTCTAATAAGTGAAGATTTTAAAAAAATATTTCCCTTCTTATCCTCCACTCCTGAAGAAATTAAATAACATTGACAATTCAGACACTTGGTAGAGAAAACAACCCGGATGATTAATCTGTTTAGTTCTCTGACTGACATTTACAGAGCTAATTGTGTAGTGATGATGCTTCTTTAATAGATCTGAATATTAATGGAACATTTGGTTAAAGTTGGAAGTTGTTTGTTTAGGAATATCACTGGAGAAATAAGAATGCTTCATCAACTTCAGATTTTCATCACAGGTTTTATGACATATCATGGAACTTAAGTGCTTTTATGACTTGTAAAAAAAATTGCTTCAATATTTGACATTTTGTGCTTCAAGGAATCCTGATTGGCAGTTGATTAGCCTTTTGCTCAAGTCATTATCTTCTTTAGTGAAATTAGTTGGCTAGAAAATTGCATTGTAATTCATCAAGGGGAAAGTAACGTTTCAAAAGCTCTTGAGAGTATGATCCTTTTTATTTAGTATACAATATAAATTATTTTCCTAGCATGCTCTTCTAAAATGTACTATTCATCATATTATAGCAGTTTGTGTTAAATTATTGTATTCATTTTCGTTTCAGTCTTTCATTGAAACTAGGTGATACCTGTGTTTAAATTAGCTCGTGAGTAATATTGAAGGATGTGTGTACGAGAGTTTGGCCTTGAATCAGAAAAGCACTGAAACATGCATTTAAAATCTAACCTGAATATGTGGAAAACTCTTCTCTTAATACATTTAATGCAATGCTGGTAGTCAGATATTTCTCATTCAAAAGGAAAACTTTCTGCAAAAATCATGTTAATAAATAATGAACAAATGTTATGGTAAGGTGAGGAAAATATATTTGCAGAAAGAGCAGCAGTTCTACAAAGTCAGTAGCGTACTGAAAAAAATAAGACTATAGTTTTGATAAATGTTCCTCATTACCTAAGTGGAAAGTACGGTGCCTGAAACACACAGCTAATTAGGTGTGTATGGGGGCAGCACGGTGGAGGTCATATGCTAGAAGCAGTGGGTAGGATTTTCCCTGCCTCGACTTCAGGGACTTGACTTGTCTTCTCCTAGGTGCTTTCCTGCTCTCCCAGGTGACTGCGAGAGCTCACCGTGCAGATACCTCTGACATGAGGTAAGACAGAGAAACAGCAGTGAGACAATAGGAACCGTGTTCTTCTGAAACAGTGGGTTTCTAACCAGTTCCTTTCCAGACACCTGAAACATCAGATGCATAGATTGATGGGGGCTGATGTCTGGAGATTGTCCTGCCCTGAGTGAGGGGCTGGACTACAGGACCTCCAGAGGCTTCTTCTCACCGATATTTCTGATTGCTGTATAGCATATTTCAGTTTGCTACTCCTATTGCTCTTGGGTTGTGGAATAAAACCAGTTTTTTGCGATGTTGTGGCATGCAGTGGAGATCATTCTCTTTTCCTTTTAGTAATTCTCCTTCTATCTCCAGCCATGGCTTAAGGTCACATTAAGCACAAAGAAATGCTTTTTGAAACACTGAGTGTCACCATCTTAACTAACTTCAGATTGTGATACAATCAACAAGGTGCTTTTTTGGTGATGTTTTCCTGTTTTCATAGCATGCTTGTTTTCAGATGTTTTAAAGCAGCATCTTGATATTAGAATTTCTAGATTAATTAAATATATATTTAATCGGAATACAACTACATGTGTGCTGTGTAAAATTAGCTACTGTGCAGTGATTATCCAGTGGCAATTAATCCTAGCTTGCCAGTAATCTTTTCCTACACAGAAAGATAGAAAATATTTTATCATTGCAGTTAGCATTCCTCCTGTGAGGTAAATGTCTGGAAGAAAACACACATGTCAGATGAAATAAGAACATTCTTTGTATGTGATTTAATACCAGTTAACTCACTGGACATCCTCTAAGACCTTAATTAAAATGATGTTTTTGTATGAGGCTTGTTCCAGTATTGACAGATGTGTCTGCCTGAGATAATTTAATGAATCACCTCACCATTGCAAATAATGGCACTCTCATAAATTGTCTCCTAACTTCTGTGAGTTTCTTCTCTGTGCTAGAATAGGCTTATTCTTACCTCGTGCCTTTCCACCTACAGTGCAACATTACCTATTGCTACTGTATGCTACTGTTGCCCGGTATCTGATAGATAAGTAGCAAAAATCAGTTGGGCAGAAACAAGCCAATCTGAATTGTATTTACTGTAAATGGTCTGAAAAAAGAGTTTCACAAAGTTACCTCCCTAGTTTGAAAGTCAGAATTTTAAGCATTTTGTGTTGCATGTTTTGTATCTTTCTTACTTTAATTACTGTTGTTATAATAATAAAACAGGTTTTTTCCTAGTGTAAAAAACTTAAATTCCTGGATCGTTAATAAGACATACCTACATTACATTCTGTACAAAATATTTGTCAGAAGGAGTAATTAAAATTAATTAATGCTTCTGGTAAAGCAGTAATTGTCCCCTGAAGGTATAGAAGCGCTGGACTGGAAGATGTTTTCCAAGAGCTTCCAACAAAGTAAACAAAATAAATTTCTTTAAAAGAAAGACTGCTTTGAAATTCGCCCTGTATTAATGCAGCTTACCTCTCCAGCTTATTGATCGCTTATTGTCTTAACAAAAGGAACTCCACAGTCTCTCCAGGAAACATTTCCAGCTACGAGCTATCCCTCTTGGCGGTCAAGGTCTGACCACATGATGAAGTATCACTCCTCATGCATAAAATACAGGACGGAGGAATTGGTCATATCTGTTCCTCCCACCCCCCAGATGTTATATTACGATATGCTTACCAGGAGTAATGTCACAGCCTTTAATTATTTACAGAAGTCATAGCAGCAGACAGTGTAATGATGATGATGCTTTGCGTATCTGTAGTTCTTCTGTCTGAGGAATGTAAAGTACTTTACAAACATTAGTTAAGCAAGTGTTATCTTTCCATCACTACTACGAAGTGGCCCTACTGGAATAATCAGGCTGCTATTAACTGAAGTTTGTCTTCTCTTCATTCATATTTAACATGCTGAAATAATTGACGTATTTACTGTGTGCTCTTATTTTCCCTGTTCCTTTTACTTTGTGCCTTATTCCTTTAGGGCTAGTTTTGGAGGAGGGAACTTAATTTTTAAAGAATGTTTATTCTCTGAATGTGAAACTGAAAAAAAAAAAAAGAAAAATCATTTCATAGGAAGGTTGTTTTATAAGGAGTTTTAAGAATTCGAAAGACTTCGGTCTCCAAAGGCAGGCTCTCTAAAGCCCTGTCTCAATGCGTGTTGCAGAGTAGCTGGAGAATATGGTGCTTTCTTGAGTGTTTGTAGAGTTGCCAGAGCGCCTTTTAGACAGAGGGGGGAATGTAATTTTAAAAAATTGTTTGGCAGTAGTGATAGGCTAGCGTGTATGGTTCTAAAGCTTCTTGGCAATATTGTGTAACTCTTCTGTCTAGGAAAAATATAAAAGTTGCAGACAGCTTTTATCTAACCTGACAGGGTGCAGTAAAATGCAGTGCTCGCAGCTCAGGAGGTGCTATCTTCCCGAATGCTGCCAAAATATATTGGTGTGCCACAATACAGTGCTGCTTTATTAAACTCTCTAAACGAGAAAGTGGGATGGGATTTACACATTTCCTGTCTCATTATCCCGAAGTACCTCTGTTCCCTTTCTGAGGGAAAACCATATTCTCTCTTGTAGGATGTTCACTTTATGGTCTGAGACCTCGTATCACTCATTTGTATCAAAGATGTGACACGGCAAAACCAACAGAAAGGGTTTTCTCTTTGGCTTTGCTGATTTTTGTTGATGGGCGTTTTGTAAACTTTGGTGTTGATAGGTCAAGAAGTCATCCGAAGGGCAAGGGATATCTTACAGCTGTGAGGAGATATCCTTTTCTCCAAGCCAGAAAAACAATGCTGATTCTTTCACAGCATATTTGTGATTTCTTTCCCTGGCAGACATCAGAGTAACATCATAATACCATGTTTGAAAAGACAAAAGGGCTGGGACATCTTCTAGATGGTAACTTCAATTATTTGTCACCATTACCTGTACTGGAAGAATTTTTAAGATCTATCCCTTCAGTTTCTGCAGTGTTTCTGGATCTTCTGAGTTGAAGTAAGGGTTTTTGAAAAGATATAACTTTCTGTGAAGTTCCCATTGTTTAATGTGGTCATTGTGCTTGACAAAGGATACTTATTTTATTGTGTAGCAAAAAAAATGTACAAGGGAAAGTTTATGCATAAAATTTGTAGCATTTCTTCAGCTTGGTAAAATCGACTAGAAGCATAACAGAAGCTCTGAGGCATAAGGAAAAGAAATCAAATTTCATGTTTTCTAATCTTACACACATTAAATTTCTTTTGCAGTGTTTTTTAAGCTGTACTGTGTTAGGTCAGCTATGTTCCTTGCCTCTTCTGGGGAATCTCGGCATATGTTCCTGAGTGTAATAACATCTACACATCTTTTTTTTTTTTTTTCATTTTTTTTTCCAGCTTTCCTTTTCAGTATTATAAAAGAATTACATTTATGCTCTTGGGAACTGTTAATGGTTTTGAATCACTAAAGCACTCTTTATATGAACAGCTAACATTGATCATTTGCTTAATAACTGTCAATTTATGTGCTAATGTTGAATAATCAAAAGTAAGATAGCGAAAACATATTTGGTTATTCATCAATGCCCTTTGACTGTTCATAGTCTTTTCAGAAAGACTATATAACTATATGAGAGAGAGACACTGGCAGAACAGGTATTTAGGAAGAATTTGTTTGCTTGTTGGAAAAAGGATATATTTGACAAAAGGTTAATTGTTGTTTTCCCATACCTGTGCCAAGGAAGAGTATGTGCTGCAGTTAGGATGGCGCTTTTCTGCGTTCACCCAAGTGTCTCGGCATTGGGGAGAGAACGCTCACAAAATCCTAATTTTTGAAGAGACCTTTCAGATATCCACATTTACCCTCTGCAGTGTACCATGTGGTATTGCATCCAATTTTGGAGCTTTTGAAAAATCATGCCTTGTTTTGTACGTTGTAAACCCGTTTCTGCTTTGCTTTGGAGTGGGTTTTGTTTTGATGTGTAGTGAAGCGGTATCTAGACCAGCGTAACTAAATGGAGCGCAAGAATTGGGGAAACAGTAAAGTACAACAATCACACCTACTGCAGCAGAAATGGGAGCAGAGCCATGAATACCTAATTGACTGCAGTGATGACTCTGCCCCGTACAGACGTTATTTTTGAGTGTGTTTTAGCAATGCTTCAATTTTGCCTCTTTCACAAAGCTCCAGACCAGAATGTGTTTAGAAAGTGCCATTAAAGAGTATACCAGACTGATGGCAACGTGGGTGAAGTTTTCATCCGAGCCGAGGAGTCTTGTGTATTTCAAGAAGTTGCTCTCCTTATCATTTGCTGCATCGTGGGAACAGTTTATTTTGTCCTTGAGATTAATTTCAGAATGTATCGATGGAAACAAGAATAGTGACACTGGCTCGTCCTAGCATTTCTACTCTACGAAAAGCTTTACATACGAATCTCTACTCTTCTTTCTTCCCCTTACTGCAGTCCCTCTGACTTGCTTTGCTGTTTTATTGTTGGTTTTGAAGGGATCAATCCCTGGGTAATATAATTCTATTATTAAAGTACTTCTACATCAGTTTAAGTTTAGGCATATACTGAGGCCAATAAGTAGAAAGAGGATTTAAGAGGAATGAAGGGGCTTTTTTTGGAGCTATCCTGCAATGTCTTTTAATTCCTCTCAGGATTCTGGAAGTATCTGTCGCCAAGGTGACTGTCTGGAGTCCTATAGACGAGGAGGCTGGTTGGATTCCTGAATCACGAAGGCCTATTATGATATACTGATGGTGCCAAATTTTGGACTAAGTCCATTGTGGAGTTACCGAAGAACATTGTATTTTTTTGAGAAATGCTGCTGAAATGTTGCTCTGTGTTTGCAGGGGAGAAGAATACCTCCCGATCTGTGGGAATTAAAACTTAATTAGGCCAGGTTTCTCTGAGAACACCTAATAATTGCGTTTTCCTTTAAAACCCGCAGGTTTATGAATAATAGAAGGGAAAGATTGAACGTGGCTATCTAAACTTTTTTTCTTTTTGCTTTTTATTCTGTGCTTTCCTGTGGTATCTCTCTGAAGTATCAAGAGAACATTATTAGTTTCACAATGATTAACTGTATGGCATCTAAACAAAGTACAAATGCTGTCTCGTGGAGCTGTTTTGTTGCTTTCAAGTAGGTTTGCAACACTAACTCGTCTCATATTTGATAGGGAATCTGCTGAACATGAGAAAATGTTCAGACTGAATGACTTCCCAGTCAATATTCCACCAATAAGTGCTAGAGGTGAAGTCCAGACCCTGATGTTCCCTGAGTCATCTTGTCAGTCACGTCCATGACCTTAGCTGTATTTCATAAATGTTGTGACCACAGGTGCACACACTTCACTTACTCATTCACAGATGGGCAGATTGTTGTAGTGAAACCTGGGGCTCCTTGAAGCCAAAGACAGTTTTGTCAGGGATTTCTTGTCAAACTGGAAAGGAAATACGTGATAGTATCCATCTGTGCTTTGTTTATGCCCCTATCTGCATCCTATATGAGCAAGCTGCAGATTTTGAAACACTCTTATTCTGGTTTCCTTGTGCTGTCTCTTGCCTACTATTAATTAATTCCCAACATGTTATTTAATCTACTGGTTATTTGCAGATGTATTTGACACAGGGCTGCAAGTTTCAAAACAAGTGGGTTCCTGCATATTTCTGAAAACTGATGTCCAGAGAGAAGGTAAAGCCTCTCTTAAGGGGGGAAATCCAGGGAGATTCAGCCGTTATCTATTTTGTTGACATTGTGTGGCTGGCCAGTATTTCAGCTTCAGCATAGCACATGTGGCTTTTACCCTGCCAGCAAACCAAAAAGGTCTGGAGTGGACATGTGGAAGAACTGAGTGAGGGGAGACTGGAGATATGGAGCTTTCTGGAGATGTAGGGAGGATCTGGAAGGTATTGAAAATACCATGAGGTATTTTACCTTCAGTTTCCCTTTCTGCGTTTCCCTGTTTGGTGTCTGTCTCCTTTATGAAGTACATAAAATCCTCTAATAAAAAAGCTGTGTAAAGCCTTGAGGAGTTGTTTTGATGTGATAAACACTCTTGCATTCAAATTATGTCTGGTCTGTAAAACATTGCTCAATGAGATTTCTATTCAAAACAAATATTCTTGTAATATCTGTATCTGTGCTGACATGCACATAAGGCATTAATGGAGAAGGAACAATCTATTGGTACTTGACAAAAAAAATCCTATTAATTTTAAACAAAAAAAATCAAGTAGGAAGTGTAGTTCAATAGAGGAAACTACCTTTTAGAAGGTTGTGAATGTCACTCACCCTTTTACAACAGGGGGGCCGGTAATTAACTGTGTCCCACTGGATTTTATACAATAATATTTAAAAAAATGCTTTTGTTGGGTTGTTTATGTAAATGCTTTTAATGGGCAAATAGATTTGTTCAAGCAAAACAATGCTTAAACTCCAGGCATTGCGTGCCAGCATGAACTAATTAAAATCATATTGTGCAATAGGTCAATAGATCAGGAAGTCGGCCTTCTAATTAGAAGAGATAGTTATATAAAAAAAAAATTGTTATTGTTGAAAAGGAAGAGCAAAATTAAGAAAAAATAATCTAGATGTGAGGAAAAGAAATCAGAACCCCAGTTCTCTGCTGAAAGCTGTGTTAAAAGTCAGCCTTTTCTTTTTGAATCGCACTGTTGCATATAGAGATTTGAGGCTGTAGCTTGTCCCTCATTAAGGATCCTTGCGCTCATCCCTCTGCCTGCGGTGCCTGCCCGTGTTGTGCATACCTCCGTCCTCAGATAACAAATAATAGTCTGGCCTCCACAAATGGAGGTCGGACGGGAGTGTTCAGATCTGGTTTGTATTTGCTGTCAGCTTGGACCTTTCATCCTCCTTAATACTTCAGCTACACCTATTTTTTGTGGTTCTTGCTATCACCACAAATAGGTGCCTGGCCAAACTGAATAGGTGTCATCTTGGGACTGTTTTTGAGTGAGCCTTTTGTGCCAATTATTGTTTAGCTTTCGGTCTTCCATCTTGATAATTGAAAAACATTTATTTTCAATAACAGGTAGGTGTTGGGTGTTGTTTTACCCCGGAGCATAAACATAATTAGTAAAAATAATAACAATAGAGAGATTTTTAGATGGTAGAACAGCTTCTTGACCTTTTCTGTAGATTTTCATCACTTCAGAAGGGTGAAAGGCAGATCTGTTTCAACCATGCTTTTGTTTTGTAAAGGAAAATTGAGCAGGAGGTTGGACTGCATAACCTCCAGAGTCCTATCCAGAGTAAGTTATTCTCTGATTCTGTGAAAGGATATATGTTGAAAATAAAATACATTAATACTATTAAACCTAGTAAATCTAAGATATCTGTTTATTGAAGTGAAAAGCATCGTCTTTTCATAGGACCATGACGAGCTTGTCTCTACAGTGTGATGCTGGTAATACTGAAACATGTGAAATATTTATGGTATGGGATTGTAAGTTAACCATAGGGCTTCTGGAGACTGTCTTACAAAATGTTTCACCAGCATATTCATGCGTTTTGCTCATTCAGTTTGAAGTGAGATGTGTATTTCATAAGTACTTAGCTGTGTAGAGTTTTATGTATAGTGTGGAGGATTACTTTTCTCAATCATCTTCCCATCAGAAGTAACTAGAACGATAGCATTAGATTATTTGTGTAAGTCATCTCGATGCTCTGAAAGAGGTTCTCCATCATTCCCTCAGTCTTGCTGCTTCCTGAAGCTTCATCCTTAACATCACCAGTGCAAGCAGATCATATTAGTCATTCTAAGACAAGGCTTGTTTATGCTTGTACCCTCGGGTAACTGCTGAATGTTCGTCTTCTGCCATTGCTCAGTTGTTTGTTAGAGCCCGTTTACAAGTAAAACCTTAAGGGATGACTATCCGATCATACTGACTTCTGTGTGTGGCTGGTGCAGTTTGAGTTTGATCTGAATTGTTACTTTGATCTTTAGCACTTTGATTCATACCGGTTGTTAGGGCTCAGTAACAAAACTGCTGCCTCCTTCTAATGCGGAGATTTGTTTTACTTGGCTATGAGAATGGGAGCTTTTCCCCTTTATTTGCAGGTACACTAATGTAGGCATTACTAAAAATCCTGAAAAATTCAAATAAATTTCAACTAAAATAATACTTAAAGGGTGCATTTACCTTCTTGTTTATAGTTGGAGCCTTGAATGTGCTTTTGAAGGAAATCCCCTGACTCTTCTCACTGCTTTGGTATTTATCATCATCAAGTATCTTGGAGCACATGAGCTAGGTTTCTTCTTGGTAAAAGTAGACTGGAGGATGTGTCCCTAATGCCTTCCACTGCAAAATTGGCGTTCAGTCCATGGACCAGACAAGAACTAGCCCAAAATAAAAACAAATAAAACCCAAAGCAAACAAAAAAACACCCCATCTCCACCACCAAAAAAACCCTGAAATGTGTATATTATTTATATTACAGGTTCTCAGCACCAGTTATTTTACTCCACAGATGTGCTCTTATTTTGACCCACTGTATTTTCTAATGAAGATGTACCCGAAGTGCTGTATTTTAATAGAAAAATGTAGATGGGGCTTAATATACCTTTCGTATAGACAGTAGCTCACAATGCCTCTGCGAGCTTCCTTGCCGAATTCACCGTAGTTTATTTTTGTAATCCTGTGTATGACTTCCTATTTGTAAGCCTTTGAATCATATGAAAGTAGGCAGGCAAAGCTATTTTTAAGTGTACCTTCTAACAGTGAGTAGAGTAATATTAAGAATTATATTGAAATTTATTCTGCATTTGACACCATTGGTATAAGCTGGTTTTTGTGGTGGTTTTTTTGTTTTTTTTGTTTGTTTGTTTGTTTGTTTTTTAATATGGGTAAAGATTCTGTTCTGTAACTGTTTCTGGAAAGGATACTGATTTGGAAGTGGAATTTATGCCCCGGGTCCATCACTGATGCAGTCTTTGGAGCTTCAGTATCTTCAGTCAGTGTTACATGTCCTCTTACTTTTTTCTTTGGCATATTAGACTGATTACTTGTTTCTAATGGTATCAGGCTGCATTTTAGATATGAATCACGTATGGTTAAAAACCCAATAAATTTAATGAGTCTGGCTTAAGAGTTCCAACATAACTTTTCAGAAACAGATTAACTAGGTTATTTTTATTTCTCTGCAAGCTCTTTAAACTGGAACTTTCCATCTTTTTTTCGTACAATGCTAGAAATATACCTCACCCCCCGCCCCCCCCCCTCCTTTTAATGAAAGCTGGAAACGGAAATTTGGAGGCTTAAGTATAATACCAAATATCCCAGGATATATATTGTTCAGTCTTTCTACTTGTTATCATATGTGTTTTCTTTAAAAAAATGTATTTTTATATATTGGACATATGCACATTTGAATATGTTTACTGCAACTTTTATGGGCTCATGTTGAGCTGCTTTTTCTTTTTAAAGTAATGTCTCAGTGCTCTTGTATTATTTCGTTAATATTGCTCAAACTGCAGAGAACTTGAGATGGTTTGGGTAAATTGTTGTCCAGAATTACCTCTTCAAAATGCCGTTAATACATTATGTATCTGTGGAACATTGCTATAGCGTTGATGCTGTTTACTCATTAATTACTGTAGGCTGCAGCTCACAGTGTTGGCACTGTGGCTTGTTTGTTACATGTGATGATCACTTTATAAATGTCAATAAAATCAAGACAAAAACCTCTAGTACAACTGGAAGTAACAACTCAGTATTTTCCTCATTAGTTTTGGCAGCAAAGTAGTCTTACAAAGCAGTATGCAATAAAACACCAGCCAACTGAGTCCCACACTGTGGCTATAATTACATATTTTTGCTTGCTAATCAGTAGAATTTTTCTGTGTACACTATTATACTTTAATGGTTCTGTTGCAACACCAAATTTACTACAATGTTCTCTTGAAGAAAATGGCACATAATGATTTTGTATTTACTACAAGAAGATATTAAACTAAATAATATATAATGGTGCTGCACAGATTAACCAGCTCTTTAGTTCTTCTGTTCCTTATCTGTCTTTTAATAGTGTTTTAGCACAAACATAAAGTTGTTTGGGAGGGAATTACCAGAATTACTGAACTGGTAAATATAGCCATCTGAGGGGGATATCTTGTTTCTTACTCGAAAACTATTAGACTGTAATTTTAAGCTGTGCTTAGTACTTTAATTTCCCTTCCCACAACTCATGGAGCACGAGGAGGGTTGCAGCCAGCTCAGATAAGTAATAAGTTCATTAATTATAGGCTTACCTTTCTTGTAGGTTAAAAAAGCTTTGTGGGACTTGATTAAACAGGCTGTTGGGGTACGGCCCTGTGGAGGGCTGGGTAGTGAACAGCTCAGAGAAGTTCCCTGTGCTACTTCTGGATTCAGTGTCTTCCATTAACTCTAAAGGTCACTTGCTATTATCAGGCTTTGTGTCCTTCTCCTTTTTTAATTATTTTTGTCCGATGTGATTACACCACAGAATAAACAAGCATAGTGGGCAATGTGAAGGCTTTTTTTTTTGTCTAATGCTCTTTCCATTATCTTGTTTTTATTTCTGACCTTAAATAAATAAACAAATGCTCAAGAATTTTTATTCTTTTTCTTTTTGTGCATGGTTATGCAAGTCACTCAAATTCCACTTGATCATTATGAATGTGTCTGACAATCTTAGGTTAGTATAATGCTTTTCCATTTCCAAACAGAACTTTACTGTCATGGACAATCTGCCCAGGAGTGGAAATGGAAGGCAGGGTCTGATGATGCCAGCTTGCCCCCTTTACTCCATGCACAGTTAATTATGTGTGAAGGTTATGCCGATTTTTATAGATTTGTCAGATTCTGCAATGCAATCTGACATACTAGTGAGCATAAATAGTTTTTCTTCTGTATTTGTTTTGCAGTACGAGTCTGTATGAGGATACGATACCGTTTTTATGGAGGAAGTTGTACTCGGTGTATGTGATATTTTTGCATGCTGCTGGAAAACATTTGATATTTCAACATTGCTGAATGTTGATTGTGTCCTAGATCTTTTAGGTTATCTTTTGGCAAGCATTTATCTTAGATGTGTTGCACATATGATTTATCATAACCTATCAACAAAAGGAAAGAATATTTGAGACTTTTTATGGGTAATTAGTTCTCAGGCTTGTGTTAAAACACTGTCTGAAAGAACCTTGTTCATACATAATTTTCTGGTTAATCTCGTGTTTACCTTTTTCTTCCCTTGTATTTATTCCATTTGAATACATTGTAATGTGTTCAATTGGATTTACCTATTGCAAAGCAATTTTTGTATAATTAATACTGTTAATTAATCTGGCTTGAAACAGCACTCCAAATTGAGAGGCTGTTTCTGTGATTGCTGGCTGAGAAGTATCTCAACCAAGTTTTCTTCCTTCAGTGGTTCACGATAAAAGTAAATTAGCACAAGTGAAAATGGTCCAGGAAATAAGAAAACCAGCCGCTACTCAGTAAATAATTCCTAGTATTCCTATAGCCTGTTAAGCCTTACTGCAAGCAAGAGAATATCTCCTTGTTGATACTTAGTCTTACTCCTTTGTACATCCCAGCTGCTGCCCTAATTCAGAGTTCCTACAATCCCCGTGTTTTTTTTAAAGTCCCTTTTGAAGTATGCCCAGAACTGGATGTATTTTGCTTCTGTAACTAACCTTTCCTCTGTTACTTTCTTCATCTTCTCTCACATGTAGATAATATATCACTTAAAACTGCATGAAGATTCAGTGCTGTCACATATGGGTTAGAGGGGAAGGGAGGAGATGACTCTTGAAAACAAACAAACAAATTGTTAATAAAAAGTGTTTAGAACATAATATTTGAAATCATAAGTTATTAAAAATTTTTCTTGGCAGACCTGCTGATCTTTGCTTTGCAAGATGAGAGAGTTGGGGCGGTTCAGCCTGGAAGAGAAGGCTGTGGGGGGACCTTATAGCAGCCTTCCAGTACCTGAAGGGAGGCCTACAGGAAAGCAGGAGAGGGTCTTTTTACAAGGGCAAGTAGTGACAGGACGAGGGAGAACGGATTTAAACTGAAAGAGGGTAGATTTAGATTAGATTTGAGGAAGAAATTCTTTACTGTGAGGGTAGTGAGACACTGGCACAGGTTGCCCAGAGAAGCTTTGGATGCCCCCTCCTTGGCAGTGTTCAAGGCCAGGCTGGATGGGGCTTCGAGCAACCTGGTCTAATGGAAAGTGTACCTGCCTGTGGCAGTGGGGTTGGAACTAGATGATCTTTAAGGTCCTTTCCAGCCGAAACCATTCTATGATTCTATGATTTTTAAGGGAAGTGGAGCTATTCACCTTGCATGACATACCTCCTTCGTCTGGCTCAGGCTCAGTGTCTTCTCCCAGGTTTTCTCAGAAGCTTTAATGTATTCTTTATTCTAGCACTGATGTATAGTATTCTGGTGCTTGGTGCACCTTATAGCTAAAGAAAAACACCACATTCTCCCATGTCTGGTTAAGTTATACTTACTTAGAAGGTGTATTTCACTACAGAAGCCTTCAGGCTTCAAATACGCAAAGACCTGAGTGAGAATGGCTTTGCTTCCATGTTGTCTGTGAAGAGAAGGTCTTCGATCACATCCCATTGGATTTCAGTGGGGGAAAAGTGGTTAGCTTTCAACATTTTTTAAAATCTATTTTCAATACACCTTTAAAACTCTTAGGAATGACATGCCAACAGCCTGTTGGGCTGTGAGGATGCACCACAGTTATAAGGCTCCCTTTGACACAGCCATTTTACAATTACTACTTGGTACCCTGCTCAGTCTAAATCCTTGACCTGTGCTTGACAACTGCTACCTGATCATAGTGAATAAATTTGTATAATCGCTGTGTGATGGCTGCTTAATAAGTGTACTCTAAATATGCAAATACCTACGCTTGCCTAATACAAGTCATCTGCCATGACTGGCCCATGCATTTAGTATTTTTGAAGCGTTTGCAAGTAATGGAGCACACCATTGCAGTCTCCTGTCTTTTCATGCGGAGCCCTAAAATGCTGAAACCTACAGAGAAGGAAAAGATGTATTACAAAAAAAACACCAAAGAAAAATAGTTATTGAACAACAGACACAAAGTGCTTGTCTATGTGTGTTGTAAATGGGGAAAAAAAACAAACAAAAAAAACTTCCTTAAAGACTTTGCAGTAGTTTTTCTACTTTCATTCTTTTTTTCTAGATCAGCAGCATGCTTTTACTCAGAATAATCTGCAGTATTTCTTTCCCTGCTAATGGTGCTCTCCACATTACACGATTTTATGTAGAAAAAAATTCGGAAGACACACAAAATTGGAAGATACAAATCCAAATGCTTGTATGACTCTTGAGATTCTCACAAAATGCTCACCGAAAACCAAGAAAAAAGCATGTCCAGAGCGATACAGAAAAGACATCTTGCGCAGGCCTGTGAGTTACCAGTACTGAAGGGTTGGAAAAATATTCTGTGGAAGCACTGGTAATTTCTTTCTCTGATCTTGCCCTCTTCTTTTAAGCATTTGCCTTTGGTCATCATGTCAGATAGGCTGCTGAGGCAGATGGACAGTGAGTCTTACCAATTTGTCCATTTCTCTGTTCTTGATTTAATTTACATGCAGCATCAGAACATTAGTAAAACTTTTTTTTTTTTTTTAAAAATCTGAGTTTCATTGCCCTTTCAGACACATTATTTTATCTTTTTAGATACTTGTTTCTTTACTGTTTCTCAGAATTTAACTTAATGTTTCCAAATAGTGCAGGAGGAAAAACAGACCCCGTAGTTCTGTGCACTACACAGAGATTGATATGACGGTAGTAGCCTTATGTCATCAATAGCTGAATAGCCATCATGGCCAAAAAGAGTTTTGGTGAGATTTTAAAAACAATAATGTGGATACTCACTGTGAGTTTTTCCTGTGCTTGAGGGAGGAAGCACAAAGGTGATTGCTTAAAAAAAAAAGGAACAGGTGAGGGGCTGAAGGAGGCTGGCATGTTGGTCCAGGTGAAAATGGGCATCGACTTTTCTGTGTGGAATTAGAAATAAGTGTTAAGCAGAGCCTAATTTGCAATGGGCTGTGAAAGTGGGGGGAAAAAAAAGTTCTGATGTCGTCTCCCTAAACATTTACATCATTTAAGTTCAAGGTGGTGCAAACCCCTAAATGGTAGGTTAAAATTTAGCTAACATAATTTAATTTGTATCCCTAAACCAGGGAGTGCAAAGAGTGTAACTAACCTTCCCAATTTCCTGCCTTTTCTGAGGGACACAGCTATAAATTTTTTCACACGGTCTTAATCTGTTCCACACACTTTTTATTTTTTTAGTGGGCATAAGAAGAGGCTGTGATGCATGAAGTTGGACTTCAGAGTTGTTTTCTTTATGAAGAATGAGAATCCTGTAATAATAGCACACTAACATGAATGGAAATCCAGGATAAAGGAGGCATCCTAGCAATGAGATGTAGATAAGCCTTTTTGTCCTTCCAATTTGTGTGGTATCCAGCTGGCAATGAAGTCCTGTTACTGCCCAGGAGGCTGAGGAAAGGATTTTGGAGTCACCAAAGCCATTTCTTCAGGGTGATACCACATGAAAAAAACTTGCAGCTTCTTAATAGTCAGTTTGGGAAGCTGGGGGAGCAAGCTGAGATGAACATGAGCTGAGTTTGGTTTAATAGCATAGAACAGCCTGAAATTTCACCAGACTTCAGCTTAACACTTCTCCATAAACATCAACATGCAATTTTTCTGCTTCCTGCAGTGAGGTATTGAAGGCTGAGCTGTCTCATTTCCATCTGTAGAAGAGTGTGGTATGTCAGGTGTCTCAACACTAACACAATTAAAAGGAAGTGAACGGTTCCTTCACACATGCCTTAATGTCAGTATCTTGGACTGGGAAAAACTGGAAAACCACTATTGGAGCCTTTCCTAGTTCTTTTTTTTTTTGCCTGCCAAAAGTGTGACATTCAGACAGGTTTATCAGACCCATGTTTCTCTGAGCCCTTATGCTGCTGGAGTGGGCTGACAAAAGTGTGAATCCTATTGACGTTATAACTGTCTACAGAACTGGAGAGGACCACTCAGAGACTAAGAAAGATGATATCCTGAGTGAGATAAAACAAACACTTTCTTCATTGCTTAGTCGTTTATAGAAGGAATTTACAAATTGTCATTGCTAACGTGACAGAACAGCTTTTACTTGGCTTTTCATATATTTTTAATATGAGTTTCTGATATCCCAAGATACTTGACTGAAACAAAAATCTGCCAAAGTTTGTGCATTTACTATTGTTTTGTGTTTTTGTCAAAGTAAGAATGATTGGTTGTGTGCAATAAATGTAGAACACTTAAAATTTAACAGGTCCGTGGGTAAGTGAGCTTTATTTTGAATCATTGTTGACTTATTTATTTCCATTATTTCCATTTATTTCCTTATTTTATGTGTTTTTGCCAGTTTATAGCATGGACATTGATTAAACTAGATCTTTCAGCTGCTTTTGTTATGCTTGAATGTGAACTGCATCCAGATCAAGGAGAGCCTTCTCTTAAAACAACCAGTAGGTTTTAAAATTTAATTCCCAGCACTTTTTACCATAGCAGGCAATAAGTGATGGGCTTTAAAGATAAATTTGGAGGATTTCAGCTAAACTACATTCTAAAATATAATTTTGCCTTGTATGACTTTACAATAAAGCTTACACATGCCATTGTTATGAGTACGTTTGTTCCTTGCAGTTTGTACTGGAATAATGGTCTTATTATATATTATTATTACTTTTCATTACACTCATTCTGCAGCATGGGTCTAGTTGGTGCTGGGAGAATTTTAATTCTGGCAGCAATGAGGCCCCTTGTGCAGCCTCAAAATGTCGATTCTTAAATGAAGATAAACCTTTCACAGAGAATGTGTATTGACACATGAGGTAATCAGTAGCTGAAGCATCAAGACTTTAAACTCTCAGTTCTGTCTTAATTTAACTCAGGTGTGGGCACTAAGAGTTTCTGAAAATAAGAATTTTAAAGGAACTATAAATTTAGATTGTCTGTGATGAAACGTGAACCTAATTCAGCGAAATAGCCATCTCAAATAGTTTATCTGTGCTTTTTGTTTCTAAAATGGAGAATTTTAAGGCTAAATCAGATTATGCTTTTAAACTCCTTGAGATCTTGGCCAGAAAGTACCGTATAAATGATAAGTATTTAAAATTAATTATGTTGGAGGCCTATAAACCAGTGCATTGATTAAAAATCTTCAGTTCATTAAACTTCCCAATGGCAGAGGCCATCTCTGTAATATAAACTGCCATTTCTAGCAGCAGCGGCCGACTGGCATCTGTGTTGTAATCTTTTTAAGATCCCCACCTTTGTTCATTAGACCAGCAGCTGTTGTCTCTGGCTGGGCAGGATTTATTTCCCCTTGACATCTGTCCCAGAGGTGCAGTTGCAACTTTGGCAGCACTTCATTCCAATGAACTTCCTAGAGGTACTTTACCAGTTTTGCAGAATGAGGTTGCTTTTGGTTGTGAGTTGGGGTTTGTTGTTGTTGTTTTGGGGGGTTTTGGTTGATTTTTTTGGGGGGTGGTTTTGTTTGGTTTTGTTTTGGTTTGGTTTGGATTTTTTTCTACATACATCCTTGCAATGGGCATTTGTGACAGGTCCACAAGGACTGAGGGCACGTATACCAGAGGTGTGCTACAGTCTGGGCAAAACAGCTTCCTCTTGCGTGTCCCTAGCACTATATCTGATATAATGACATTTTTCTGTTTTTATTCACTCCTGGCATTTGCCATGTGGAAGAACAGTACTGTTTCATACATAAATCATGCACAGTTAACTTTCTTAAATAAGTAAATCACTCGAATTTCCTAGTGAAAACGAGAAATGAAAATCTGGAAAAGCACCAGAGAACACAAATTACTATGGAAAAAAAGAATATATTGATTCTTGAAATATAACTTGATAAATCTGCATATATTGTTTACATTGTAACTTCAATTTATCCAGACTCACACACAAGGTCACAAAAGAAGTTTGGGTCTTATTATTCCCAGGGGAATTTGTATTTTTCTGCTGTGGTGTTTGATTACCTTATCCTTTTTTATTACCATCTGCACTGCAAGGCTAGTTTTGCTGAGGGTTTTTGTTTTTTTTTTTTTTTTTTTTAAGCAGCATCCCAGGATACCCTTAATTCTGTGTTTCCTGCGCTTTTGCTTCATTTGCAATTTTAAGAGATTTTCTATGAGACAAAGATTTATTCTATATTGTATATCAGTAAATTAGCTAGTTTTTACTATGTAACTTCAACCCTGGAGTACAAATACAGTTGCTTTACAATAAATTGAATAAGAAAGGATTTAACCTTTTAGTGTCCTTTAGTGTGCAGTATAGAAAGATGATGTCAAAGATTTCCATATTTTTGTTTAATGCATTGTTTTTAGTACACTCTCATTTTGCCTAGGAGTTTTATTTTGATACTCGATTTTGTCCATGTATTTTAAGCAATTATTTTCAGGTGACTTCTTTGTGCAACCAGTGCCATTAACTGCAGGAGCTTTGGAAAGAGTTTTTCTTCATTAACGGCTTCTGCTGAATTGTTGGGAGAACAAAATGCTGTCCCTAAGTGGCTCCTAAAACTTATGGATGCATGCAATGAGATTGCTAATATTATTTTTAATGAAAAAATGTTGGAGTAGTACTTTTAATAGCTTTCCACAAGCATGAACAACTTGAACTATAGAGTTAAATCTCAAGCTCCTTGAGCTGTTCTTCAGCCCTCAAAATACAGTTCATCTGTGCAGGTCTTCAAAACTAAGAAGCTCCTCCCACGTGCTCGTCCAGCCAAGCCATGGTGAAACAGTAAATATAGAAACCCCATTTGTATGGGGTCTCCACACGTGACATTGCAGTGAATAATGGGATCACATGTCAAAAGACAAGTTGAACTGCTTAAGTCTTTGCAGTCATCTGAAAGCAAAAGCGTTGTCTGCTTTTTCAAAGCATTTATTTTACCTCAAGGTAGATTCTGGGGAGCATTAGGCAGCCTGGCAGCTGCTTGTTGGGAGGGGAACGCAGAAGAGGGACCATCCTGTGGATCTTTGCCACCTTGCTGGTGGCCCCAGGCAGGACTCATTAATGCTGTCAAAAATCCTTAGAAATAGCTTGGTTTATAAGCATGAAACTCATATCAAGAAGCACAGTATCAATAAGGACAGTTAGCAGCCTGTCTTTACTCCCTTTCAGTGTTACCAGTACTTGGAAATGCCAATTAACCATCATGCGGATCGGAGATGAGATTTCTTGTCAGTTATGAGTGATAGTTTTGTCTGTGGGATTTTCCCACATCTTTCCCATAGCTGTGAAATGGCAGGTCACTTGTGTATATAGATGACCCGAAGTGTATATATGATTTCCATAAACCTGGACAGGAAGGCAGCGTGCAGAAAAAAAGGCATACTGTGAAGCAGAGTGATAGCTTCAAAGTCAAATGACATTTTTCATTGGCTGTAAAAAACAGTGATAATGCACAATTCCTTATCACTGTCACATGACGTAAGTCAGATTTGACCATAAGTGCCCGGCTTTTCAGTCAGTTGCACAAAGAAATTCCAGGGAAGGAACAGTGGGATATGGTTTAACGTTTTCCAAATCTGTTTTGAAAAATGCAGATGAGCATCTATATAGCAAACTGATGATACAGATGAAGTATCTGAAACCAATATATCAAAGATTCTTCACTTTCTATAAAAGTAATTTGGCCGCATACCATTATTATTATCATGTAAATCTCTTCCTCCTTTACTACACAGTGACAACGTAGCTTTGGCCATCATTTTTCCCTCTTGAGGTTGTTGACATTTTCTGAAATTTCCTTAAAGTTGCCACGTTAACAATGCTTACTTCTCTGTACACTTACATTACTAGTCAGTGCACGCTTCCAGCAAACAAAATATCTCACGTAAATGTTTTGTGCATGCCCGTTCCATATTTTTTTGAATTAATACAGCTAAGACATGTTTTAGCAGAGGCTGAAGTATCACATTTAGATGTGCTAATCTACTCTGCCTTTGCCAATTTTTTTCTTTGTTATGCAGAGTATTCATATTTGGCAAGATATTTCACTGCTTGGGTTTTTGCTTTAAGAATTATCAAACTTGTCATATAGATTGCGTATATTATTGGAAACGTAGAATATTTCCAGCGTGATTTATTGAGTTATCATATTAAATGGAAAATGCATACGTAGATCAGAGGTCATCTCTGCTCAAGTATTTAATAATGTACGATAGAAAAAAGGGGTTATTCAAAAAATTGTGGGTAGTTTGGTGTTTGGGTTTTGGGTTGGTTTTTTTTGTTGGTGGTTGTTCCCCCCTCCCTCCCACCTTCATTCCTCTATGTCATCAGTCACTGAAGTATATCAAATGCTAATGTCTGTGTTTCCATCTATGCCTGTCTGGAGTATTCAATCATTTTCTGTTATGCCACCTTTATAAGGGAAATATGCACGTCTACTTGTTTGGTTTTGGCAGATGTCTTCCATTTTCCTTGTCATATGTCAAAATTGGTTACGATAGAATTGATTTTCCTCCATTAAGAATTTAATTTTTTTTCCATTATGTTTTCATCTTTCTGGAGACTGCTTCGATTATAAAGACTGGACAAGGGCCTGTGTGGAACCAGCTCCAGGAAACTAGTGATAGACCATCTTCCTGTAGATGTATGTGCATTAAGAGCATGCTGCTTCTGTCATGAGATCGTTTATAGATGGGGAGCTGGGACCGCCTATGTGTTGGCTGTCCCAGCTGATCTGGCACGTGGTATGTTAATATATCTGATAAGTTAATACATAGCAGATTTAGAAGTAGTGATGAATTTGGGCTTCTTCCCTGCCAGAGGCAGTGGTTCCTTTTTGCGGGCTCTGTTGTTTGGCTCTGCTCTGAGCTGGACTCGGGTAAAAATTAATGGAGTTTGGGGGAAAAGAGGTTGATTTATCCAGGTGGTTTGGTTGAGAAGGCAGCTGAACAAATCATTGTACAGACACTGCTCAAGGGAGGGTGCCTGCTTGTTAGGGACAAGAAGGAGCTCAGGGGTGGAAATGATTAATCCACTGCCAAGGGAGTAATTGCATGGACTTGAGCCCTTGTCCAGTGCTCCTGAGGTGAAAGTCGTCTTCCTCTGTAGAGAATCGTGCAGAAAGTGCTAGTCCTAAGCATCAGTGCTGTTTTTATGTTAATGTCTCAGGAAATATTAATGTTGGTAAAGATTGTGGTAGTGGTGCTTATAAAAATATACTTGAGGTTTCGATGCATACTGGTTTACTTATCCTGCTTGGTTTGGAAAAGCATTTAGTAATTAAGTTAAAATAATTAAATTGGATATTACGAGCACAGGACAGATTTCAAGCATTCTTTTTTTCCCCTCGAGGTTACAAAATATTATTCTTGCATTAGCATCTTGGAGTCTGTTGAGCAGAGATTTTGGGTAAGTTAAAACCAAAAGTTCAGCTAAGGTAGAGTAAGAAGACTTGGCGTCTTGGCGTAGATAGTGCACAATGTGCTTACGGCTGGTGGTTTGGCATCCACATTCTTTTCAATATGAATATTTTAGAAAATTTCATTGAAAGTGCAACATCACATGATTTTGTAATTATCTGTCTAATATAAAGTATTTCAAAATGACGTTTTAAAAATCAATGGCACTGTGTCCAGGATGAGTATGGACTATTACAAGGAACCACTTATTCATTTTTACTGTCATGTGGATATTAACTCTGGCATAGAACACCTCAAAAAAGGCGACCGAGTTTTTAACACTTAGTAGAAGGCGGCTTCATTCAGAGAAAGACGTTAATCTGCCCCTCCACTTGGGAATATGTGGCTTCAGGGAAATACTTAACACCTTGCAAAACCAGCTATGCCCTTAATGCAGCAAGGCCAGTCATCGTTTCCATTCCAGCTTCAAAAAACATCTCAGGGTGAGGGAGTTATCAAGTCTCCCTGCATCCCAGTGGGCAGTGAATGGGCTGTGGGTATGCTGAGTGCCCAAGCCTTGTATTGCCCAAAACCTGGTATGTGAGCCTGTAGAAAGCTACACAGGTTATGCTATGAACAGATTATGTGCATCTCTTGAAAACCCCTCTCCACTTGGCTTTTCAAACCTTTTGTGGTTTAATTGCTTCAAAAGTGCTGTTGGGAACTGCTGTAACTTTGAACTGGTTAAAGCTGAAATAAAATATTGAACGATACGCATACAGAATCTTCCTTTCTTGTCTGCATAAGTATTTGTTTAGCCTTTATACTTCAGCTTATTTTACCTTTTTTGAATTGATCTTGTAGTTTATATGATGGTTATTTCTCATAGTTGAACTTCATCATTGCTGCTGACTTAGGGCCTTACTGTAGTTAATATGTTCAGGCACACAGTAGTTCCCTTTTTTTGTTTCCTTTTTCTTAAACTTTTTGCCATAATTACAGTAAATGATTCCTTTGATTGCATGTTGAGAGGGCAGAAATGCTGTGCCAGCAGCCTTTTTTTATTTTTTGCTGCTGCTCCTATTCTTCTGCTGCCTCCCGAGGGTGATAAGATCTATGCACTCCACTAATTTTTGTGCATACTTAGCTGCAATCGCAACCTTTGGTAATTATTATTTAACTAACTCCAAAGTATTGCATGAATAATGCAAAATTAAAAAATGTAAAAAAGAAAAAATGTCAAAACAAGGTATTTTTTAGATTTCAAATCTATACGCATAATTTCTTAGAATTTTTGTATAAGGCAGTAATAGCATGGTGACATTAAACGGTCTGCATAATTGTAGGTGTTTCAGAGGTATGTAGTAAAAGAGAATTTGGCATTTAGCTGGGGATCAAATTTGTTTTCATAATTTGTAGTGAGAGTTTCTTAGAGCCTTGAATAAGACCCTTTTCTAATGTTGAAATTTTAATTCTGCTTTACCTTTTCTAGGTGTTTTCTTTTCAGTGAGCAGAAGTTGACTAAATATTATTTTTTTGATAAACACATTGCCTAACTCTGGCAGAAAAAATGTATATATTTGGATATCCACTTAGAGATCAGTAGGTCTGTGCTGTGAATGTAAAAATGAGCAGTAAATATTTGTGGCCGTGTATTTGTGTGAAGGCAACATAAAGACTGGCTTTTAATAAATAAAAGTTTCTGGGTTTGCTTTTGTAGTGGATGGCTGTATACACAGAGCTGCTGGGCCCTGCTTAGTTGCTGAATGTCGCAACCTGAGTGGCTGTGAGACTGGACAAGCAAAAATTACGTGTGGATATGACCTACCTGCAAAATGTAAGTCAACCATTTCTCGGTGTTTTCTTTTTGTTTTAAGCATATGGAGCTGCTATGCGTGCTTTATTTCCCTGTAGTCTAATTCGACAAGGTATTCATTTTACAAAATTAGCAGTGGGACTTAATTAAGCATGTTCTGTAATAATGTCTTCCCCTTAAAGCAATTCAGGCTTTTCTAAATGATTATTTCACCTATGTTATCCAATCAAAACCTATATGTCTCTAAAATATAAAGCATCTTTCATGTTTATTTTTTGCGAGCTAAACCATATCCTTTCATATGCGTAATAAAGGATTGGAAATGCTTTATGAAGAATGAACAAAATATACATTATCATATTTAAGTTCCACGGAGACACTTTTTGGAAATGTTACATTTTTCATATTCTTCATGCAGATTCCTTGGTTTTGAATACTTTGAGAGCTGAGGAGATCAAAGTGATGTATTGTGTTTTCAGCTGCTACGTAGAGGCTGATTGGCAATTACTGTGAAGGCATCTGTCACACTTTAGCTTTCCACAGAGTGCAGCTCGGTGCTGGAATGTGTTTGCACTTTGAAAGTGGAATTGTCAAAATTCCCATCCTATTCAAAACAGGAAGATGGCTATTTGACCTTGTTGACTAGATGTTGAGTTTGTCTTGGAAAAAACTAACATATTGACAGCACATTGGTCAGCCAGTCTATTATGTAAGAATAAAAAGTAGGAAAACTACAAGTTAGGATCTTACAGAGTAGTATATTAAGATATGATGATACAAATACCAAGAAAGGATTACAAACAGCACATAACTAGAATTCGCGCTCTTTTTTTTTTTATATGCAGTCTGCACTAGGAACATGGCTCATTGAAAAATATTTAGATCTGCTCTCTTAATTTGTTCTACACTTTTTTTCATGTAAAATCAAATCCTTACTACAGTACCAGGTATCTTTTTAGGTTCCTGTGGCCCTTTTAATGCCTTAGGTAAAGAAAATTGTGTTCCCAGTCATTTGTTGGCACCTTCTATGATGATGATAATGATGAGAGCTACCAATTATTTCCTTGACAGTGATAATTGCTATATACGGGAAAACTTTGCTATATTTTATACCTAGTTTTTACAACGTGTTAATGATTATTTATGAAAGGTTAATTTGACTAGAGGTCAGGGAAATTGTTGAGGAAGATTCAATGTGGTAGTTATGTTAGGTTTGTAATGGCCAAAATCTTCACCAGATTCTTATAAAACGGATAGAATTGTTAGATAACACATTGTAATTTACACTACTGGAGATTTTTGATGTTTAATTCTTCCCCTTTAAAAAAAAAAGTCTTGGGAGGGCTGCTCATCCATAGGTGCATAATTCCTCCCATGTCTTTTAATGAGAGAAATTAAATACAAGGTATCAAAGCAATGAGTGCTGAACTGTGTTAGAAAGGGAAAGGGTCATGTCTGAGGTGTGGCCTCCCTTTAAATTTTATAGCAGTTTAATGGGTCTTGCTTCAGTTAGGTTTGTAGAACGGGATCCTGTTTGAAGACTGTAGGAAAATTCTATGGTTTGTCCTTTATGTAGGAATAATAAACAAAACAATGAGAAAACCCATTATCAGTTGCAGTTGGAAATAAAACCTGTAACCAGACATAGAGAAAAGTCAATATTCTGCTTAATCAATATTCTTAGAAATTGAAATTGCATCAAAGACACGTCTATTTGTATTTGATCATGCATCAACATGAGAAGGGGAAAGGATGCATTAACTGACAAACAGGCACAGGGAGGGAAATGTACAGTTTGCATGCAGAGGCTGAGAATTAGATACCTGTGATTTCTTAGATTTTTTTCCTTAAAACATATTTGCGTTCACCAGCTGTTGTTTTCTTTTACTTTTCCCTTTGGAAGCTTTGGGTTGTAGGCTTATTAAATTATTGTACCTTTTAGACCATTCATCTGAAAGTGATCAAACAATCAAGAGTCTATTTCATATGGGTATCTTTTGTCACTCTGTGTCACTTTGTCATAATAGTATGACAATTTAACTGTGGAAACTATTTTACATCTGATTTTAGTGATGAGAGCAGCAACATGATGGGAGGTCTGGACTTCCCCATCCAGATGCGCTGTGATGCAATTTTGTGTGGCGGCAATTTGCTGAAGGTTATAGGTGAATGGATAACTGCCAGCTTTCACAATGAGTTTGCTTTTCACTTATCTCTTTGTGTATAGGAGACCAACTACAATAATTCATTAACAGTTTGAATAGTGCAATGATTGTTTTGTTATCTCTGCTCTTCTCGTGATTGTAGTTGGATGAATAATGGTAGTAAATGTGAAATGAATTTCCTAGCATGATGAATTGTTATTTTTTTTGTTATTTGACATAATTGTAAAATGTTACAATCATATTTCCTACCCCTGGGATTTTCCCATCCCTAGTTCTTGATCGTGAAGTGCTTTGCTTGGAAGCAGTTTACTGAAATCAGCAAAGCTGCTCTGGGACAGAGCAGCCTGCATGTGTGCTGTATGACGCAGGACTTGGGCTTCAGCTGAGGACGCCATGTGAAAGAAGACTTAGTATTCAAAGATCATGCAGCATATTGCTTTGTTTTGTAGGAAACTTGGAGGAAGATGGAATTAAATTTGGCATTTGAAGGGAAGGTATGCTTTGTTAGGAGGCTGGTAGTTGGTAAATAAGAAACACTCTGGCAATCTCCTTTATGATCTATTGTATTTTTATTGACTAGTTTGTTGTATTTACTTAGGTTAAATAAGAGCAGGTCTGGTAAATAATTTCTTCACAAAGGAAAAATTGAAAAATAATGTCTGACTGCAAAATGCAAAGATTTAGGGTATAGACGAGCTTTCTGTTATTTGTTCTTGTTGCATCTGAGTCAGAGATCAGTTAGCAAAATACGCAAGTAACAGTAAATATTCAGGGAGAGAATACATAAAATAGTTCATTTTTTTCCTCATCTTTTTATCCTACTAGTGTGAACAGGCCGAGATTAACATGTCTATAGCCTAGAGAAGTTGCTTTATGAACTTTTCAGGATACATATTTTTGAATGCCAAAAAATAGTCTGTATGAAAATAGAAGTGAAATAAAATTAAGTTTTCTCATTACCAGTTAATGTAACGTTCAGTACAGTTTTACAGAAGTCAGTGTAATCACCATCTGCCTTCTGTGCTGCAAAAGCCTACACAAAGCCCCCCCAAATGCCAACAGAGTTATTTACTGAATACATAATTTGGTTGATGTCATCTATTGTTGTTTTTCAGCAAACACCTATGCAGGCACCCAAGTTTTCATAGCGCGTTGGAGGGCTGAAAAAGGCAGTGCTTTTTGCTCTAAGATATTTTCCTTTAATGCTCTCCCAGACCGATCATCAATTGCTTAACTTCTGTACTTCATATTGTTGTTCCTTTTGAAGAAAAGTTCATTCTAAATATTGTACAACTGGTCTTCAAACATTGAGCAGTACTCTGATACCGTCATGCTTTAAATAACAGATGAACAGTATCTGTTTAAAGCTCTACAAATGCTTGTTTTCTTTCTCATTTGATTAATAGTCTCAGTTGGCTCTACTGGCAGAAAATGGTCAGAATGTAAATTGTGTTTATGGCTGGAACCAAGGGTCCATAACAGCCTCGTGGCTTGTTATCTGCTTGCAGAGGTTCATGATAAAAAAAAGACCCTGTCAGAACACACTAGAAAATACAGTCCTGTTCTGCAAGGTATTTAACAGGCTTAAAACCCCTTGAAGACATGGTGACTACAACCAACACAGGTAATTGGTACCCCAGCCTTGGCAGGAAAGGACCCCCAAACTAACTTTTATCTATTGTTAGTATGTGTAATAATAGTTTCTTTCTTTTTCTGAAAAATGGTTGCTAATAAAACCCCTAAACCTAGGAAAATAAAATCTTACAGCCTCTAATATGGGATAGAGCCAACCATTAGTAAATTAAACATGAAAGGTAGACTTTCAGTGGAGGTACCTTGCTGGAAATGCTAGGCAGTTTCTAGTACATTGTTTTATGTTATTAATAAAGCTATAATATTTAGAATAAATTTCTCTGCTTGATATTTGTAGTACTTTAAGCAATGTCCTTTAGGAAATACCATATCTAGCATAGTCTTCTGGTGCAAAGTCACTGTGTAGATCAATCTGGAGTAATGATGTGAGTGTGCTCTCAAAGATAATTCCTGCTGTGAAATAAGTAGTTAGGAGGAGTGCTAGTGTTAAATGCAATAGGAGGAATCAGCCTTTAAATTTGTTTAATCAGATGAAAAAGTGGAGATTAAAAAGTGTGCTGCTTTATATAGACATAATTTTCTGTATTTAAAGGATGAATATTTGGAGGGTATTATTTTAAAGTAAGGCTGTAAGGGTAGTGATTTTAAATCTTTCCGTATTTTCTTGGAGATCATGTACAGAGCTGTAATTAAAAGGTTGATTATGCAGAAACGGAACTCCAAAACTCTACTCCAGTACTTCAAAACTGATAAATTGGAAAAACGGGGCATAATATTCAAGTGTATTATCTGAATTTCCAGGATTCCACAAAAACCTTTGTACTTACTTTTAAAACTTTGGTTGGTGTAATACTGCATAAATTTTGTTTCAAACTGTTCTAAATTTCTGATATGCGAGAGTCAGAGAGATACTTTCTTCTGCATGGTTCTGTTGTGTAGAAGAACATTATCTGTGCATGATTGTTCAGTTTGCTACCTCTCTATTTGTTTTGGGAAGAGGTAAGTCTGGGAATTGGAAAATAAGTCTGGGAATTGAAAAAGAAGGCATTAAAAGTGAGCAATATGTGGACAAGAGAGGATTGCTTAGAGAAGACTAACTTGGCTACAAACTCCCAGTTGGTCAAGGTCCTTGATCTTCTCCCACAATTGCTTTTAAATATTTCAGTGACATCAGGTATGCCACCAGATGTATAACTAGACTGAAGTTTGCTGAAATTTCAGTTGAAAAATGCTGCTGATAAGCATAGGGTGACACAACCATTAATGTAATTGAAGCTTCATAAATGTTATGATAGTTTTCCAGGAAGGATGTCTTTACACTCTTTGTCTTAGCTGAGTAGCATCCCATTATTGTCAGCGTTGTGCCCAAACTGCGTGACACTGACTGGAAAAAAAGGTATAGCCAGGAAAAGTTCTAGATAGGTATTTCCTGAAGCAGCAGACAGCTGCAGCAGCTGTTTGCTATCCCTTTTCTGTATTTCTTAAATCCGTATCAGTGCTTAGATATTTAAAACTAAATTAAAAATAAAGCAAGGCAAGTTAATATAAAACAAAGGTCCAAGACCTCTTGTTCTCGAGTGATATTCTTGTTGTTTAGATTTTAATGGGAAATCAATTTTTTTAAAGGTTAACAAAACTACTTACTACGTTTTTGTGTGTTTTTCTTCTGAGTCGGGGATTTTTTTATAACCTCAATTTATGTATTTTATAACCATTTTGAAAGTAAGTGCAGTGATGTCTTTATTGTGTTTTAATTTGGTCTAATTGGCTCCAGTCATCTTAATGACCTGCTATATTCACCATTAACAATAGCGTACATTGCATATGCTGTAAATGTGTTGGAAGGGAAATACTAATGATTACTTCTTTGGTCCTAAAACCTGCTTGGATTCTAGAGAGGCTTTTATGGTATATTGTAAAGCTGTATGGCTTGTCTCTCCTTTCTGTACACCCCGCTATGTACACACACAAAGGAAGAAGTTAGGACTCGTGGGGAATGGTGGGGAATGCATTTATCAACTTCAGTGACACAAGTTCAAACATCTTCTCTTCTAAGTCTGCTCAGGGTCTGTCATCTGTTTGGGTGGAAAAGGGCCAAGTGCTGTAGCTACCAGTTGAAATGTGTGGTTATGAATCAGCAAGAATCTTCCATCACGAGAGTATATGGTCTTTGTCCTTGGATTCGAGCCTAACTCATATACATTTTTTAATGGATAGATTCTTTAAAATTTAATTTGTGAATGGACTGGAGTGCGCGTTTGTCCGTGCTCTGTGTAGTGTCGTGCTGTGGTTAACTTACGGCATGTACTGCTGGAAACCCTCATTTCACATCAAATTGTTCAGTTAACAAATGTATGCGTTGTGGCTAAAGGAAATGTTTTACTATTGATCCTCACTACTAAATCTAAATCCTCTTCTTCTGGGCATCACTTGTTACAGTCTCATCATTGAACACTGGACTCCAGGACAGGAGTGGGCACAGACAAAATTAAGAGGAGGACTGAACCATTTGCTCAATAATTGTGTCCACCATTGGCTTATAACGTGTGTGTTAATACAACATAACGGCAGGCAGTAGAAAACTGATGCCATGAATTTCCCTCCCTGGCCTTATTTCTGTATTTCTGGACATCTACAATTTCTGCAAAGGTCTAATTCTCGGTGATGCTGAAAGCAGTTGCAGAGCTGAGTTTGCAGTGTAGCGTGGCTGTGACGGGAGCCCATGCTGTTTGGTACCACAGTTCCCCGGTGTCAGCATCCAGTGTGCTGGGGTTCACCCTCTGGATACCCCCTTGATGAAACAAAGAGTAAGTTACAAGGTGTAAACACTTTCCTAATGCTTAATTTATGTGTACAGTGCTATTTAAATTGTCTCCTAATTCAGTGAAAAATAATTTACACTGGAATGTGCCTTTCCACACTGGTGGCTATAGTCATTCCTCAGGCATGTTGGCACTGGAGCAGGGCGTTGTGCCCCTTGAGGCTAATATATTTTATTTCCTCCATACTTTGATATAGTTGGTCCTTTTTACTCAAATAGTAATAAAAAAAATAAAAAGTCTAACGTGTAGCAGAAAAATAAACAAAATTCTGATCGCTACAGTCAGCTGATGAGGAGAAGGGGTTATAATGGGTTGTAATAGAGATGTTTATGCTCCTTTAACTGCAGCGGTTGCTGCTGCTTCCACTCGAATATGTTCCCTCAGTAGCCAAAGCCTGCACTCAGTACTTGAAAAATTAATCTTTGATGCATGAGATTTTGTCTGCCTGAATTTTGCTTGTCTCATTTTAAATGGTGATAGAAATTGCTTACTGTAGTAAAACACAACATTAACCTCATAGTGTGTTGGCACTTTGTGATTTATGCTGGTTTAGTCTCTGAAAAATATGCAGCCTGTCTCCAAAACCTGGATTTAGCTTATAAAATATGTTGGCTTGAATTGGAACACTAACTGCTGATCTTCCATCTCCCTAGGGTAGGAAAAAGGTTTAAAATTGTAGCCTCTCGGAGGTCATTAACTTCATATCATTTCTTCAGATTAATAATAATTATATTATTGTAGCTGGAACATTTTAAAAACAGTACAGCCTAATTTTCTTTCTTGCAAGCAAAGTATAGGATTCCTTTTTGTGCTGAATCTGCGTGTTCCTCAGCCAAAATTATGACAAATTATTTGCAAATGGAAATAATCAGATCATAGGTAATAAATAAGGACATAGCTATTTTCGTTCTACTATTTTGAAAGCAAAAGGAATAATATGGACATGAAAGGTGCTGTGAATTTTCTGAGTTATCCTTCACTCGCCCGCAGACCTCTCTGTTTACTTGAGGATTAAAGCTGCTAATTTATTTTTATTTTTTCTGAATATATTTTTGAAAGAATCTTACAGATGAAAAGTGGGGCTATTTCAAGAGGAGTTCTTCACCTGTAACCTAATTCCTTTAGACCACTCTAAAGTGGATAGGGTGGGAAGGATATGTAAAATGGTTTTAAAAAGATCTTTCACCGAGCAGAGGGATCTTGAGGCTGTTTCACATAACCTAAGTGTACGGACTGAAACATGTTTTTTTTGTGAAAACTTGGGTCAAACATTTGAAACATTTCTCTTCAGGAAGCAGACATCAGGTGTGAGACTGCAGGGCGTAAATAATGTTTTAATTGCTGAAGGAAAGAATCTAAATACTGATTGACCAGATAGTAAAAAAAAAAAAAAAAAAAAAAAAAAGAATTGGTATTATTTTACATGCTGAAGATGCTGTTTTACTACTGGTGAAAAGATACCATCATCACGGGGATCAAAATCACATGGATTTTTTATGTTGTTGTTGTGCAGCACTAGAAATTTATGAGAAATTAGTTCCCCATTTTTTTTTAGATTTCTGATAGCTCCCCCTTTTCTTAACAGTCTTCACACACAGATTTTTATCTTTTTTTTAGTTTTGTTTGAAATATTTAATGCAAGTTGAAGAGGATACATTAGGCTTTACTTTTTAATTTGTTCTTAGACTTTTCAGATTCTTTCTTTCCTTTTTTTGGTATTAGTGAGTTTTCGATGATGTTTGTGAGTTGTCATCAGTGTTCTCGATGTTATATTGTTCTTGCTGTTATGTTCTTGAGTTATCATCAGTGATCATGTACCTTTTTAGAAAACAAAAGGGAAAACCAAGTGATGGAGGGGATACATGTACATTACTGTATATGTAGCTAAATGTGTATTTATATTTTTCTCTGCATGCTAGTCACTGTTGCAGATTATTTACACCATTGTGTGACTTGCAAATGTTCTACCACTTATTCTCTTCTGGATAGATGGCAGTATCTTTTAGGTTAATTAGCTGATAAGACAAAACAGGTTCTGCATGTCATTCATTTTTAGCCATTTTCAGAATACTCTGAGAAGAAAGGTTAGTTTTTAGTGGTTGCAGCACAGGGCTCTTAGCTTGCTGGATTAGGACTGGAGTTTCACTGTTGGGAATACAGAGGAACTTTGAAATGTATCATCTACAGGGCACAGTGGTCACTCTGATCTGGGCTTTGCACCTTTCTGGATGTCTTTGAATGTTAACATAAAACCAAACCGTAACAAAAAAGACCCAGCAGTACTCCAAGTGACTGATAATAGCTTTACGACCAGGTTTAGGAGGAAAGTGTTATTCATGCAAGATACAGTGCTTTCAGTGTAAACTTTTTTATAGCTGTTTCTGCCCACATGCTGGTTTGTAGGTGAGTATAATTTGTATAAAATAATTTACGCAGTAAGAAGCCAGAAGAAAGTGTTAATTAAACAAATGTCACCAACTTTGAATTACATCTTCTTACATACTCTTCGTTAGCTATTTGTCATGCTACAAATCTCTCTCCTGGCTCCTCAGGAAAGTGAGTTATACTGAGCTCTCTTTAACCTCAGACACACTGGGCTGAATTTTTATTATCTTCCACTGATGTATCAGAGAGATGGACAGAGAAATGTCTGGCTGTTTTAATGTTTCAATATGGCAAAACAGAATGTATTTGATACATCACTGCATACTTCTAAGTATGCTTCCTATTTAATTTTCAATAAAAATCGTTGGTAGCTTTCCAAGGCTTTTCCAGGCTTATAAATAAATACATAAATGGGAAATGCTTTGCAACACTAAAAGTAACCTTTTGATATCTAATTATATGTATGTCTATCTGGATCACATTTATTTTTTTGCAACTTTCTTACTACGCTTTCAGTATAATTTTATACAGTGTTTGCATTAGAATTAAAACATGTGGGTCGGTTTTGAGAATGTAAGAATACAGTAAGAATATTGTTTAATATCTTGTAGCCTGCATGGGCTATAAACAGCAGGTCATCAAGACTGTAAACTGTTAAAGTACCCATGAACACAAAGGAGGAAACAGTTTCTTGTTGAAGCTTTTTGTTTTAACAGCTGCATTATTCATTTTTAATTCTCCAGTAGAACTGGGGAAAACTCTGCACATGTTATATGTGAAGCAGAGGGGGGGGAAAAAAAAACCTTGAGACTTTGAGAGGTGTCATGGATAGCAAAATAATGTCATATAATACGCTCTGAAAGCCCACAGTTTTGAAAATCACAATTCATTCAAGTAAAAGATTGCATTTGTGTCAGGTGTAATCCTGTCAGAGGTGTAATCTTGTTTAAAACAACTTTTTTTCGCAAAATGGAGCAGAAATGTTTCCAGGGAAGGCTGTTCATTTAAAATTAATTTGTTGTAATACAGCCCTATTCATGAGAAGCTCAAAGTGAAGTTAATACAAAATTGACTGGGGAGCCATGAATATTGTTGGATTTCTTTCAGTTTAGAGAGTTGAACATAAGCAAAGATGCAAAACAAGTCATTTTAAATCAGAATCTTACACTTGGCAATGAAAGACAACTTCAGAAAATGAGTTTTGGCTTTGAACAATTGGCCACAACTTGAGAATAAAACTGCCTCCCCGTCACTGCCAGGATCCCCGTAATTGCATGATTTTTGAAGGGTATAAAAACTCGCCTCTTGTTGTGATTTATTGTTAAAGAATTTATTACCTGTCTTGCTTGGGACTGTATAAATGGAGTCTGCGTTTGACATAAAAATTAGTTTTAGCCAAGACTGATGTTTCCCTCCAGATTACAAAAGAAAAACAAAATAAGACCAAAAAAACCCCAAACCCCCCAAACAGCAACAACAACAGCAACAAAATCTTGTTTGGGTTAAAATTTTTACAGTGGTTATTGTTAAAATGCTTCCAGTATTGTCCTTGCCTTCCTCACTAGCTCACACTCCTGAGTTAAATTAGCTCTTGTATGGCACAGCCACCACATTGGCCTTTCTTGGATTTGCTGCTTTTGGCGAGGGAGGGGACCTATCTGACACCCCAGACTGGGATGTGAAAGAAAATCTATATTATGTTTGATCAACTGGAATGCCACTGTGTTAGCATGGGAATAATTAGGATAGTAGTAAGAAAACATATACCAATTCCCCACCATGGGGAATTCAAAGGTGTCAGAGAAGATCCATGTTGAAGCATCAGGGGCCTATGAATCTTCCAGATACTTGGACGTCCTATTGCAACTACAGATCCACGAGTGCTCTTTCTTTACGGAACTTTAATTATGCAATGGGGTATCTGGGGTTTTCTCGTTTTAAAAAAATTAGATATGGAAGTATGCAAGTTCCTCAGACCCATTTTGTCAAATCAATGTAATTTATAACACTTCACGATATCTAAGACCACAGTAAGATTTTGTCCAATTTTTTTCTCTCCCTTTTTGTTGTTGATTTTAGACAATGCTTTATTTAGCTTTTCCACCAGATGGGTTTTTCAAAAAGAGCAGTTAGTTCATGGTTCAGAGAATCTCTTGTGATCATACATAGAGGGTGAGACTGAAAATGAGAGAGGATTTTTTTGGTCTTTTTTCTTTTTTAGTAACAATATTTTAGGGGCCCAATGACTATGAATAAGAAACCAGGGCAGCACAGATGAGTAAATTCCCCCTATAGCAGACACAGCATGTTCTGAAAGGAAATCGTCTAAGATGGGACAAGTCCTCACCTCATATACCAAAGAGCTTAGGGGACTTTGGCCTTTTTTACACGTCGTGAGGCTGTTCGGTGTGTCGCGTGTTCCTGTGGCGTCTGAAGAAATTGTAGCTGCAGAGCTCCTTCTGCTGCTGTTGCTCTCCTTCTCCCAGACAGCTCAGAGCTGCGCTCACGCCTGCAGGGATGCAGAATTTGAGCGCCTGTTTAAAAATAAAAAACCCACTGCGTGTAATCCATGTTAGACAGGTGGGTCAGCATGACAGCAAGGGGAAAGAGAAAGTTTCCAAATCTGACTTAGGCTTACTATCTTTTAATAGGAGGTGAACATATTTTGTCAGTTTTTGGAATATTCTGTGCTTAAAAACTGTTCTTTGAATTAGTTCCAACTGTGGATGTGACTTTTGTATCAGAGTAACTTACCCACCGAGAACAAACCGAGGGTATCGGTGCATTTCAAGTAATCCACTGAACCGGCATCAGTTGGTAATAACTTTCTGTCACTGCTATTCAGTGTTGGATTTGAAGCAGAAGTGTGTAAGCAAGTGGCTCTGTAACACATTATCTAATCTAGCTCCTCATAAGAATCCTGTTTTATTAAATAAATGACGATTCTTATTAGCCGCAGGTGTGGTAAGTCCCTGTCTTGTGTTTTTCCAGCAGCCTGACAGTGTGAGCAGCCTGAGATTTCCATGTATCACTGTAAAGTGAATGAATTGTTTCCTAATCTGCCCGGTCTTTTCTTTTAGGAGGTGAATTCAGTGGCTTTAAAACTGGGAAAGCTTTGGGCGGGGCCAATTGCTCTGGGCCCTGCTCTGAAATGAATGCCTCCAAAGTGGTCACCTCTCGGTAGTGCCATTTTTGGCCACATGTGCGGTACACGTTTGTTCTCCTCCCACACTTTCCTCACTTTTCCCTATTATCTAACCAGCCAAACAAATCTCCCAGCCTATGGCAGAGGAATTCAGTGTGTTTCTTTGATACTGGGCCTTGCATTTAACTATTAGCTCCAGGTTATCCTTAGTACAAACCAGTGCTAATGCTCATTTGGATTATTGTGTGTTTTATTGGAGAAATTGTAACGGAGATGTGCTGTTGATGTTTGGAAAACAATGTATTTGCCTACCAGTGTTTTAAAAAATAAAAGCACTGCTCTTGGCGTACAGTAGCTGGATGTTCAACAGCAGGAGCTGTGATTTGGCTCCAAGCCCAGCATCCATTATATCTTGCACTTTTAGCCTCCAAATTGATAAAATGGCAGGCGTACAATTAACAGATTTAACTACAGTGTCTCGTACCTAAATGCTGTGCCTGGCAAATATATTATCCCTTCCCTACCCCTGCATTTTTGTACTACTTCAAACATCACCCCCAGTCTTTCGACCACTTTCTTGGTCCGTAACTTTTAGTGGTGATCTCTTCACATTGTTATTGTGTCTTTTCAGAGAGTGACAGAGCATCCTTGATCAGTTTAGTGTTTTCCCAACCATCTCTCACCCTTTCTCAGCTGTCTTTCCTTCTCCATTTATTGTCCAGCTTGCTTCTGTTTGGTGTGAACTCTTTTTGCTTTTAGTGTTTACCTCTATTCCTTCCTTCCACCTGATGAAAGGAACATGTCCTCTTAGTACAAAGCTGGGTCTAAATCTTGGGTTTCATTGAAGTCATACTAGTTTGAATTAAGATTTAGGGTTCATTCCTACTAAATTTAAGAGAAGCAGCTGAGCTTGGGCTATGGAGAGATGGAAATGCTATCATCCCAGAAGCAAAACAGTCCTCTTTTATCAGGTATCTGTGTAGCTAGGTTCAAGCATTTCCAGTTGATCTGGAAATATTTTCTCATCTAAATCAATATGTTAATTCAGGCCATAGTTAATTCACAATACAAGTGTAGTAACTAAAGAGATTTTATTTTTCATCTTGGTTATGCACCTTGTTTTAATATATGCTTTAAAAAGATGATTGACATTTCTTTTTACTGCATGAGGTGTAATATATGCAATACTCTCTTCTATACATACAGGGAATACCCCTTCATTTTTAACAATCACAACCGCTGAAACATTGCTTGCATATCATTGCTCAAACCATACACATTTTTAAATGCATTCCTTCTGCTTCCTTCCTATCAGATGTTGAGAAATGGCTGATTGCAATTTCTCAAAGTTGCAAGAACTAGTCTAAGCTTGCCTTCTGATCAAATACAGTCTTAAGACATAATGCTTTATAACAGGCCAGACTATGATTAAACACACAGAGTTTTAACTTGTGAATACTTGACCAAATAAATGCCATAATCAACAGGAATAGATGGCATGTGATGATTGTGATTCCATGGGTGTGAAAATCCTCCTTTATTAAGGCATTTGTTACTTACTTTCATGACGTGAGTTTCATCTGCAATCAGTCTCATAATATGCATAGCATCTATAAAATTATCAGGGTTTTTTTTGTTTGTTTTTGTTTTGTTGTTGGTGTGTGTGTTTGGGTTTTTTTTTAAGAAACCATGGCTTTTCAAGTGGTTGCATTTTGGGTCTTCATGGAGAATTATGTGTTCAACTGGTGGGCTGAACAAATATTTCCTTACCTTGCCTACTGTAACATCACTCATAACTAGTTATCCTATTAGAAGTGTCTTGAGGCTTTGGTAAAAATCATGCTTTTCTCCCTTTTTAAGTGATCATTGTTTTTGAAAGCTAGAGAGACGACTTTGTTTCTTAGCTTTTAGTCTGAAACAGCATGCATTTCTTCAGTCTTTAAAATGCGAGGTTTCTGTGTAACCAAGGATTGTGAGACGCTTTCTTTTGTACATTGATGTTTGAAGGTATTCATTCGAGGGTAATTCCAAGTAAAAAGAAAGTCTCTTGTGGCACAGTGGATGTCTGCAGGTGTTCTAATCTCCTGCTGTATCACTGTCTGGGAGATTTCACCTTCATGTTTAGGGAGTTCATTTGGGCTAACTGGGATTGGCAACTCTGTGCAAATGAGATTGTAAATGAAGCTTGAAAGTGGAATTTATTTTAAAGAAAATATTTGGATTAAAGAGACTGTGATATATTTATCATTCTATTTTCCTCTTCCAGCTGAACATTCTTAACATTTTCATATTTTGTTAAATTATATTAAAAATGTAAAAAATGTAAAAGAAATCGAGGTGGATCATTAATACATCCCACTGTTCTTTTTTTTTCCTGAATATCAGTCATACTTAATGCATTCAGAACATAATTGTAATGTATGGAGAACTCAATCTTAACTAACAGGCTAAGAGACGAGTAAATCGGTTTTCCTTCTTCATTTTGAAGTGTTTTCTTGAGAACAATTTTCTGATGGCAAGAAGGTTGAATTATGGGTCACATTTAGGTAGCTCTTTTTTTAAGAGCAGCGAGAGATGTTATTAAATGCTGTTTCGCCCTGGCGTCCTTGCTAAACTCAGTGAAGTTGGCTTGAAAACTGACAGCGCTTTGCCCTTCATGAGTAGCTGGCTTATCTTTATGTTTCTGAAGACTAGTGGAATTTACTAAATCCTTTAAGGAATAAATGGGATATACTTCATATGTACAGATTTTGATCTACTTCCCTTTATTTTATTGACGTTACATCCGCGTGCAAGGTCGGTGAACGAGGCATGGGCTTCCTCTATTCCTGCAGCACGCTGGCAGTGCTGTTCTGTTCTCACAAGCACTCCCAGTTCTCTTTCTTCAAGTTTCTACTTGACTAATGAAACATTTGCATTGCTCTTTTGCCCGGTTCCTAACAATTCCCTGAGGAGCTGTTTTCACTTTCTGTAGCGCATTTACATTTTATCTTTGTAAGAGAGGGGTTTTGGCATCTATTTTTTTTTCTACCCTAATGGGATTGATTTCGGAGTTACCTACGCAACCATTCCTACATTCCTGCATAAGTATAAACCTTCAAAATACATAGAACAATGTCCTTTACATATCAGAAGATTAACTAAACTGGAGAACAATAAAACTTAGTGAAGCAGGAAACTTCAAATGATGTGGAATGATTTTTGAAGCTTATGTCAGTTTTGTTAGAGCTTTAATTTTACATTCCTGTACTTTTCAGACTACTTGACAGTGAGCAAATGGTAGGGTGTACTTTTTCTACTTAGGAATGGAACAATTTAAAAAATAAAACTAGTGTCTTGCTTGAGAGGAATGGTTCTTATTGCTTGAGACATCTAAGACCAAGAAATTTCATTTTGCTCTCTGTTAGAGATGTCATTTCAGCAACCTGAACAAAGTGGTGGCGGAAAATTTTTGCTTGGAACGTCTTTTTGTGAGCTTAATGTGGTTTGCAGGTTTTCTTGTGATATTTAAAAGCAATTGCTTAGGTTGTGGCAGCGACACAATCCTTAGTTATGCAAACACAGGTTGGTTTTCTTTCTCTGGCTTGTGCCCTTCATGTTAAGACAGTTCCTGTGGAGTTAAATATGCTGTCTACGTAAATCTATTTCAATATTGTGGATAGCACTATAATTCTGTATGTTCATACAGCATACAGTCATGTTCTTCAAATAAGGGAAATCTTAAGAGAAGAGACTTTCAAGTACATAAATGAGCACTGATCCTTGTGGAGGATAATACTTCCTGCCATTCAAATAATTTTCCAAATTCTTTTTTTTTTTTCCTCATTTATTTCTGGGCTTAGCCAGGCATGGTTGATGTGTGTAATTCCAAAATAATGGAAAGAATAACATTCTGGAATGAAATGCCTTCTTTTTGGACAAAGCAAACATAAAGCTGGAAGGCTGGAATTAAGGCTGGAATAGCTGGGAAGAAAGACGGTTTGTTAAGAAATGTGTAATTTTGAAGGTATTAATTCTTTACAGCTTGAGCTGTCACGTTTAAGTCTGCTTCCTATGGTAGAATATCGGAAGTTACCCATTCAGATTGTTAACACAGTTAAACAGTCAAAACAACTTAAAATTGCCCTATGTGAATCATTGTCCTGAGGAATTTGAAAGAAAGTAGTGTCGCTGAGATATGTTATGTTCTCAGCAGGGAAAGCAAACTTGACTTCCCAAGACTTACCTGCCACTTCCTAAATACCATATTCAAACCCATGCATATATTTTCATTTGTTTGTGATAGGCATAGAAGTGGGAAGTCCCCATTCATCCCTACTGCTCTGAACACGATATCTAACAAGGTTGACAGGTCTTGTAATTTGTTTGCTGCTTCTGTTCTTTCCTTTCTTTTTCTTCAATTCACAAAAGAGCTGTATTCCAATTCCTGTCACTTTTTGTGTGCTAAATTCACTTCTAGTGAACCTACACTTAAATCTTCTGCTCTGAATTAGAAGGTGGCTGCACTTACATGAATAGATTTTTAAGGATGAAAATAATAAGTTTCAGTAGCTTAAAATTTTATTGCCTAAGTCTGTTGCTACATACTAATTCTAAGCACTCCAGTGCTGATTTAAGGTCTTACTAGACATCTTCTCAGAGAGATTGCAGAATGAGTGTGTGGGTACTAGGCACATGGGAAAATCTGGCCACTAAATAATTCTTTAGATTAAAAAGAAAAGGCACTGTGGAGCCTGAAGAGTCTTGCTTAAAAGATGTCCTGGGTTGAAAGTTCAGTCCAGCAATCCGTGATTGCTACAAGCATCAAAGAGCCTTAAAAAAAGGTTGCAGCTACTTAATGTGGTGCATTGCTTGGTGGAAGATATTGCTGTCGAACCTCCAAGTATACATTTTCATTGCCTGGGAGTGTCACCATAGCTGTATAAACTTTAATTAAGGGCTTAAAGCATTATGTTGTGGTGGAAGAGGGGTCAGAGAAGAAGAGGAATTGAGAATTTAGATCAAATATAGAATTTAGGCCAAAAAGTTGCCTCTTAGTTCCATGCCATTTTTAGTGTTAAAATTCAGTGTTAAAAAGAAGAGGAATAACTGAGTGATGAGTTGCTGCATGAAAATTTCCAGGAGGACTTTCTGTTTTGTGGCTCTGTGTCAAGAGTTTTCTTACTAAGTGATTGTTTCATAAAATGAGTGGAGAAGTGGTTGAAAATGTGTGTATATTGAAGCTTACTACAGTAAACTATCATTAAATGATCAAGATCGTTTGCCCTGTGTAACACTTCTCTGCCTGTGGTGATTTTCTGAACACCAAATCCCAGTGGCTCTGGGTACCTCTGGAGTGCTGCTAAAAATCTCAACTTGCTTTACAGGTTCTTGGCACCTTTCAGGAGTGGATGGAGGAAGAATGTAGCAAACTTGTTGGAACAGAGCAGTTATGAGTGCATGGAAAAAATTCTTCCACCCATACCATGACTGGAGATAGGGTGTGTCCCATGAAGTTTGGGATGGGAAAGATTGTTTCCCGGAGGCAGTCATCGTCCTCCCGCTGCTGCCTCTCCCCAGAGTGAGCTCAGAGGCGTGCGTAGGAGGAGACCCATTTATTATGTCTCAGGTCTGTTGTCAGAGCCAGCTTCTGTAAGTGGCTGTAGGGATCTGCCGTGGAGTTGTGCTCCTTTAATGAGTTCACACTCTGGCCTGTGGTACGCATTCTTTGCGTTTGACATCATGGCAGACTGCTTGGCCTTTCAAGGAGAGGAGCGAGGTAGTCTTCCAGTCTTCGTTATGGCCCATTTCAATGCAAATAATGAAATAATCCACTATTTTAAATATTGGAAAGGATTTAGGCCCATTTATGCATTCATTTTGGGTTTCCTTATTTGTGATTCTTCAAGGCGCAAGGTTAAAAAAATAAATTGGAAGGTACATATTTCCCCAGCAGGTCATTAGTAATGAAATAGTGAACTTTATCTTTTAATTTATATTGTTATTAGACCACACTTCCAGACATTTGTCTTAATGCTTGTTTCCATGTTTAATAGCTGAGCTAAAGGTTAAAAAAAAAAAAAGGGTTGCTTCATCATTCTTTCAGCATTCAGTGAAAGTTAGTCCAGCTTTAAGGTGTCTGTACCAAAGTGCTCCAACTCGGAGCTGCATGATTGGCTTCTGAGCAAGGGCTTTGTGAAGCACGGAGGATCATGGTATATTGGAGATAACAAAGCATACCACATTATAACATTTCTCTTTTCTGTTTATGCTTTTATAGAGCAGAGGAATTTTTTCCCTAGTGTTTATTGAGGGAATCGGTGATTAAGTTGCGGAAAATAAAATTATTTTCTTGAAAGATATAAGTGCTTAAACCTAATACTGAAGCAGCAGGTGAAAAATAATAGTGAAGCTGGTTTTAATGCGGGAAGTGGAGAATGCGTAATTGAAACAGTATGATGATGAAAAGGCATTATGTGAAGCTGTCAGAAGTCATTATAATACACTAATTAACACACTTTGCACTCTTAGCTTATGCTGTTGTGTGCTAATATTTCTTCCTCTTTTGCCTTTTGTATTCCTTAACCTTTTCTGCAGGTATTTGAAGGCAGGCAGTGGTATTTCCCGTATTTTGCTATTTGCTATTTTAAATGCTTTTGTTAGAGGAACCTGTCACCTGCATAGTATGGATTTTCCTCTGGATAGCAATTTAATGTGTATGCTTGGGCTTTAGTTTTGTTTTTCTAATGTCTAGAAGAAAACATAGATTATATTTCAACCTAGGGTAGATAATGTCAGATTGTAAAGGGACAACTGTAGTCTGTGTGTGTGACTGATACCTTCCTTTGCTTGCAGCTTATCTACCTTATGTTGTGAGTCTTTCTGCAGAAAGCCTCCTTTTGAACATAACAAATGTAAACAACCAGTAGGTCTTTTTATCTCACAGGACTTCTGGAAACGGTTCAGTGTGAAATCATAGAATCAGAGATTGTTTGGGATTGGAAGGGACCTTAAAGATCATCTAGTTCCAACCCCCCTGACACAGGTAGGGACACCTTTCCACTAGACGAGGTTGCTCGAAGCCCCATCCAGCCTGGCCTTGAACACTGCCAGGGAGGGGGCATCCACAGCTTCTCTGGGCAACCTGTGCCAGTGTCTCACCACCCTCACAGTAAAGAATTTCTTCCTAATATCTAATCTAAATCTACCCTCTTTCAGTTTAAAACTGTTCCTCCTCATCCTATCACTACATGCCTTTGTAAAAAGCCCCTCTCCTGCTTTCCTGTAGGCCCCCTTCAGATACTGGAAGGCTGCTATGAGGTCTTCTCGGAGCCTTCTCTTCTCCAGGCTGAACAGCCCCAACTCTTTCAGCCTGTCTTCAAAGGAGAGGTGCTCCAGCCCTCTGATCATCTTTGTGGCCTTCCTCTGGACTCGCTCCAACAGGTCCATGTCTTTCTTTTGTTGGGGGCCCCAGAGCTGGACACAGTACTCCAGGTGGGGTCTCATGAGAGCAGAGTAAAGGGGCAGAATCACTTCCCTCAGCCTGCTGGCCATGCTGCTGGTGATGCAGCCCAAGATACAATTGGCCTTGGTGAGCTTCTCATCAACCAACACCCCCAAGTCCTTCTCCACAGGGCTGCTCTCAATCCATTCTGCGCCCAGCTTGTATTTGTGCTTGGGATTGCCCCGACCCACGTGCAGGACCTTGCACTTGGCCTTGTTGAACTTCATGCGGTTTGCACGGGCCTGCTTCTCTAGCCTGTCAAGGTCCCTCTGGATGGCATCCCTTCCCTCCAGCATGTTGACTGCACCACACAGCTTGTTGTCGTCAGCAAACTTGCTGAGGGCGCACTCAATCCCACTGTCCATGTCGCCGACAAAGATGTTAAACAGGACCAGTCCCGATACAAGCCCCTAAGGAATGCCACTCATTACTGGTCTACACTTGGACATTGAGCTGTTGACCGCAACTCTGAGCGTGACCATCCAGCTAATTCCTTATGCACTGAGTGGTCCATCCATCAAGTCCATACTTGGACTTGCTTAAAATGCCATTTTAAGCATCAGCCTGCTTAAAATAACATCACAGGGTTTATGCACCACCTGAGGAGATAACAGTTTAAATGATATGTAGAGCAGGAATTGGTGCTATGTGTGAATTTCATCCATCGCACTCAATTTAGCCAGTAATGCTTTAGACTGTTTACCATGATCTTTACATATTTATGACTGAATTTTGCCAGTGCTGCTCTTCTGTTCTCCCTCATGGGTCTACATACTGTGTAGTTTAAGGCCTACTACAACTTTTCAGTATGTTTCCAGGCTCCCAAATACAGAAAGCAGGGCATAAGCTGCTGTCCAGCCTTTCCTAGCTGGTCCACACTTTGCGAGGCTCAGTTGATGAGCTCTCCATCCCTAGATGTCCCAACTGATTTCAAGCCCTGATGGGCTTCCCTCTGCTCAGATATGTTTAGCCATCTGAGTAAACCTTGCCTCAGTTAATATTTTCTGAATGGAAGAACGAAAAATTAAAGATGAAAATGGAGCAAATACCACGTGTTGAAGTAAATCTTGGAAGAGAACAAACACAGTGAAATCAGACTCCTGTTTCTGTCCCCGGTGATGAACTTGAGATGGGAGAAGCTCTTTTGTTCCTGAAGTATTTAGAGCAATTTTGCTTCTTTCTGAGGCCAAACATGGAAAACTTCAGTATAGCAGTGGGAAGAGCTCTCAACAGAAGCTTCTGTTTATGGAAACTGTTGTGCAATCCATGACTGCCACGGCTTTTCTTACTCCAGTGCGCATGCTCACATACACATCCCTGCTGAAAATATCATTTACAGTTAATGCCTTAGGCATATCTCCAGTGCAGTGAACATGTATAATTTCTGACATAATATTATGTGGTAACTGTTGGCAAACTGTTCGCTTCATGATGGAAGTCAACTTAGATTAATTACTTCTTGATGTTAGGAAACGGCAGCTCTGAGAGGTACAAGCTGTCCCGTGTGCTTCAGAGGCAAGTTACCATCACGTTCAGGCTAGTTCCTGCTGTAACTCACTGCTTGGATGATCTGAGAACATACAAGTTTATCAGAGGATGCTGCTTGGGGCAGAGAGTTGATACCAGGAAGGGAACGAGGTCTGGGCTGTGAAAGTGTAGCCTGGGGGGGGTCATTTCCACTTAGGGGTACTGCTGGAAGGGTGGTTTTTCCATGGGCTGTGGTTGCTGTAATCTGCTCCTGAACTTTGACACGGATTGTGAAATGGAATTTCTTCCTCCTTCCATTTTTGCATAATCATGTGAGAAATCGTTAGATATGCATCAGTCCTAGTGCTACTTTGGGACTTCATAATTTCCCAAGATATTGGGGTTAAGGTGGGACCTTCCAGCTAAGATGCTGTTCTTCACCGAGTTTAGCAAAATATGTTTTACATAGGTGAAATTTTGCAAAAGCACAAAGGAGCAACTGTTGGCTGTTTTGTGAACAGCCATTCTGAAACCCAGGCCTTTTGCTCCATGAAAGAAACAGATGAAGAACACTTCCAGAAAAGTCTTTTGGTTTTGTAAGGTTATGTCTTTGCAATAGGTCTTACCTGGATTTGCTCTCTCAGTTTACAGAATTACTTGTGTGGTAAGAGAAGTGCAAAAAATGACTTAGATCCTCATCTCCTCTTTTAATGTGACCAGAACATTTTCTGTAGGGAGACATTCCTGCAATTTTAGTTTGGAAACTCTTTGGTGCTCTGAGTAACACATATAATCTGAAAAATTACCTGAGAATTATAACTCAGTTGGGATGTTTATCTTTTAAAGCGAACATCTGTTTGATTTGCTCAAGTTTCTTTTTAATACAAGACTGATTTCTGTGTATGTAATTTTAGATTGATTGATTTGCTTTTCTCTTGTCAAGACTGGCCGCTCAGGTATTATTGGCAGCTCTGGAACACTTTTAAGATTTGCTCAGTAAATTGAACATTCATCGAGGGTAGTTTTCCATAGCAGCTGATACAGTGCGTCATAACAGTTATTTCCTACTTTAATGAGTATTTCAGTCAGAAAATAATGGGATTTACCTGGGCAAACCTGATTCCTTTTCCTCTTGCTTAGCAAATGTACTGTACCTACCAAACTTAGGATATGTTCAAATAAGAAATTGATAAAAAGGACATTAATATTGAATCTCTGAGATGAAACTTGCAGGTATGTAGTGTGCTACCTGATGATAAGTTAACTTTTTGAATGCGCTTTAAGGACAAGAATTGTTTTTTTCCTGGTCAGTCTGTATCCACTTTTGAAAGACGATTTATTCTTTTTTTTTTTTTTGGTAGAAAAGGAACTACTTAACACTAACACTAGAAGAAGATTTGCACTTATATAACAGATCTATTAGGCAGTCAAAAAGAGCTTTCTAAATCTTACTCTCTATCACATTCACTAGCAGTATCAGATATTTATAGTAAAAGCAATTATGTTTGGTGGGGGTGGTGGTGATGGGGACAGACAGGATGGAAAGTGGTTATAAAATGCGATTTCTCACAAATGGTAGATGTCAAACAAAATGTAAAATCTGAAGGTGCCATGTAAGCTCTGTTCTCAGAACCTTTGTTTGGAAGACATGAGTTTTACTGACAGCGTATGACAGGAAGCTTACATTTTTCGGAGTGGGCTGAAATGTGTCTGAAACCGATGGCAGTCAATCTCAGACATTCACATCTCTGGTTTTCACGTTTTGATGCAGCTAGAATGAAATGAAAGAAGCACTAAAGCAGCACAAACGAAGTAATTGGAACCTAATCACACTTAATTATTAGGCATGTGTTTTAATTTTAGGCATATAAATAGGCTTGCTGAAGGGAAAAGGACATATTCTTTTCATTACCTAATATGACTTTTCAAAATGTATGCTGTTCAAGTAGCTGTATATCTCTGATATTTTTACAGAAGATCCTTACAGTCATCCAGTTACACAGGATTTTTTTTCATAAATGGGCTTTAACTCTTTGTTAAGTTTTCCTGAAAATAAATAATCTGACAATAGCATTAGCAACATTGAAAATGTAGCCATGTTTCATCGCCTTACTTAAGGTTTATATCCTTGCTCTCCCCTTTTTATATACGTATAAATTTGCAATTTGCTGTCTTTTGTTTCTGTCTTTTAGAGTCATCTTGCCTTCATTAAATAAGAATGGTTAAAATATCTTCAATTGTAATGTGTCCTCCACATTGCTGTTTTAAAACTTTCTAATGATTGTAGTTTCCTGTCTGTTGTTCCTTTTCTTTTAAATTCTTGCTACCGGAAAGATCCGTTCCTGGGGGGCATGACTAGCATAGACCCTGATCCTGCACAGCTGCCTGCAGAAAGATAGTAGCAATGATTATTGCTGGTGCTGTCAACTACTTGAAGTAAACAGCATTAAAAATGAAGCATGCACAGGTTCCAGAGTCAGAGTTGCCAATGGGTGGACACCTCCGACAAGTCCTATTTTTTAAAAATAAGAAAAATGTTTGGCTTTTGGGTTTCTGCTGAATTGGCTTTGTCAGCTCATCCAGCCCTTCTTGTATGGGAGGCCAGTTAAGAGCAGCCCAGAGAGGGAAGTGGGTTTTACAGATGCGTGATGGCTGCCTTTTCAGCTGGCAGACTCTGACTCTGATTTGAACGAGGCAGTTCAAGAGCTAATGTCCCGAGTTCCAGCAGTTTAAGCTCAGCAACCAAGGTCCTCGTGACAGCATCTGTAACAGCATCCCTTCTGCACGGCTTACGTGTAGTCATCCATCACTCTGCACAGGAAGGACTCTGCTGTGCCTGTGGAGATGCTGAGAATGTGCAAGATACTGATAACACCAGGATAGTTTATTACGTTTACCTGCCATCTCAAGAAGGTGTTTTTCCTAATCTGTGCACTCTTCATGCCTGTCCAATTAGTCTTTGGATAATCTGTTGGTCTCTGTGCACACATTAAGTGGTGGAGTTTTCATCATTTAAACAAACATATTGGACTGTGTTACTTTCCTGAAACACTGTGTGTTGTGTTTGGCCATATTCTAGGTTTGTATCTTTAAAAACATAATGCCATCTTTCACACACCCTGTGTATTGGTCCACACGTGAATGCTGCATAAAGAACATGGCACTAATCCGACGACTGTGCAGAAAGACTCCTGGCTGACACCCAGCCCTGCCACGCCTCTCTGTGGTTTTGCTTTATTGATTTATCTGCGTGATACCAGTGGCATGAGACGTAACAATGTGTTTTTGCTTTTCATGCATTTGTCTCTTTCATATTTTTTTCCCCCCACTGCAAAAGGGAGCATATGTTCCTCACTGGTTGCATTAATGAGCCTTTGATGCCATTGCTAAATGTAGCAGGTAGAGGAAACTCATCCTTGATTTCTTATTTAAAGAGGACCTGTTGATATATTAATATATATATATATTTTTTTTTTTCTTCACCTGGATGCTCAGTTTTGCTCAAGCACAGTCACTGTTGTGGCACTAGATGTTTGAAGCAAATAGAGAAGATTTTGTTCTGTGTCATATATTGGCACAGGTAGAACTTTTACATGAATGCAGCTTTCTGCTTAGAGTGTCCACATCAGAGATTACACAATTACAGCAGTAAAAATATGTACGTTTACATTGGCATAGCAAAAAATACTTAAAGAATAAAGAACTATGTTTATTTGTCATAAAGGGTAAGAGTTTTAAATGTCTTTCTATGTTTCTGGCACTAACTGGATGGTATTTTATATGGATGCTTTCTGTTTGCAGAATGTATTATTAGAGCAGAAGTGTGTTGCATTTGAGTTTAGACTTAGGTCTACCTTTTACCTCTGGAGATGTATCACATAAGTTTTCACTTCTGAAAGTTCATCTGTGCTGACATTCTCATTTTTAACTCATTAGGAGCCCCTATAGCAGAGAAGCTGAGGAATGCTTTGTGGTCCTGAATTTATATATCACTGGGGTAACAGTAGAGCCTTGAAAGCTGCAGAGGACTGAATTTCAAAGAACATGGCAAGCCAAAAGGTTGCCGAAAATCATGTGTCCCTGCACCTAACCCCATCACTCCAGTCGTTTTCAATTGTTCATAGTCATATGCTTTTCAGTCTTGTTCAATAACAGGTTTACAGACCTTTGACATCTCTATGTAAAAATGAACTGACAGCTTTCCAGCAACAGCTGGTGAAGGGCACTTCTAGCTGTTCATTATGAAACAGATTAAAAAAAAGCACATGGTTTCATATTCCATAGTTTGTCTCCAAGTTCAAACTAATATTTATTGAATTTTTTTGGTTTTGCTTGACATTGATTTAGCTTATATATAATATGTGCTTTTTACTTTACTAAACATTTCCTTACGTGGGAAGTGTGAAACCAACAGTCTTGGCATGGTGTTTTGGCATTGTGAGTAAATTTTATAATTGGTTGAATTGCTTTTAAAATGTTAACTATGTTAATTTCCTCAGATGCCGCATCTCTGATTTTTCCAAACAATTCAGAGACCATGCAGTTGATTGCAATTGGAATTGGTTTTGCGATTTAAGCGTAGCAGATTGAAATCTAACTTGGGGTGTCCCACTGAAATACTGTAGCAACTATTTGTAAACTTTCTCTATAAATTTATTTATAAATAGGTCAATTTCTCATTAAGATTCCTGGTTAATCATAACAACTGAGTATAAAGGGAAGGTCGGCGTTTTCCTGGAGTCAGCTGGCAAAGGTTGTACAGTCTTTTAAACAAGGAAATAATTTTATAATATAAAAGCACATCCACACATTTACACATTCCTAAACGCAAATTTTAAAGCTAATTTCCATCTCACTATTTAAATATTTCCCTAGACTGATGGCTGGCATTTTCTTGATAGTTTGAAGTACAAGGCTGTGTGTTTATGAAAAATCTGAAGGCTTAAATCTTTGGTGGTGGCAGTAATCATCTTCTAACCAAAAAACATTCATCTGACTGCTGTGATCTTCAACCACTGCTATGATGCTATTGAAAGCTCCCCAAATGTGTCAATTTGCTTTCAAACTTTGATCCCTGACTCTTCTCTTAAGTTCCCCCAGGGCAACATTCCACTTCCCTGACCATCTTGTATGTAAATTGTTTTCAAATGAGTGAATTAATCAACATTGCAGAACCTTAATTGAAAACACAACTGATGATGCATGTCAGTTCATTCAAGTTAGAAATATATTTTAATTTTCATGTTCCCCAGAGAAATTAGCATCTCTCACTTTAACATTTCAACCCTTCAAAATTACAAAGAGATTTTAACCTGAAAAATGCCAAAATTACCATTGTCAAATATCAACTTTTAACTTCCCTTCTGTTAAAATCCCCTAAAAACTTCTAAGAAATATTCATCAAAAAATTTCAATGACAGACGGAAAGTCAGGAAGAAGTTCCTAACAGAAGATAAAACGACTGATTTTGTTTTATTCTGTGGCTTGAGATATTGAAGCTTAAAAGACCAGTTTAGGCATATTCCCAAAAGAGTTTTCAGGTGTCGCAGAGAATCATTTGTGTAGTGATACTTCTAGGAAACTAATTATGGCAGAAGTGGAAAGTCATGAAAATAGAAGATACACTTCTGACAGAGGAAAACTTGATTTCTAGAAAAACTGCTCAATCAACACTGACCCCTTCAGTTGTGTGCTGCCCCGTTTGTCCCTGTTTGTTGTTTGTGCGCACCTTTGCCTGGGGTGTGAGGTCGTTGGTGCTTTGGTGGGTTCTTCCAGTTGGAACATACCCAACACATTTCTGCATCTGGCTTCAAATAACGATCTAGCAAGATTGGTGAAAGCAAATGACAAAGCTAATAAGTCCTTTTTTTAAGGCCCCTGCCTTTTAAGAGGGGAAAAAAGAGTTGTCTGTGTCAGTATGCATCAGTCTCTGCCGCTATGAAACGCACTTTGATTTTTGTGCTTAAAATATTAGCCTTTGCATTATACTCTCAACAATTATGTTTACTATTTATCGTGTGTAAGGTATATATGCATTGCTGATTGATGAAACACCCATGGTAGGTATTATGCTGTCCATACTTTTTTCCAGCAAGATATTGCAATGAAAATAAGTATCCAGGTGGTAGCCATGGGAAGGGATACCCTGGTGACTAAACACAGACAGACATTTTAGGTCAAGTAGTTGACTTTTTTTTTTTCCCTGTACAGTTGTACCTCTAGGTCATTGCTATCACAATTGTTACTGTCAGCTTCAAGTAATTCCTTCCCCCACATCTTTCAGTATATTAAATGAATAAAGTGGTTCATGTGACTCAAACAGCTGTACGAGGAAGGGTTTTTTTTTTTTTAAACTATTCTTATTTTTAAATTGAAGAGCTTATTAAAAAAGAAGTACTTCAGTAAGTTAAATTACTTAATGCTGCACATCCTTGGAACCCTAATCACTTCCAGATGGAGCAATTCATACTTCTAAGAGAGCACTAATTTTAATGTGAATCGGGGTTTTGGGTATATGCATCTTAGAGCACCCTTGTACATTGCAGAGCCAAAGCCCTTAAAAAATTAAGCAATCTAGTTTTGAAAAGAAGTACTTTATTTTTAAACTTTCTTTAAGTAGTTCCCATTAAAAATAGATTTTATTCCCTGCTGCTGTTCATGTGGTACTCGTACACATTCTTTTGAAACTGCAGTAAACACAGAGGCAGGAGGGTAGGAAATGTAATTCGGTGAAATACCTTAACCTTACCTCTGGAGAGGTGACCTCTGTGTAGGTGAAAGCGAGAGATCTTCACAGGTACCATTAGAGGCATTTTGTAATATTTGCTATCTTTGCTAAAAATCTTACGTATCTCCTCACACATCTTGTTTTTAAATTCCATTTTCAAATTCTCTTTTTACAGTTAATTACTTTCGCTAATTAACCCATTTCTGTTTTTTTGTATGGGCTTGAGGATATGAATATATCTCTCACCATTGCAGTATTCGGACATCCTCTCTGTAACATCAATGCAAAATCAGTGTCATGACTTGCTTCTTGGCCTCTTGGGGCACTTTCTTATGACAGCAACAATTTCTTAGTGATCTGAACATGATGCAGCTGCATCTTTTCCCTTAAGAGTATTACACAGGCTAGTATTCACTGAAAAAAGGGTTAAGTATGTAGTGGTGTTTCATCCTAAAGTGTGTACTGGCTTAACTTCTTGTTGCTCAGAGCTGTAATTGCCACTTGAAGAGTGGGATCATAGAGTCTCTGTGTCTGCAGTTGAAAACTTGTAAATGTGAAGCAGATACAACTTGTATAGTCAATTCTATTTGAAATTTTAGATATTTCTAACTGGAAATGTCATTTATTTCAGTGAGCGTGATTTCAAAGCGTAGATGCTATCATGGTTAGCCCCACTGCTCGTTGTTTCATTTCTTAGCAGAGGAAACAAAAGAATCGTGTACCTTATCTAACACATAAAATAAGTCTAGCAAATGCTAAATCACATGTTCATTTTGCCGTACAGATATATGTAGAAAATCTTAATGTGTATTCTGCGTAATCTACTTGATGACTTTTTATGTTGGGGTCAGTGGAAGGTAGGTTGGGAAAGATAGGAAATCATGGGAGATGATAGGCGTCATTGTTCTCTTTGTGCTCAGAAGAAAAAAGGGGAAGCAGTAAGGAACGTGTGTTGTACTGAGGTAAGAGTCAGGTTGTAGGGACCAAGTGAATCATGCCATATTCACTGGCACGTTGATACCAAGATAACACCAAATATATTTCGTCATTTCTTACCTTGTGACTTTTTCTATTTATGTAGTGATCTCTTGGACAGCCAAAGGCAGGTTCCAAACGTAGCTGCAGTCCCAAATCACTCCCCTTTATCCCTAAACATGATGCGAATGGCTGTCACTGAAACCTGCCCTGGACATCATATCAGCTCAGTGTTTTGAGTAACTATGTCATTGCTTCTAATAGCAAAGGCAAAAAGCTGCAGCACAGTGTTTGTGGCTTTCAACCCAAGCGCGGTGCTTCCCAGTGCTTTTTTTTAACATGCAACATGGTTGCTTTCCTCTGGAGAGAGAGTTTTTATTTAATAATGAGTCCTGTTTAGGGGTAAAAAAAGTGTATTTTATCATGTTTTGTGCTTGTCAGAGGTGTTTTTATTTACTTTGAAGTCACTCACTTGAATCCTGAAACAAGGCTGGATTCCATCTGTGTTTTCTCCCTACTCACAGCCTCAGTAATTTATGTAGAGATTTTATTGTAAAATATTGAGAGATTTTAATTATCTGTAAATTTACATTCCACATTTTCCTCTCACAAATTGTGATATAAAAACTAATTCTACATGTAAGTGTGTCAAAATATAGCGTATACATTTCTCAATAAATTTTAAGAAGTACAGTTTTTCTGTGATTGTAGGCTAAAAATGTTTCCTGCTACGACAACCGTTTTTTAAGTTGTGGGTACGACATATTTTAGTGATAACATATGAGTAAATAATTTCTGAAAGCTACTGTTTCTGTTGTTACTATGTATCTATAACAAACTCCAGGTACAGTTAGTGGTACATACACATGGAGCATTTTTCTCATTTTGAATTTGTTAAATGTAACTCGAGCAAAGCAGGAAAGATGTGTGATAATCCTCTTGCGGCAACAATCGGGTGATAATAACTTTAATATTGTGAAGCGTAAAGGAAAACAGCAACGTTAGAAATATTGCCATTAAACGAATAACCAGCACATCATGAAAGCAATAAACCCGTGGTGTAAAGGTTTGACAATCTGAAGTTATTGGAAATACCTCTCATTTTTTCAATTGATGTTGAAAGCTGTTTTCTTTCAAAGGTTTGTAGCAAAACAGAAGTATGTACCATGATCCATATTTACCAAACATGTTTATAAAAGCTGACCTGTAAAATGCTCTAAAGTAAAACAATTTTTTTTCTGGAACAGGTCATACTCTTGGGACACAAGATTTTATAGTTGAGTGTGTTGGTTCAGTGTAGAATTTACAGACTTGAAAATTTGCTACTGCTCATTTTATGAAAGCTAGATTACAAATGGAAGACTATGTATTCATGTGATATGCAAAGTCTAGGCCTGCCTTGCCAACTGGTAAGCTGCCAGTTATAAATTATGCTGTAGGTATTTTCATGTAGAATATGGGTAACATACTGCAATTTCTGTGTTTAATTTATTAAAGTACAGTGCAAAGCAATATATAGTCAGCCTTTGCGTACTTTAACTCCGCAGTAGGCATATGCTTTTGTTCTAAATGTAATCAAAATTATGGTGTCTCAGATACCACTTAGTGAAATCTGTTGGCAAAGGCTACAGTTTTTATTGTGACGACTATATTTTTACATGTCTTAAAACTAAATGACATTGCTGTAGCTGCTGATTTTGGAGGCAGCGTTCTTTTCCTTGCAGTGCGGTGCACAGCTGCTTTGTGAAACAGGTAATGTGCTAAGGGTGATAGTACTCCCACCTTTCAAGTCAGTACTACTAGCATAGGGAAAGAAATAAAAATCATTACTCTAATGCTTTTCTACATATTTCTAGCACCTGCTCCAGGGGTGGCCATGAGTAAGTTCCCAAGTAGCCCCGTGACTCAGATTAAAGTGCCTTGGTGTATATTGCCAGCAGTTTTCTTGTGTTGAGAGGAACATCCTGCAGGCATGGGTATAGTCAGCATATACACTCTTGGAAGATCATTATAGCATAGGATAAAAAATTCACATGCAAATCTTCCATTTGGATTCAGTACAGGTAGAGGGAGCAGAAGACTATTGCATGATGCCAGCCCTTGTTCCTTCGTAAATTAGCTTAAAAGTTGATGCAAAGTTATCTTTGATGATTCAAACGCCAATTAAAGCAATAGCAACATAATCAGTCATTACAGCATACTGTATTTTAATGACTTGAAGAGCTTAAATCATCTTCTTCATCTTTGACCACACCTCCACGTATTTTATTTCCATCTGAGATGTCAGACATTCAAATGGTTTTCAAAAGTTGGGCGTCTATTCCTGGGGGCCAGAATAACTTCTTTATTTTAGCTATTCTGTAAGAAAATTTGAGTTTTAGGAGAAATACTTATGAAATAAATATTTATGAAATACTTATTTATACCAATATTTATTGGTAACTGTCACTGTCTCGTCTCAACTGTCTATAAAAGAAGGGCTAGTTTCACTTTTCACCTTCCTTTAAACCTTCCCTAATATTCCATTAGGGTATCAGCCCTATCCAGAGAAGTTGTTTTACCCTGTGGTCCTGAAACACACAATTAAAAAAAATACATACGTCTTATACCATCAGGGCAAATTTTGGGTTCTGAGCCAAAATCTGCGGGCTTCTCTGGCCTCTGTATAGTGAATTAAAACCCCAAATGTTTTCATAGCTATAACCTTGAGCAGTTGTTTTGGGATAGATACCAATAAATATAATGGGTCCACTGGGAAGAGACAGAGCATTTTCAGATTTATGAAGGGGAAAAAATCAATAGTCTCCCTGAGGCTGTATAAGTCATGAGTAGTACCAGTATTTTTATGCAAAGTTGACAATATCATGAAATATAAACCCTTGGATTGGAATTTTACCAGAAATTAAAGTGGCATTAAAAAGAAAAGTAAATGTTTTGGCATATGTAGTAAGAAGGTGGTTTGTATTTCTTATCATTTTGCACTGCGGATTCCTTTCAACTGAGCAATAAAAGACAGTTCAGAAAAGATTTAAGAAGAGTTTGGTTCTCAAGCCACATGTCTCATCTGAATTATGTCTTTTTTACCCCTTCTGATTAACTGTGTCTGTCTCTGAGGAATACTCATCCTATAAATGACAGGTCACTCGGGCTGTTCTTTAGCAAACTGGGTGTAATGGAATTAGGAATATATGATGGTTTTGAAAAGGTTGTACATGCCATTCAATTATAATAGCATTTAATTGCAAATATTTACACCTAATTACACAACAGTTTTGTGAAGTAATCTGGTTGCTCCCAGGTCTCCCTGGCTGATTGTCCTCCTCGGCACTTGCTTTTTTGGTTTTCCATTTGTTGTGTTTTTTTTTTTTTTTTGTCTCAAAAAGGGGAAAAGAAAAAGAAACTGCACTAAGTTTTTACTGATATATTTGGAGAGAGGGATAGGTTCTTTTGGAGGCAGAAGGAAAAGAGGTTCTTCACACGAAACAGATCAACTAAAAGAAGTTCAATACGTGAGTAGCATGAATTGCACTGTAGCACAAATTGATCGTATGTACTGGAAATTGTACTTCTGTCTTTGAAGTATTACTTCTATAAGGCTGACCTGTGTTTGTGAATGAAACAAAGGGAAAATAATTCCGTACTGAAAACATTCTGGTTCAGTACCGTCCTTACGAGTGAAAGTCGAGTTGCAAAACACCTCATCCTGTTACTACCCCATCAATATTTTTAGAATGATCATTTTTCATTTTCCCATATACATTGTAATATGTCCAAAGAGTAGCATTGTCCATGGATGTTTCATTACTAGTTGCTTTTATCGGTATGTTGGTAAGGAATTTGGGATGACTCCCTGATGATGCTCAGTCATGTTGTGAACGTGGTGTGTTGTTTGAAGACTGTGTGCAGATTGTTTTGTATTCATTTTCCCTCAGTATATTATAAATCTAGATATCACAGTAAAGATCACAGAATTAAACCATAGGGGATGTTAAATTGAGAAGTACTAGTATTATATTTCTGCTGCCCCCCCCAAAAAGGATAAGTGTGTTGTTGCTACTGGAAAACTGAGAAGCTTAAGAGCGTGTGAAAGATTTTTTTTTTTTTTTTTTTCACTCTTTATCTGCAATGAAAAACACTTGAAGGGAGATACTTGTTTTAAGTATGGGCTGGAAGAGAGCCCTGCTTACTCCTCGTTAGCTATGCTAATAGAGGTATAACTAAGAAGACCTATGTAATCTATACTGGCATCTGTGCATCAGCTTTCTGGTCACAGCTTTAGGCTGGGTTGCCTAACCAGCAGCCAGCTGGCTCTGCCCGCGCAGGTCGATTCATGTGGCCAGCCTCCTCCAGCAGCCTTTGAGGTGGGCGAAGATGGCTTGATATTAGACGTGTTCGCCTCCGTGGTCCCAGACAGCTGTGTTGTGCGTGGAGGATAACTGTGTCTCTTCCCATGTGAACGGTGTCTTAAAAGAAAGGGGAACCTGCTCTCTGGAGACAGTCCTCTTCTCGTCAAGCCAGGCTTTGCAGGGCTGGTTACTTCCATGGTGAGCAGCAAAGCTCGCCCTTCCTTTCTGCCTTGGCTTTGCAGAGGGAAGGGGAGAGGAGTTTTGCGCTATCCATCTCGGGGTTTGGCTATGTCTGTGGTCCAGAAGATTGAATTGTACCAAGCTCTGTTTTAAATACAGTACCTGCATGTAATTAAAAAAAAAAAAAGAAATAGGTCCAGCAGTTTGGGACATGCACAAAGTTTGGATATGCACAAATGGAAATAAATTTAAACATGCAGCTCCAAAGTAAACAGATATGGCTGTGGATATACACAGGGAACAGATCAGTTGAGCTTTACATAGTAATTTTTCAAGTTAAACATGCTTTAATGTAAGCCATAAATTTCATCATATGAATATTTTTATGAGCTGCATTTCATCCATTTATTACCCTGGAGTTCCAGATAGTGACAATGGGTAAATACAGTGCCAGTTCACCTGCGTGTTGAGACACCAGGAGCCTTCTCTCTTCTACACGTTGTTTAAGCAAGGGTAACAAATTACTGGTATCATTTCAGACATATTTCAGTGAGATTTTTATTTGACAGCGCAGCTGCCAAGATTTCTTGTATAGGTCCAGGCCATGGATTTCTGACTTTACAGAATCACAGAATGGTTAGGATTGGAAGGGATCTCTGGAGATCATCTAGTCCAACCCCCTGCCAAAGCACGGTTTAAGGTGGAGGGTCTAGTTTTGAGGGTTCAAATGTGGTAGTAATGGCAGCTTCTTCACAGCATTTTCACCCATTTTGGGGCAGATTTTACTTTTACTAAGGATCTTGACTCTCAGTTTGCAAATTAAAATGATGATTCCTAAATCTGTAAGACTGTGGTGCTCATGAAGCAATGAAGTACAGTGAAAGTAATATACATCAGAATAATTTGCAATAGATTTTGGACAGATTACTGTGCACATGCCATATTATATGCACCTGTGTTATTAAAAAAAAAAATTCTCATTGTCTAAGAACCCTCTGAGAAACACAGTTGCGAAAGGGAGCTTTGCCGTAGTCTGCCTCAGGCAAAAAAAAAAATCTCGATTCCCTAAAAATATTCTGGTGAGGACATGGAGACTGTGGCCTGGTAAGGCCTAGATTTGTGCTGTCTGTCTTGGGGCGCTTAACTGAGGGATCTGAGTTTAGGTGTCTGTAGATGTGAGCGAAGGAGGTACACTCCTCCCTGCCTCCCGAAGAGGGATAGCTAAGTTGCTAATTTAGGCATATTCATTAAGTGTCTGATCGTAGGGTGGGATAAATGCCACCCATAAACATGGGCAAAAGACAATCTGTTATTGGAAAAGTTTTTAGAGGATGGCAGCACATGTTGGACATTATGTATTTAACCAAGTCTGTTTTCTGTAATTATTAATGTAGAATAAAATATCTTTTCTGATACAGAACCCCCCTTGGAAAGACGTCTTGTGTGCATCAAAGTGCGAGTAGCGTGGAAAAAGCTAATTTACAAGTAACTACTTATCTGCTATATTGATGCTTTATACATATGACTAAACATACTGTGTATTTAGAGGGTAGGTTAGTATTCTTCCTACATATACCTGAGACGTAACGATCCCTTTTGAAAGTTTTACTGCAGAGAAGTACATCAAGGCACACTCCAAGAGCCAGTGTAGCTTCCTAAATTTGCTTTTCCTATTTCAGTCTTATTAGTATTTTCATCACTAACTTAAAATTGATCAAGGAAGACAAGTCCTTGCAGCCATGAAATCAAGTGCTGGAAGCAGTCATTGCCTTTGTGAGTGCTGTACCGTAGCAACCCTATCTGTGGCATGTAGCGAAGCATTGCAATTTGAATTTTGGTAGATGAAGGAACTAGCTATAGTATTAGCAGACCTTAATCTGCAAACGGGATAGAGCTTTGGATGTGGAGTGACCTTGTTTGCTAGGCATAGCACTGTGCCTCATAGCTGTATAGTAGCTTTCTAATACTTTTATTTTCCAAGAGTAATGACATCTCTCACCCGTGTATTGATGACAAAGTCGCCACGTTTCTAGAGAAGGGATTGTACTGTATCGCGTAATCTTTTTCTCTGTCTTCACTCAGAGAGATTATATTTGCTTTAAAACATCGTGGTAACAAGCAGCTGATTCTGTAAATTTGAGAATAACACCCTCCCTCTGCCCCAGATATCCAGACCTTGTTTTTTTTTGAATGTTATTCATTTCTTTATGCAGAGAAATCCACTGTTGGCTTGGTCACTGCAGCTTCTTATATCTTTTACTAGTGTTACACTTAAGGATTTTGTCATACCGATTCAAATAAAAATTATATGCTGAATTGGAAATGCTTTATGGTCCTTACAGTGGATAAAATATGTTAATTTGTGTAAATACTCTTCTGAGTGCAGATGCTTGCACTGAAAGCGTGCTTGTCTTAAAAGCTGCATGTCTTTCATTCTGGCCTTCTTTTATATTCACAGTTTATTTTTTTTTAATACGTGTCTTAATATTTGAGAAGAGTTTTTAAAGGACACATTTGAAGCTAAGTGAAAAAAAAACCTCCTAGCTTTTTCATAAATATTCATGGTCTCATAGAAAAAACTTGTAACTGAATTGCCATTTTCTTTTGAGGTTTTGTGTGTTCTGCCCCTTTCCCCATTTTTTTTCCTTTATGCTTCATTTCATTGCTATAGATTAGCAAATTAAGAATGCTAGGTTGGCTGAGCCATTATATGCTTGACATCAAGTCTGGTATGTGAAGTGTTAGTCTGCTCACTTTTGTCACAGAAATTTTATGTTTCTTAATAATGTGTGATAACACACAAAAAAGTGAATTATGGACTATGCACTTTCAAGGTTTAGAGTGTAACCTGAAGTATTTACTTTATTTGTGTGTCATAGTTATTTAGCTTATAAATAGAAATACATGCAAGTTGCATTTGAGGCCAACCACCACAATATGGCATTATATGTTAATTATATTATGAAGGAAAATTTAGTGAGAAAGTTTTTTTGGCAATACCTCTGTTTGCTTCTTATTGAAAAAGATTTACTTCAGAACTCAGCTGTGAAATTCATATTCTGAATCCAATGGTCATTTAATTTAAGCTACATGACAACTTGGTTCCCAGGCACAGATATGAAAATAGACTATTTCTGATTCAGGGGAAGTTGCTTTTGTTTTATCAGATTCAATAGTTTTGCTCATCGAAGAGATGTCACGTTGCTCTTCCTATTTTTAGTAGAACCTCTTTTACTAGAAAGGCTTTGATAGAAGTGATGCCAGGTAAAGCAGAAATAAATGTGTGGTACCAACAGCTGGACAATACCATTGCAAATACTGACCTATTAGAAAAACATAACGGAATATATGCAGCAAAATACACTGATACGTTTTCCTTACAGCAAAATACAGGCATATATAATGTTATAATCATTAAATATTAATTTTTCAGGTTTTCAAGTCTACACCTGCGGTAGATCGGTACACTATATAATACATAAAAGATGGACTGTGTAGTGTGATAAGAGTAATGAATTTCACATTTCCCACTACAAAACCCACAGAGCCTGGTACCAACTGATCATAAATAAATGCCCAGTCAACAGCAGTGTCAGTCCCTGTAAGGAGAACATCGGGGTAAATAAATCAAATGTTGTTGAGGACATTTTTCTCAGCAGGAAAGAAACACACAAGTGCTTTCCGGATGTTATTCACTGCTGATTATTCATTGCACACTTCTATTCCATCTCATTCACTGAATTTCAATGTGTTAGACGTTTAAAATTCAGTCAAATGCCGGGGAGAGAGGGTAACAAAGGCAAAGGACTAGGATATTCAAATCTCACCAGAGAAGTGAGTATATAAAGCTGAAAGCTGGCAGCACACTATAATAGCCAAGACCTGTAGTTCTTTTTCCCTGGTCAATAGCTTAGTCAAAAGGACAGCTTTGCATATATTACGAGGGTATCTTTTAATAATATATTTCCCTTTTAGTGATTTGCCCTTCTCCCCCTGTCTTTTTTAGCATTTTTCACCATGTGCAATTTGCATTCATATTACATATTCCTGTTTGAGTAACATATGTGCGTGCTGTCATTTTTACAGCTTAGACCCATCAATGCCTTGCTTTGGGGCAGAGGGGGAATGGCTTTTAAAAGTCCCAAACTCACCTGTTCCTGCTCACCGTAGAATACACTGGATTGGAAATTTATTACCCAGAAAGCTATGTTCTAGTTTTTTGCTGTACTTTTGCCATACAATTTCTAATGCTATTTCTAGGAAAGCTAATTATAGGGTCCACAAACAGAGGTTTCAAATTCAGATAGTTTCTGGTCCTTCCAGTTCCTTATTTTGAGATGGCCTTGGGAATGGAAAATCCAGTGATTTGTCCCTGGTCACATCTAGGACTGCAATGGAATGGGAGATCTTGAAGAACTGAGTGTAGGGAAAGGTGAATATACAAAAGTAGTGTGTGTAGTAAAAAAAGTGTTTGCATGTTATATACGCTGACCTGAAATAAAAATCGATACAAGTTATCCCTAGAAGCAAATAATTTTTAAAAAGTATTAACCACAAGCTTTACATGTTCTGGGCTCGTGCAGCCTGTATCCCCTGGCATAGCATTTAATGATGAAATCAGGAATGAATCTGGGATTCAGATTTCCTCCTTTGTTGCAGGTGAGCCACAGTGGAGCACAGGGCTTTTGTGGTCCAGTCTGAAGTTTGGCCCTACACACGTGTATTTTCTTACTGTTTCAGTTCATGAGGATTCTTGTTTAGTGCCTAGGGGTTTAACATTTCTGCCCATGCCTTTTTTTGTTAGCGTGGTTGAAGCTAGCAGGGAGACAAACAGATGAAGAGCTTCCGAGATGAGCTGCATATGTAAAAAGTCACACCAGCGATGGCCCTGTCATCAACTCCTCCTCTCTTTCAACAAATAGACCGAATTATATAAGCTGTGTATATAAGAAATTGCCACCTTCTACTTCTTTCAAGTTCTTTTGGGTAGAAAAGGTCCACCAACATTTATGTGAAACACTTACCTAAAATTACTCTGGCTGTTTGCGCTCTGCTGCAATGCTACCAAAAGAGATGGTGTTGAAATAGCTTCGGAAATTCTACAGATTTTTCTCCTGGCTTTTTAAATGGTCGTTTCCGACTTGCGGAAACGTGTGGCTGTGCCACAGCAGAGTGAGTGGAGGCTCCTCTTCCTTGTTATTTTGGTCGTGCGCATATGCATCCGTGAAACGACGATAATAAAGATTGTGTGACCTAGCTCACTGTGGAAGTCACATCTATGACCTTTTGTAATGTTGAAAACTGCAAGCCTCCGGAATCTACCAGTGTAAATTATAATACGAACTTAACCTCCATCTTCTGTTTGTTTGGATTCACAGTTTCCTTTTTGTGGGAAGCATATGTTACGTCACCTTTACTCGAGTTTAGAGCAGGAAAGAAGCATTTCCCTGAAGTCAGCAGATCTTTGCCATGGACTAGATGTAGGTTATGACCTCCCATACCCTGTTGTAATCAGTACACATGCTGCTGCTGTAGCACAATGTTTGCTGCATGCCAGAGTAAAATAATAATAATAATAACATCAACTTCCAGTACAAGGCTTGAATACTACAGAGATGCTTAGGTTGATGACATAGTTAATCCCTGTCTTTAAGCTATAATGATCGTATAGGTTAATGTACTATTAGACAGATAAGTAAAATGATTAGTTGTACTTTGCTTAAATAAAAGTTAATAACTAAATGTGGATAAGCATAAGCTGGACGTAGCCAAAGTGACAGGCGAGGTGAAATGACTTGAGTATATGACTGGATGTATATAAAAGGAATTGTAGCAGATATGCGGAAGCTCAAGAGTAGGAGGATCCTTTCATCTTAATAACAGATATTTAGGACCTGAATGGGAAACTTAAGAATTAAGAGGCTTGAAGAGAGAGCTATTACAAATTCTGCAATGAGTAAATAAAGAAAAAACTGTTGAAGAGACTATTGGGAAGGAAAAAAGTACTGACAAACAAGGAAATACGAACTTCAGTTGATAGTGGAGCAGTGGCAATGTCACTGATAGTTGGAACCAGAAGGGATTCAACAAGAGAAAGGAACAATTGAATATTTTCCTGCTCATGTATTTGTGTTACTCGTTGCCTATGCAGGGTATGATTACTGGAAATATGTAAAGTGGCAAGGAGATGAAGGGGAAAGGGATATAAAATGGCCTGAGAAAAAATTAGTTCTAGTTTATTCTGCTTTAGTATGGTACATGTAGAATTAATAAAGGAAAAGGAAATCATGATGTGAAATGAAAGAGCAAGGCTGACATAAGTTAACACATTTAAAGGACTTGATCCAGTTGGTTTAATGTGTTTAAGATCTTAGTGTATATCCTGATGCATCTCAGATTAAACGCTCATTGATGTGCGCTAAAAGAAAATAGATGAAAGTCTCTTGAATTTTCAAGGCAGGTATTGTTTTTTTAGCTGTGAAATCTGACTGCCAGTGAGTGCATAAAGATTTCCTGTTAAGTGAAAACAGAACAGGGGAAAACGGAGATAAAATCTCTTCCATCAAACTCTATTCTATCAAAGCATATAAGGCACATCTTCCTCTCACATTTGTTTAGTGAATGTTAGTGTTTGAATCTTACAGGAGACCTTGGTCCACAAAATGTCGTCACCCTTTATTTTTGCCAATACTGTACTGTAGTTTTCAGGAGAGAAGCGGAGTGGAAGTAAGAATGCCCATACAAGTAAATACCTTACACTGTCATAACCAGCCGCAGAACGAAACACGGGAACGCGTTACACTTCTCCGATAAACCGCCAAGGCTTCAGAGAGCTTTAATATCCCCCCAAAATCCTGTCATTGCCATCACACGCTTTAACCCCTTTATGCCATGACTCGTGGTTTTGTACCGTAGGACGCGTTGACAATGGAGCAGCTGTCATTTGCTGGCTCTCTGCTACTGGTCTTTGAATCAGAAATGTAACTGGAAACAATGGCAGACTGAGTGGTGCTGTTTGGAGGAAAGAATTCTGACTTCTACGCCTGGTTTATTAACGTTGACAGAGGAAATGCTGTAAGCATTAAGGAATTCTCTATTTAATAATACTGTACTATATGCCTGTCTGCTTTAAACATCTTAGACTACTGAAAATCAGTCTTGATTTTAGATCATAAAGAATTGTAAACTTTTTATTGACAGAAAATAGATTGCACTTAATATGGAAATATTTGGATATATTGCATGAACACTTTTTTTTTTTAATATTGTAAACAGAGAAGGAGGAACCAGGGTATTTACTTCAAAAGTATCTTAAGTTTCTAAGGTGCTGAATTTTTTTAGTCAGTAGTGACTTTTTTACCCAGAGTCTCCACCCAGACGATCTTAGTATCTAGGTTAGATATGAGGTGACACAACAGAGAATAAGAAAACATTAGGCCTGGGAAAGGGAGAGGACATTTACATAAAGTAAATGAACCTCTTTGATTGCACTTGGTTACACAAGATAATGGGTTAGTGTGGTCATTTCTTTGGGGAAGGATTTTATTTTTTGTTTATGAATAGGTTTAAAGAGCAGAAGACTAATGCTATGGCTCAAACTGTTCACACTGAAAAGGGGGGATTTGGCCTAATACAGTTTGATAGAAGCATCTACTAAAATTATTCAAAAGGCTTTTTCTGAATTCCTTTGATCATGTAGCTTTCAAAACATAATCAACCTGCTCTTTGGTTCTAAAGTAGGGCATTATCAAAGAATATGTGCTGCATAACATCACACTTCCCTGTAGTCAACCAACCGCCTCACTTAGTCTTCACTTGGAAAGATGCAACACGGGCCGGTATAGTTTGTCTCAGTTTTTCTCGTTTGTTTATTACACCCTTAACGTGTTGCATTAATGCAAAAAGAGACACCCCCCACACCTGGGGGACTGTTATACCACTACCTCTGGGCATGGCGTTCCAGTACTGAGAGAACAGCAATGCCACCTGCATGGAAAAGTAACATTGGTGTTTTCAGTACACTGAGATCTCAGTTTTAGCTGCCTTTTGCGTATCGTGTTTCTTTGTGTTTACAGCTCTGTTCTCTCCATAGACTCTTTCTCTAAATGCTTCTGCATACCCTAGCATTCTGTAGACCTAACCATGTCTTTGTGACATCCTTGCCGTCCCCTGGGTTGCTTCCAGCCTCTTGAGAAAAGAAGTGTTTACGCTCCTTACTGCAGATAGCAGTGAACTTTTGCTTAAGCAACTAGGTTGACTGCTGCTTGTCTGTTGTGCAGTTGGAAATCACAGCCATCTGCAGTAATGACCTCTGTGTCTTGGGTGTTTAATTCATGCATTAAATAGAAAGCTTTTCTGTGCTTGCTTCAGTTTTGTGATCTTACCACATGAAAGGGATTCTTTGCACTCATGAGATCCCGTGGGCATTGATCCATAGTCTTTATCTGTGCACATAGTTGCTCTGAGAGAATACAAGAGTTGGAAAGCTTGTCCTTTAGTACAATCCAGACTAGCAGGTATGTTTGTGTTCTTGGTGGATGTGTTTGTCTGATTGCCCGGGTGAGATAGCAGGTTTTTAGATAGTCTGTATCCAGCATTCAAGCATGTTTGCCAGAGATAGTTAGCTGATCCTGCCTGTCTCCAAAGTAAATGGGTTGCTTTTCATGGCTCTTCAGCAACTAGGAATTTGGGATTTCTGAAACAACACATTGGGCTCAACTTTGGAAATAATCCAATACGTGTTTTGTAATTTGTTAGAGCTAACATGCAAACGGGTGGCTCAGATAAGGGTGATTTAGGAAGTGTAGCAGCTATTTTGATGAGGAAATTGGGGACCACTGTGATGGGAATATGCTGGCAAATTTCAGGAACCACAAAGCAGCATATATATATATATATATATGCTAAACTACTGTGCCATTTATCACTTAACAACTAAAAATCAAGCGTTAATTAAACATATTAGTCAAGTCTTAGCTGTACAGTACCGTACATCTGATGCTGTATTGTTGGCTCTGCTGGCTGCAAACCATGACAGCTCTTCATCCCTGAGGTTGAGCTGGCTAAGCCTGAGAGCTCTTTGATGAGGAAAGCCAGTGGGCATCACCTTTCTTTCCCAGCCTCCGTTGTGCATCACTGGTGTTTATATACACTTTTTCCATGCATCAGGACCAGTCTCATCCAAAGGATTATATTCTCTTTTCATAGGTCAGAACTAGTCTATTCCAGTGTGTCCAGAGGGTTGTTGCCTTCTGAGTGCTGATCCATCGTGGCCTCTTCAGATGCATGTTACCTATTTTCAGACTGGGTCATAGTCATCACGCTTATTCAGGGTGTTGCAGTCTGCGTATGACTTATGACTGGGTATGATTATCTTAGTCTTACTCCTTTTTCTTTCAACTCTGCCAAGCACAGATACTACAAAATATTTCAGCTCCTACACTATGACATGCCCTCTTGTGGTATTTTTAGGGTAGAGGGCAAATGAGATGTGTTCCACAAATAGGCCTTATGCTGCAGTTGAATGGGGATTGCCCTGAAATTATATACACCTCATGTCACCTACATCAGATAGCATTACAAAGGAATTTAGTTGCAGCGTCAGATCCTTTCTAATTGAACGGATATCACTTGGGACTCTTTTCCTTGAAGTCTACCCACACATTTTCTTTGAGATCCAATCATGAGATCCTTCACTGAGGAAAACACCCATTGAGTAGCTGAGCAGATGCCTTTCTAATCTGTTTGGCTGTCTGAAGTCATCAAAGGTGTGAACTTATATCAAAAAAACATTTTGCCTGTGTTCATTTTATAACTGCATGTCTTCCTAGAGTAAAACATAACAAAGAATCTTCTGTATGGTCAAGACGATAAAACCGTGCCAACCTCGAGTTACTCAGACTACCAAGCGTGTTCAGTAAAAGGCATGATGTGGGATTTTTTTGCAAAGCATACATATCTGCTTATGCAAAGGAATTTTGCATAAAACTAATTTTAGAAAGGCTCTCTGATGGGTGATACCTTGACTTAACTTGTCTGATGAGACCCCCTCTGTTTTGCTGCCTCCAAAGTATTTGGTGCAAGCATATAGCATATCAGACTTATCTCTGAACATGGCTTGTAGACAAGGAATGGAGCTCAATAGGTCCCACCTGAGTCTCTAAAAGAAAGGGAAACTGTGCACCCCCTATCTTCAGCTCAACAAAATACAACTCAAATTCTATCTAAGCTGTGGGGAAATCCTGTCATTTCTGCTGTCTTGCTTCACTGAAATGGAAAAAAAAAATCAAAAGCAATGTTTTATCTTATTTGGCAGATATGGCCGTGTTCTGCCATAATGGGGCAAAAACGTAGTTTATGTAATCACATAGTGCCACTCCTTGTTTAAAGAGATAGATGCTGTAAGTTTGTCAACATCATGGCTTGCATATATTACAGTCAAGGAGATCTTCCCTTGTGTGGACTTCTCCCCTCTCTGGGGCTACAGCATGAGTAGAAGTCTAGAGCAAGAGCGTCAGGATTCAGAATATGTTATTGCAATCTTACTGTAAAGCACAGACAAAAGGTTTCTTCCCTTCATTTTCCCACTTTTATGATAAAATATGAGTGTATTTCTTATGCAGTGAAGAAGCATGCCCAATTACGCTATCCTGGCTTGTTAGTCACTAAGTCTTATGAAATGTTGCAGGACTTTAGAAAAGATTTCCTATCATTGTCTGCTTAAAGAACCCTCTCTATTAAAACATAAAGCTTCTCGGTTATTATTAAATGTTTCAAATTGAAATGACTGAGTGAATCAGAAATTGCTATTTTCCCAGCAGAGTCCTTTGAGAATTTCGGAAAGGGAGTGTATCTTCTGTGAATTGGATGCACTGCCATAAATGTGGTTGTTCACTAATCAGCTCTGTGTATGAACATAAATTTCATAAAACTTACCCTCTGTAACAGTTTTTCACAGGATCACTGCTTCACTGAGGCTGTGATACCCTAAGACATGAAGGCAGTATGTATTATTCAGTAAATACTTCCTTTGCTTCATAAAGAAATCTAACCTGCTCAGCATTTGCATGTCATTACCCTGCCACAGCTGTTTATGAGCAGTGCTGCTGTCTCAGCTCTGGGAACAAACAGGCTTGGGCATGCATGTGAATGACATGGTTCGTTCCTGTCTATTTTGTAAGCCAGAATTGTGGAAGTATCTCCCATTCTTGGCTTGACTGTTATTCTCTATAGCAAGCCTTATTTTCCCAGGCAGATTGTTGAAATGTGCTAATGAGCCTCCAAAGAATATAAAATATGTGCTCCCATGGTTGCACATTTTCTAGTTCAAAAGCTACTTCTCGTGGCAGACCCAAGCATAACAATCTGAAGCAATCGGAGATCATTTGCTCTGCTGTTTGCATGGCCACACCCAGAATGCATGTCTAGTTTGCTATTGTCTTATAACAGTAGTGTTGGCTGAGACCTGAGTATTAAAATAAAGATTTGCAGTGATGTATTTCTTTGATACACACTCATTTTCCTTCCATAGGAAACCAATGCCGATAGTTTCTTCCAAAGTAGAACGTAATAAACTAGAAAGCAAATGTATATACGTAGCACGTTGCTCAATAATAATCTCCTTTGAGAATAAGGTAGCTTTACTTTACAAAGTTAGTGTAAGCCATAGCAACTGCAGTTAGGACCCTATATGCTATACATACATTCATTCCACTTTGCTATGTACCAGCTTCCTTGCATAGAGTGAGTTCTCTGAGAAAGTGGTCTTTGCAGGCTAATGTCCTCTATAATCTTTGTTTTAGGAAAAAAAAAAATGGGTTCCTCAGATACAACTCTTCTTTCCCATGCCACAAACATTATCTCCAGCATAAATGGACACCTGCCAAATTCTCTGTTATCCTTATGATCAGAGCAGCCTGTGTCTCTTAACTTTATGCCTCAAGAACACCTGTGACTTGCGTGATTGCATACAGCTGGCTGGCTGTCCCAGCTTCTTGCCTTTGCTGGGTCTCTGATACCTGGAGGAATGTGAAGGAGGGGAGAAGGTGTGGCTATTCCCACCACAATGCCTTGGGTCCTCTCAAGCCCTAGCCGGATAGTGTAAGGTATTCAAATGAAATTTTGAAAGGTAGGCGGTGACTTTTTTTCACATTTCTACAATTCTAACTTAATCACAAAATAAGTACTGTATGTGCTTTCCACTGATACACACTCTTGGCTGTACACAGCCGAGTAAATGTTGCATATACTTGGTTTTGTAAAGCTGGGGACTTTGTCTTTGAGACATTTTGCCAAATTCCTGAATGGAAAATAACTAGGTGATTTTAATGACAGTATCCTGTGTCAACTGAGCTTAATTCTTTAGCATTAGTACTCTATTTTTGAGAAGAACATTTCCAATGGAAAATTTCTGAATTTTTGATTAAGATATTTCCCAGAAATGCTTTGCCCAGCTCAGTTCAAAAACCAAATGTTCAGTAAAATCAAAGACACAGTGGGTGTTTGTACTTCTGCGATTTCACAGGAAAACTTTATGACTTCACTTTTTGTTGTTTTTGTAGATCTACAGTGCTTTATTTTTACAATGTACCTGTGATTTAGGGCCCTTTCTCTGTTTTGGTAGAAAACAAAATTCACGACTTCAGTAAATTGGCAATGTGGTTCTTATTTTATCACCTATTTGAAGGTGTGAAATCGTTTTTGGCAGAAAAAAATAATGCTTAAATTATTCTTATGAAGAAGCACTAAACTTCATATATGAAGTATTATGAGTATTTGGTATTAACCAAATCAGTGCCATGCGCTGCTACACTGCGGTCTTTTGAAAACAGTGTTATTTTTTTTCACTGATCAAGATGAATTTACCTACATTTTAATAACTCTTTGGTGACAAAGAGTTATTAAATTGTACAAAATGTCATTTATAAATATTGTTTATACAACCCTCTTCTTAACTGGACAGAAAGCAGCAAGTGCACGATAGTTGTGCTTGTTGCCACAAAGCCTGTCCACGTGAATCCAGTTCATTGGAGCATCCATACGCACTGGCCCAAGGCAATAGCTCACTCAGCCAAAGCTCAAGAGGTATCAACTTCAGTTATTACTATCAGGAGTGTTATCTTAATCTTTCCATTTCCGTGGTGTTTCTTCTCCTCATAATTCCCACACCTTGGCTGCTTTTTATAGAATTCTTTGAAGTGAGTTAGCTACAAAAGGGGTCAGATCACAACCTCATGTGAATCACACTTGTTCCTTGAAATGAATTAGAGAGCTGGACTTACCTGTTCACCATCTGCTGCTTCGCTTGTTGCACACGGAGGAGCGTTTCTGCTAAGTGCATTCAGTAGGATTTTTTGTTTGATTTTTTTAAGTCCCTTGATACATCGTTAAATACTGATCTCAAAACAGATTTTAAACAACAAAGGAAAGTTAATTGATTTTAAATGTTGACACAAAACACATTCTTTTCTCTGTTAACAATTCTAAGTGAGTAGGAATGGTTTTTCGGGGGACTCTAATTTTACCTCTCCAAATGCTCTTCAGAAATGAAGAGAGAGAAAGAAAAGTTTCTTTGCAGGAGTTGAATGCTGTCTGTACTATAAATCTGATGTATTAGTATCTCGTGAATAAAACAGAGTGTCTAGTGAAAAACTGCTCTAAGCAGAGAGGAAAATACCACATGCTTCAGTTGAGTGTGAATAACTCGATCAGAGGTCCAATATAAACTCAGTATACGTGGTACAGTACAGTGCACCACCAATACGTAAATAAAAGAATTCCTTTCAGGGATTACTGTCTTTCTGTATTTTAGATTAAAGCAGTTTATAATGTGGCATATACAGTTAAGAGTATCTTCCAACTATCTGTAATTTTCAGAGATGTTAGTTCATAATGATTTTGTCTCTACATGCAATGGCATTATAAAATGTCTCTCCAACTCTTCTAGCATTAGGATATGTGTACCCTACAGTCAAAGTGCAGTAGCTTGAAAAAGAAGTGTGATGTTTATTAGGTCTAATTGCGCATAATTTTGAAAAGCTGTTTGACATCTAAGAAGAGATAAATGTTTTCACACTTCTAACGTTCAAACACGGCACACTGCCTTCACACCAATTATGCCGCTGTATCCTATGATATGACCTTCTCTTTAGTTTTCAAGCTGCTTCTTTTCATTAATTTCCTTCCTAGAAATTAAGATTTTGCTTAAAGATTTTGAAAAGCATTGGATTTTTCTGCATTCGTACTATTTTACTATGTGTTAAATAAGGTACAGGTGTTTTTGCAATTACTGAGCCTTAACATCCTCCTTGAACCTAAAATTCAAATTACATTCACATCTATACAGAGTAATACTTGTGGAGAAAAATTTTCAAATGACTATGAATTTTTCAAAGCATGTATACAGTTGAGGTTCACTTATTATTCATTGTACAAATTATACTTATGCGCTGGATCATTACATGTTGTTTTTTATTACAAAAAGCACGGAATTTCCTTCTGTATTATAAAGAACCAGCTTTTGTGTGCTTTCTCATGCAAGTAAGATCTTTCTTCATCGGATTTTCACATCTGATCCAAGAATTTGTATTTTAATACCTACACAATAATGTTTCTGTTTAGATTTGTATCTCTTCTAAATAGAATAAAGAATAAGGATGTGATTGTAACATGTTTTACATATTGCCATGAATACTTTAAGGAAGGAAGAAAGAATGGTAGTTAAAAAAAAAACCCCAACAAAGTGGTAATGAAAAATTTTGTAGTGAAATTTAGGTGACATTTTAAATTGTTGAATCTGGGTATTAAGCCTTTGAAGTTTACTTGTTTTAGTCCCTCAAATAAATATTTTAATTCTCTCTCACAACTAGTGACTTCTAAGGAATACTCACACACTCTCACATTTTGGCGTAACAAACTCCACCAGTCCTTTGGGAGTCATTATTTTCTGAATGGCATTTTCTCAGTTGTGTTCTTCACTGATTGCTTTCTCTTTTGAGTGGGGAGGTGAAAGGAAGCAGAAATGACTGAATACTGTTGGTGGCTATGGTTGCAGCAGGGAGGGATTTTTAGGAAACAGATGGCTGTCTGCCAGCAATGGAAGTAAAACCATTCACTTGAGGGCATAAAGTGTAAATGGGGGGCAGAGCTATCCTGTGCAATGGGTGTAAAATGTCAAACAGCCAGTGAATGAGAACCAGAAATCCAGATAATGTGTGTTGAGTAGGTTGAGAAACCTGGATGAAGTCCTTGGGTTTTATGTATTAAAATAAGAAGGCAGTCTGAAGAAAGGAAGAGGAGAAGACAGACACCTAACTGCAGGAATGAAGAGGCAGTATTATACTTAATTGAAAAATCAGCTTCAGTGGTAGAGTTCAAGTGGAAACCTAGGGAAGTGATGGGGGAAAGGAGACTACATGAACATTAAGGACATACCTCTCTGTGTGTTGCACCGAAGTATTTGATCAAAAGGTGGGGGAAGAAACCAGCTAGAAGATGTCATATTTTCAGTGAAGAACAGGAAGAGGAAATCATGTAAGAGAAAGGATGCAGCAATGGATGCAGAAATACCAAAAGCAAAGGCATCACTGCAGTACTAATATTGATGAAAATTGCAGGTTAGGTAGTGAAGCCTATGGAAGAATCCAATGTTCTGCTAGTGAACAGAAAACCTTCTTTTCCTGCTTTAAATGAGTCCAGCCATTTTCCTTACAAGACTCTTCTTCAAAATGGAAAATACTGAAAGGTGGAAAATGTTACAGTGCATTCAGAGCGTAGCAGAAAACAGTAAATGGTGGAGTACATAAAAAAACCCCAATGCCATCAGTGTGGGTACGTAGGAGTATGGTAGTGGCTGAGAGGAATCACTTCAGGTGAGAAGGAGGAGGGGAAGGGGTGAGGTGGAAGGGATCAAGGTGGGAAGGAAGAGGTAGCAAAACTTTTTTCATGGACAATGCCCAAATTTCTTAGGGCTACCTGCAGTCTTAGATTTGTCAGTCATGACACAGAGTGTCTTCAACAAACCCTAGATGGCAACCTTAACTGGTTTTGAAGAATAAAAACATAGGAGCATGAATCTGTCAAATTGTAGCATCTGGCATACTATAATATCAAATTCCCACAGAGACTGAAGAAACATATAGTGAAATATAGCACCACTGAACAAAAAAGCAGACCTAGCAGATGAGTGCAGTGGACAGCATAACTTGCATGCCCAAACATGTGATCTCAGAAGTACAAGTTAAAAATTGCGTAGTTATGAATCGGGGAAAAACTTGAAATCCTCTATCTTCAGTTTGAAGACCTAATGCAGAAAGGATGTTCCCTTCTTTTTTCTTTGAAGGATGGAAATCTTTTGTTCCTCATGACAGAAAAGTCAGCTCTGTAATAATAAACCACTAACAAATGGGACTTGCCGTGGATTCCAGGGGACCATGAGAAATATTGTCTGCGTAGTATTTGCTGCAGCAGATATTAAGTGATCCATTTCTACTGCTGGTTTCCAGGTGATGTTTTCATGCTAGCCTGTGACATACTTGAAAAACCCAATAAAGGCAGCCTTAGTAATGAATGAAAAAAATAAGGAAGTGACTTATTTAGACCATGCAAGTTTGAAGAACATCTTGGTTAACAGGAACACTAAATAAAGTGGCACCAGTGGCAGTTCAGAAAATATAAAAAGGATGTTCTTATTGGGTAGCTTGTGGGCTAAACCACAATATTTAAAAATGCCTTTTCCAAACATAAAAACTTAATGAGAAAAACTTGCAAGTATAGAAGAGATTGTTTTAGGAACCTGTGTGATTTCACATCCCATCCTCTTGTTAGATGGATGGCTTTCAGTTATTTTCGTATCACAGAAATGCCATATTAGATACAAATATCAAATATTTTCCTATTAAAGAAGTCTAGTTGCCAAGAGACAACTAGAAAAGGAAAGAGAAAGACCTTCAATCGCTGTTTGATATTCATTTATGCAGTGCTGAAAAGCCATATAGAAATTCTAGGAAGAAATTATTTAGAGTTCCATAAAAATAAGTAAGATTTGTTATTACAAGAAAATTGCTCTTATATAATACTCATTCCACACTCCATTTGATACAATTTCAGTACTGTTCTATCTTAGTTTCATTATTTCATGGTTAAGAGGGTTTTCAAGCTAAGCCCAGTAAAAGTTGGGTGTGTCTGTACTTTTCCTCAGGATCATTAGACTTGAATTTATCAAATTCTCAGGCCGTCATGGAAAAGGACTGTTACGAATTATTTTTTTTCTGTCTCTAGCCATTAGAGAAGCATCTAATGTCTTGCATCAGATAGTTTTGCTGTAATAGATAATATGTTTTATTTAACCAACTAGCTTCTGCCCTGGAACAAGGCAGAATAAAGCTGTATTTTTTAACTTTATGCACTGAGAGTGGATAGAGCCTGTCAGTGGGACAGGGCCAGTTCCCATCTCTGAATGATTAGCAACTTCTCAGCTGGGAATAATCAGCAGAATGAAGTCCATCTGTGCCATCCCTCCTGAAGGCCATCAAGATTTATTAAGGAGTCAAGGATGTAGAGCAGGATGTCTCCAGCAGAAATCTCTAGTGTAGGAAAAGGGGATGTAGCCTTTGTGGGGGACCTGGCTGGGTAGGATTCTGGGGTAAGGAGACTAAAACTGAAGTCATTCCTGAATCCTCTCTTTTGTTACTCAGTTTTGAGTTTGGGCTTTTTTTGTTTGTTTTGGCTATAATAGAGATTTTTCCATTTTCTTAGTAAATTCATACTACCCTTTCTCTGACCTTTGTTCAAGAATAGCACATGTGCTGTGGTTATGGCAGCAAGGATGGGATTTTTTTTCCCCTGAGGGTTTCTGTTAGCCCTCTACCCATTGTCCAGCGATTATATTGATTCTCATCTTTGTAGATTAATTTGTTTATAATGCTCTATATGTTAGGAGTTTTTACTTCCATCTGAAAACTAATTTCAAACATTGAAACCAGTAGATACTCGTATTTCCCAACAGTATAGCAGGAGAGATTAAAAAGAAAACAAACCAGTATGTTGCTGTGGGACCGAGGTGCTTTTACCTAACTAATCAGTATTCGACCATTAATTCTGTTCAATTCCAGAAAACAAAATTTCTTTCTTCAAGGTTGCAGTTAAAAGGTATTCACATATCCAGATGGCTTATGGGCATTATCATGACTTGTGAATTGAATTAGTGTTTATGTGGAGTTCCATTTTTCTTGTTTCCTGATTTGTGTTTGCATAACTTATGGCAAGGCTGCACTGACAATATGCTTCACTTGAAGCTATCCTTCTATTTTGTGTGGCATAGCAGTGACCAGCAGGGCCTGAAAACAATAACAATATTTCAGGAGTCTGATAGGTGTTCACTGTTTTATAAGTTATATAGACTTTTCCTACAAAACCAGGTTTTCATCATTGGTACATGGCATTGCTGATAGGTTGTCAGTGGGAAAAAAAAAAGAGTTCAACATGGGCATGATAAATGAATTTGAAAGTGCGTGATGTTGCCTTAGAAGGTTTAGAAGCAGCATTGCCTGGGTAGATTACAGTGTGGATACTGGCATTTTACATGTTATAGTAATAAATGCAGATGGGCCATCTTTATCTCTGTTACACACACTGACATCTGCCATAAGTATTATATTTGCTCGCTGATAAAGAGCTTTTTCCAGCGCCCTTAATGATGCACAGCTACATTCTGAAATGAGTCTTTTTCCACATTAGCCACATTTATTAATGACTCTGCCAGAACTTTTTTCACATCCACCAATTCAGAAATGTAACGTGTTCACCTGCAGCATATTGTAATTCAGATCCCTGCAGGAAAACTGAAGCTTAACATTTGCAGATAGACTCTATTTCATTGAATGTGATGGATGCGGATACAGATTCTCTGTACACTGAAGAGGTTGCAGGTAAAAGCAAGTATTCTGTCTCGCACTGAACGTGATGAATGTGAGACTTGAATGCCTGGATATTGAAAACACACATTGCTTGAACGGACAGGTATACTGTATCCACACTTCTGATCTCTGCTGCATACCTATCCACGCTAGTCATTTTCTTTGGTGCCTGCTGTGTGCCAGATTGCAAGTCTAGTAGAGGGGGAATTCAGTCTGAATCTAAAACCCAGGATTTCTGGGCCTTAACTAATTGAGACAACATGGGAAATATGAAGAAGCATCTGTTACCTATGGTCACATATTTTAAAACAAAAAAAAGCAGGGTAAGTTTCATCCTTTGAGTAGTTTGCTGGCCTTTGGTGTAAGAAATAAACACAGGATGTTTGTTGGCATTCAGAGTTCATTTTCTTGAAGGGACTGATTGTTAGCAGCCGCCTCGCAGCGATGCAGGATACCTGCTCTGCTTTTCCCACTTCCCTGCTGGTCATGTTGAAGGTGAATGGACCATTAATGGATGCTCGTGGTCCGGGAGCTGCTTCAAGCTTCTTACAACTCTTCAGTCTGGAACTGAGCAATTTTCCTTGGAAAACGCTGGTACAATCTCTCTCGTGGTGAGAGGAGACTGGATAACATGGTAGACTGAACAAAGGACTGCTCTTGTCTCTGACTTGAGCTTTTTTCCTAGATTTTTTCAGAGTTGTACAAGCCAGGCCTTTCACGCTGTACAGGCAGACTCTAGAGAAGCTGAGCACTTGCAATTTCTACTGGAAACAATGAAAGCATAGCAACTCTGAGAAAAGCATGCTGGTTTTAATTTAGGAAAGTAAATAGAGATTATGTGGCTATTTGGGAATAGACAACTGATCTAGGATCAATATCCGTAGCCTTTGAGAAGGGGCTTTAATTACTGTTAAAATCCAGCGTGGAGGAGAAAGACTAGTACTAAAAGGATCTTTAAGCAGGGAATGGCAGGCTTTGAAGAGCTACTCAATTTGTCAAGAATTATACTATATATTCTTCTGCCCAGCCATCCTGGGGACTTTCACACCATCCCTTTGCATGCTTTTGCCAGCCAGGTGTCACGACCCTTTAAAGGTAAAAATGGCTCAAACAGGAGACTAGCATTATTGTGGAGTTTGAAGAAGAAAATAGTAAAAGATAATTGATTGAGAAAAGGGAGTTGCAGAAGCTTAGCTGCTCCGAAACAGAATCTCAATTTTATTACATGGAGTAGATTGCAATTCTCAGTGACACAGCTCCACTTCTTTTCTCACTTGAGTTTCTGCAGTCATTTCTGATAAAATACTAAAAAATTACTTTTAAGGCTGTGAAGGAGTGATGAGGGATGGTTGGGATTTATGATGTTGATTAATAGAGTATAAACCATCAAATCTGAAAGGCAGTATCGAAAAAGGCCGGGAAGATCCCTCTGACACACAAAGTGTGAATGCAGGTGAGCTGCTTGAAAAGTTTATAATATTAATAGTGTAAGGCTTAGTGCAGTGTGCAGTATAGTCCCATGTTTTAATGTGACAGTGTTTTTCAAGTTGTTCTTGACAAAGCATGTGATCAGCACTGAGTACTGAGTGAATACATTTCATGACCTATCAGTTGTCTTAACAAGCCTGAAACCTTGTAATTCTTCCTTCTGCCATTAAAGGAAAGGCCTGGTACATGCATCTTTTTCAGTGCCTCACCACTTTTCATACAGCTTTTCCAAAGAAGTGCTTGGGTTTTCAGAATGTCCCTTCATTTTGGGAAGAGAATGTGCTTTCTGAATAGTACAATTCTAAATTTAAATGTATACCCCAGTGAAACGGGCTGGAAACATCAGCAGGTGTTTTGCAGAAGAACAGCAAAAGACTAAGTAGGGACCATGCCAGGCAAGGGCACAGGGATAAGAGGTGACTAGAAATATTTCTTTCTATACTCTTCAAATTTATGTAAGCTGATGTTAGTAGTCTAATTTGTACAGTGCATGTGCAAAAGGATAAAGTTCTGCTGACCTTTCCTTAATTATTTATCCCGTAAGGTTTCAGTGCATAACCTCTGAAGCGCAAACAATGAGACAACATAGAGTGTTTTCCTACTGATTTCTTCACTAGAAGTCTGATGGTGTAGTACATATTGTACTTGTGGCATTCAATGTAAACTTCAGAGCTGCAGATTTAACAGGTCCTGCTAAGCTAAAAAGAGACTTTGGGGCAGGAAAAGGCTGCAGACTTTCTGTAATGGGCTGAAACAGGTATGTAGGTATGTTTGACTTAACAGAAACATTGGGACTAACCTAAGTCTCTGTAACTCTTTAAAAAAAACCCAACTAAAAAAAAAAAAAAAAACACACACCAAAAAAAACAACAAACAAAACAAACCAAAACTCCAAGGAACCCCCCTCAGCCTTCCTCCCACCCTCAGCTTTCTCTAGGTACAGAGCAGACAAACATGTTCAGGAAAGAGAATTTCTCTTAGAAAGGTAACATGGATTCTTGCTGTGAGAAATAAAGTTTTTTTTTTTTTCTTCTAGAAAGAAGAAAGTAATATAAACATAGAAGTATTTTTGCTTTTCAAAACCAATCAATAAAAATTGATTTTGCATACAGCATACATTTGTTTTAATGGCTTAGTTTGTGTGTATAAGGAGCACATGCTCTTGGTAGTTATGAAGTAGAAAGAGATCTGGGGAACTGTATTTGGTAAAAGTACTTCAGTAGAACTGTTTAAAGATTATACAATTAAATTTTCGTAAATCTCATGATGTTTTCTGAGATACTTTAAATTTCCAGTGTACGAGAGACATTTGAATTATTTTAATTGTGTTTACCTAGTGCCCCATGGAAAGAAGTTTACTCTAGACTTCACAGAGCAAAACAAGAAGCAGGAACAGTCCCTCTTTTCAATAAGAATTAGAATAACTGCTGATTTGTCTATAGAGATTTGCAGCTGTAAATAGCTGTCATTATTAACAAATACGTAATCCATTGTAAGTTGCTTTTCTCAAAGTTTGAAGCGGACACGTCAGTCTGTGAGAGATGGTGTGAATTTTAAGCAAAAGTGCATTAGGAGGACAGGCTGCAGAAGGTCTGGGTGAAGAAGCTTTAGCACTTTCATCTGTTGTTTAGGGATCATGCTTTTCAAGCAAAATACCTGGACATCAAAACACATTGGGAAATAAACTTTTGTCTTACATGTAATATTATTAACCTTAAGCACATTCTAATATTTTTAGTAACTTACTGGTTTGCTTATTTTCTTCTAATTTGGAAGATTGGAAATATTGGAACTACTTAGAATGCATTTTTAATGTAATCTTATTCAGACCAAAACTAAAAAAAAAAAATCCTGTTTTGACAGGCTCATGGGTCAGAAAACAGAGAAGTAGAATCCCTTAAAATTTAATTTCCAGTAATGCTTGAGCCATAGCGGCTAAATACACTTCCCTTTCTCTTTGCTTCTGAACCTTGCAAGCTGTTTTATGACAGCCAACGAAGTCTGTGTTTTATGCACGTGTACAGTTTGATAAGAGGGAAAATTACAAAACTGGAGAAGATGAATTTTGCCTTGATTGACCTCGGACTCTTATTTGCTGGTTAGTGAAGGAACACTCCTTTGAAGTGCAAACGCAGTCACTGTGTTTAAAGACTTGGACTGCACAAGTGGGAAAACAATCTCATGGATGTTTTTCATTTAAAAAGTTGCTGTGTAAATGATAATCAAAGAGCAAGCTATTCAAGAGTTTCTTCTCCTCTTGTTCTTTTAAATACTTTCTATTCTTCTTCTGCATTCCTTATGCTGCGCTTTGGCATTTGGAGATGAATGTGATCTCATATGGTGACAATAAGGCCAATTCAGTGCCCTTCTGTAGGACATTAGGCTGTATGTCCTGCTACACGTAAGGGATTAATTAAGTAGCTGTGAATAGCATATTTGAGACAGAAAGGTCACTGTCAGCACTTTGTGTGCTTATGCTAACCAGTTATGTTAGGAGAATAAAATGATGCATTAAGCATAATTAAACATGAATCTGGGATGCTTCAAAGTGGAACCAGTTATTGTCAATCAATTGACTTGGTGGTGTTTTGTGTGAATGGTTCAGACTTTGTTAATGACAGAGTATTTCCATATTTTTGACAGGGTTTTTATTTTCTTAGCAGCCCAATTCAGAGTCTTTTTGTCAGGTGGCCATCCTTTGGTTGCATAATTGTATGTATAACTACTTTATATCTGTCTATATTATTAGCCTCTATTCTAAAAAAGAAAATATATATTTGGAAAAGTACATGTCTAAAATCCCTTTTGGAAGAAGGTCTTATCTCTGTTGCTACCATTTTTAATGTAACAGAGGGTCTCCACCAAGAAAGGAAAGACCATCTTCTTCATGGCCCTGTGTGCACCAGGCTGCTTCTATAATGTGCCCTTTCATGTGCCCCATGATGCCTGTATGAAGCTGCAGTTACCAGCATAGGTTCTTCTGTACATCTTTATTGAAAGATGGGCTGCAAATTGCAACCCCTCTTGGACACTGGCTCTGTGTTACAAACTGGATGCTTTCTTTTTGGTTATTACTGATATAAATTGAATACCACTGTTCTGGGCGCTGTAAGAATGGATAATAAATGTCAGTCTTTGTCAGAAAGAGTTATCAGTCCAGATTGGTTTGTGGGTAAGTGATGAGGCAATAGACTGCTAATGCACAAATTGTTCAGGCACATGGGAAATATTTAAGTACTACTGTCATGATGTTTTCTATGCTCAATTTACTGGTATTATTATGTCATACTGGTGAGTTCATCACCAGGCCCTCTCATATTGCTTTGTATTTATAATAACTAATACAATTTGTGTGCTTTTCTTTGAAATTATTTCATATTTATAGTGTATTCTTTCGATTTTGTTTTTCTAAAAAAAAAAAAATGAAGCAAGCAGAAATCCTGGCTGATGTTTGGGAAGGTTGTTTGCCTCAGTTTTTAATATGTGCAGATGAGGTTATTTATTGCATGTATTCAGCTGGCTTTTTCTCACAACGACAGACTATCACTTTAGTACTGTAGGGTAAGACTTTAATTTTATTCATTATAGTTGGTGGAGGATTGGCTAGGATAGCCTCTAAGGATTAAACCCGTTTATCTGGGTATGAAAGAATCATTTGGTAATCTGCCAGAGCACTCTTGTTGTAAGGGGAGGTTTTCCTGTCAAACTGAAGAACCACTCAGATAAAAAGGCTTTCTGTGTAGCTATCTTCAGTGCATGAAGTCGTTAGCTTAGGACACTTGTATCTCAAAAACTCTTGGGTTACCTGCTCTGCATCAGATACTTGTGCTGACGTATTAAACATCTGTATTTCAATCCTTGAAGTCATGTTAACATTCTTTCTTATCATATTGCAAATACATCATCAGAGGTTGTTTTGGACTTTCTTTACATGGTTTCCTCGTCAGTTGATAAATGAGTCTCTTGACAAGAACAGCTCATTCAGTGCACAGTAACTGGTAGCTCTTACTGGTTGTAAAACAGAAGCCACAAATGTAGAGCTGTTCTTCATCTTCTGGAACTTCATAGGTTACCCAAAAGTATAATTTCAATCAAAATAAATCCATAATGCATGTAGAAAGTGCCATAAAAGATGCATTCGTATTTTTTGTGCAAGGGAAAGCAAAGAATTAAAAACAGTCTACTGAAGCAAGGAAAAAATAAATATAATGACTAATTTATGTGTATAATTAAATAATAACTAAATTAATAATTAAGACAATGGCTATTATTTAATAGTTCATTTCGGTTTTGTGTCTGTCTTGTTCTCAGTACAAGAGGGGAAAATGTGCTCTACTGTCATGCAATGGGAGATTATTTTGATCATTTAAAACCTTTAAATGCCTTTTTAGCGGAGGAAGACAGCATTTGATATTAAAAAGTGATGAACTTCACTTAATAAATCTGAACTTGTTTCATTGAATACTGCTGATAGACAAGTAAGTAAAACCTTTAGATGTAGAAACTTGCTCTTATAGGAAGGTTCTGCAACAGTGCAGTCAGGCTCTTGCATTGCCAGCAGAAGGCTTACTGGAAAAATATTATTTCATTTATGAGTTTATGCTGTTCTTTGATGCACTATGTAAAATTAACTTTTATCTCTAGACAAGATCTAAAACGTTTCCAACAGTTCACTTAAAAGGGTGGGGAAAAAGAACAGTGTGTTAACTAAGAAGATGACATATTGCCTGAGGCAGTCTGCTTTGCTCTTGGCTCTAGGAGGAATTTGCTGTCTCCTAAAGGTCTAATTCTTTTAAGTGTGGGCTTTTTTTTTCTTTTTAAACAACACGTAGCTGTGGTCTTCTCAGATATTTTATGAGTGCCAGTTGCCAAAACAAAAGAATAAAAATAACCCATATTTCTGGATAAGGTGAATCATCTGCTACCCTGCCTCATCTTCGGTTTAAGTACAGTGCTTGATCCACGTAGCTCTGGGGAGCGTTCTGATCCTGAAACAACTGGAATCCATAAAATTGATCCGGTTTTAAAACGTGGGAGGTGATGTGTCTCGCAAGTGCTTTTCATTGAGAAAATGATAATTGAATAAAGTTTCAGTAGCACTTGAGTGGTTAAGCTATCATGTGTCCGACAGAAAGAATCCTAACAGCTGTCTGCCCCAAACAAAGGGATCCTTCTCGGAGTTTGTTTAGGGCCACGTTATGCCGTAGATCTCAGCTTTACAAGTATATTTATGGACAATGAAATGTAGTCTCCTTTGTGACACTTTAAGAATAGGGAATGGCAAAAAATCCTAATCTGTTTAGCAAAAAGGTTTTTTCACCAAAAAAGGGAACAGATTTTGGATATAGCGTGACTTCATATGCGGCATGCCTCTCTGTTTAAAAGGCAGTCCTAAGGACTTTAATTTCCGAGCGTGCAGCTAATCGGAACCCTGATGCTATTTTGAAAATCACCATGGGAATGTCTACAAATAATAATCATTTCTGCGCAAATTAAAATATAAATGAACTTGTACGTAAACCCTGTCATCAACTTTAATATTGAAAATGCTACTGAGCTTTAATGTGTTTTTCTGTCCACTTAGATATTCTGCCCTGATTCATTCTCAGGCATAAGACTGGGCCTCAGCATCTGTTTTGTCCTTGTGTAGAAACTGATCCAAAGCCCACAAACATCTAACCGAGTTGTGAAATTTGGATCTGATATCCATCTTATTTTACTGGTTTTTAATGAGGATTATTGGGTGTGAAATTCACTTCCTTGCATGTCACAGAAAAACACTTTAATTAGGAATTCTGTGTTGTTTTTCTCAGCTTTGTCTTCCATGGCACCTTCCAGTTCCCATGAGGTGAGCCTAAGGTTGGAAGAGTGTGGGAATATGTCCATGTGCCACATCCTGATGCCTCCGAAGGTTATGTAGGTGGAACAGATGTATGAGGCAGGCCAGCAAAGCTGGGCATATCTATGATCACAAATTCTACTCGTCACTCGTGTATAGAAAAAATAAAATCATTTAGTGATGATCTGATAAGAGCTGGAAAAGGGTAGGAAGATGGGGTTATATAAGGGGAAAAAGGGAATCAGAACAGGAGTATCTGTACTTTGTCTTCCCTGTGCTTCTGTAGCCTTTAAAGCTGACACTTGAAAAGTCTCTTTCCTTTTTCAGGTGGTGGAATGAGCCATCTCTACACATCTCTGTTACACTCGTCTACTTGCAGCCCACTCTGGTTGCTTTGGCACTCCTTCTGTGGCTGTATGTTTGTCTAATGGGTTTGCGTAGCTTCATTTTTAAATAGGGTATTATTATTTTTATAATCATTATAGAAACCAAAATGTGATAGACTTCCACAGATTTTTTTAAAATTTGGAATAGATTTTTTTTCTTTTTCAAATTCCAAATCACAGGAATGCCAGCTTCTGGGGTTATGAAATCCCAAGTGCCCCCAGCACTTTATAATTCTTGTGCAAAATATGCAAGATTACACTTGCAGCCAAGTTCTTGTACTTGGGCATAGCCTTAGTGTCACAAATTAGATTTTAGGGAAGGTGGTAGCAGAAACGTTGGCATACCTTAACTCAGTATTCAGGACCAAATGATGAGAAATATTACTGTCCTTGGGAAATGCCTTCCTCTTCCAGTGATGCTGTTCATTGTGGTTTAAGATGTTCTCACTGGGTGAAAAGTTTCCCATTCAGTCCACTGCAAAACAGTAATAAGAATGCATGAAATCAGTGAAAATAATTGCTTCTATCACCTCATTAAGATTTTGTATTAATTTGTCTAGCTATACGTGCTTGTTTATCACAAGGACATTGTTTTTAACTTTGAAACATGTTCTGCAGATATTTAACCATGCATTCTTTTTGAGTGAAAAGTGACTACCACCATTTTTTAACCACTTTTTCGAAGGAGACCATTTTCATTGAAAGTTTTGTTGATCTGAATATTTGTGCTTTGTAACGTGCAAAACTAAAATGTTTCAGTGTATGCTGTTTTTAAGGAATGATCTGTTGCATGAGATGATTAAACCAACAGGCCAACTTGTGAACCTCCGACTTGGCAGTTGTGTGGTCTATGTTCAGCATATAGACCTAGGACGTTTTTCAGGTAACTGTGGAGCCCTTACTTGCTTAGGTTACCTATAGCTTAGGATCTCAGAGGAGCTCTGTTTGATGTATCTCTATGAATCAAAAGGCCATTAACTGGAAGGGTCAAAGGGTTAATGGAAGAAATAGTCTCCGCTTGCCATTATCTTGCAGCATTCTGCAGGAACTGGGGAACGATAACACTTGCTCCCCTATTTCTGTAGGTGGTTTCTAAAAAGGTGACCTCAGTGTTCTGTGACTAAATAAAAGATAAAATGCAAATACAGAGGCCAACAGAAATGAACTTGCTTAAACTGCTAGCGGAGAGCCACGCTCCATTAAATGACCACTTTGGTAGCATCAGGTCAAATTCTTCTTAGATGAGTAAAGGTCATAGAGATTGTATTGCTTAATTGCCTAACTTTCTCTTTGTGTGCACTGTTGTTATCATTTTGTGTACCCCAGGAGAAGAGCACTTACTCTCTCGGGGACTTGGGTGTATGGAAGATAGAACATGGAGAAAGATAAAAGGGAAACTTCAGCTTAGTATCATATCAGTGATATACTCACCAACTAAATAATTTTCCAGAGTGTCCAAAAATGCTTGAAAAATACTTGAAAGCATTAAAACCAAAACACGTAGCTTTCTCCAAGATACACACATGATTCGTCAAATAGACAGGAATATGTATATCTTGCCTCCATGAATGGTTTCTGTCCAGAAATCTCATGAAGCTGTTCTACGTGTTACAGATTCTTTTATTAATTATGAACGCTTCTTATAACCTCAGTTTTGATGCTTGGTTAGTCTTTTGGAATAATAGAAACAAATGTAAATCACAAGGTAGCCCATGGTATGTTGCATAAAAAGGTCACTTGCTGAGAGACCAGAACGTAACTAAGGTAACGTTATATCAGAAAATCGGAGAAGATGCTACGCAAGAAAGATTAGATTCACTCTGTGACATCCGCATTGCATTTGGTATCAATTCTAAATACCCACGTAACAGTTGTGAGGGAGAATGAGAGAGGTGTCAAAAGCCAAAAAGAGTAAGGGAAGAGTCCAGACTGAGTGTTTAAAGAGATGATATGTGGATGGTTTGGGGTTTTTTTTCCTTCTTTAGTTTTAGGCTTGTAAATCAGATTGGGCTTGAAACAGCCAATGTGAACTGAGTTATTTGCCACATGAGGGAGATTCAGTGTGGATGTGAAAAGTTGAACTTGTGCATGAAGTTTAAGTTTCTTGGTCCAAAGGATACCAAGTAGCACTTTTTAATGGAATTTTTAATATTTTGCTAAACATTGAGATAGTCTTGATGGCCTCAGTTCAGCTTCTGAACTGCGTTTCCTACATTTGTCTGCATTATTTTAAAGCTGGCTTAGAACTGAATTTGGAGTAAATTAACTGATTGGGACTTCAGATTAGAATGCATATGCAAAACCAGATGGTAATGCATTGATTAAAACTACATATATACACATATGTATATGTAGAGAGAGTTTATCTAAAGCATATTACCAAGAGGAGTCTAGAAGAGGAGTGTGTCCTTTCTTTTTTTTTGAGCCTAAACCAGGTCAGAGCCATCACCGATGATGTTGTTCACAAAGCTATATTCCAAGCTGAATGAAGTACAAGTATCCTTTTGATACTTCTGGCTAAAAATACTTTCTGTGCATCAATCTCTAAGGGGTCATAGGGCACGGTGAGGCTGACGGATAGGTAACAAACCAAATACCAGCGTTATGCCCAAGGCATTATGTATTCTGGCCAACTGTGTAACTGTGTTGTTCATCCCCAGGCTATGTGATTTTGAAGCTAGCTTGAGGTTGTTGACAGTGTCAGTTACTGCTGTCACTTGATTTCACTAATTCTGACAAGAGAACCATGTTTGGATAAAACAAAGGGAAGAAGAATTGCTCTTTAATGTTATCCCAGATGGCTCTGTCCTTTTCCCCTTTGCCTTCATTTATTTTGGGCCATACAGTAATTCAGTTTTCCATTTATTTTTTTCATCTTCATTACAGTAAGATGCATTAGTGAACAGGGCCACACTCTTGTTTGTAAAAGCCCCACTGTGGAAAATATTTGGCAAAAATCTGCTATTGTCTTTGTCACTTGTCAGTTTTTCCTTTCAGTTTCTTTTCTAATTACACCATTTCTTTTCCAATGCATCACTTTCCATATATTAAACTCTCCAGTTCTTAAAATTGCAAGTGCCTTGACTATTTTATTCCTGCACAATGAATATGGTGATTAAAGGGACGTGTTACACATGTTAAACTTTCACTAAGCAGAGAAGACGCTTTGGGGAAAAGCACTAGACCATTCCCAATTGCAATTAAGAGAGAAGACTAAATTTGAAAAATTTAAACAGTTGTTGAAAACTCTACCTTCAGTTTGGCCCTCGTCATATGGTTTCTTACTTCATTGCACTAAACTAAAATTAGCGATGAGTCCTGTTAAACAATTGTGCATTTTTAAAAAGTTGCTGCAAATTCTTACAACAGCTTTCTTTTTTGTTTGCTGCTGTTGTTGTTTTGTTGTTTTATTTATAAGGGAATACTAGTCTTTTTCTTTCAGTATTTTGACTCATAATACTTCTTTTGACAGGAAATTACATCCAGCTTGTGAATAAAAACATGTAACTTCCAATAGCTGTTTAGTTTAATTGTTCAAGGGAAAACAGAATTGAGGTTTTTCTGTCATAGTCACATCTGTGAGTTACTTCTTGTGCATGTCCAATAGGAGTTGAATAAACTTAACTAACAAAATCTTTTCAGGTGAATAATACTGTTCATTAAGATAAACAATTAACTGTTATTCATTGCAAGGGAAGAATTAATTTCATGTCACTACAGTGGTGATTTCATAAATAAATTTCACGCCAAGTCATTCTTGACTCTTTAGAAGATTTTAAACATTTCCTCCATTCCCCTGTAAAAGATCCTTTCTCACTTCTTTTGGCTTCTGTGATCTTAAGCCAGCAGACACTGTCTTTTTTTTAAGGTTGGAGGTTAATCGGACAAAGCATTTCTTCATTCGTGTTTCAAAGTCTTCTATCTGATTTTTCACTTTGTGGAAAGTCTTTGAACTTCTGTTGGAATGTCAGATCTCTAAAAGAACTTCATTCAGGGAACCCAAATTTTTTTTTTGCCTTACTTCAGGGGTTGGGGCAATAAATGATTTTTAGGCCTGTCTGAAAACTGCACTGCTAATTCTACCTACTTCAATTATACTGGCCACGAGCCTCCAATAACTTGCCTTTTCTTTCATAGAGGGTGAGTGACCTTTTTGACTGATGCATAAATGAAGGAACAACACACAAGTCGTCTCTCAAAAGTAGTTGTTTGTGGCCACCAAAGAGGACCTTTCTTGGGCAAATGAGAGAGGGAACTGGGGATTGTAAAGGCCAGTTCTACCAGTGAGGTAGATCAGAGTGTTGTGCTTTTGTAGCCCTGTAAAGACTTACTGGGGGAGCAGTGGCTCCTGGGGGATTAGCCATAGCCTACAACGTGCACTTGAATGTTGATACCTGTCAACAACCTTGGCAGAGGGGCAAAGGATGCAGCAGAGCATCCGGTTAGCTTTTGGCAGGAAGAAGTGGAAGAATATAGCATCCCTTAAAATGCTGTTGAGGGGACTGCAAGATTAGACAAGGATGGAGTAATTTACCTTTTTTTTTTTTTTTTTTTTTTTTTTTTAAGTGCACTGCTATTTAAATGTGGAAATGGAATTTTTAAGACTTCAGGAAATTCAGAATGAATCTTTACTATGTTAGGTATTTTAAAAAGTTTATCTTATGAATAAACCCTTTCACACAAAGTTGTCAGTTGTTCTTGTAGGAGAATCATATGCTTTGGAAACAATTTTTTATTACCCGTACTATTTTTAGTCTCTCTCCCAGGCTAAATCACAAGTATTTTGTAGATGCTGTATTTTGTAGTTGTGAAAGCATCTATCAGGATGACTACTAATAGTGATGCACTTCTCTAATCTGTGTTTTCTGACATGGATCTTTTATCTTGTCTCTGGAATGGATTATTTTTTTTTATTATCTGGTATGCTTTTTTGCCGTACATCTTTGGCACCCAATAACCCATGGAGAATTTCGTTTCAGACAAAATAGTGACTCCAGCAGAAAATAAGTGGAGCCTTCTCCTGTGTAAGTTGTAATTGAGGTTATGGCATGGCATATTGCCTTTGGCAGAGTTCTATTACTGAGAAACTGAAACCATGATTTTGAGGCTGCTGCAGTGTAAGCACAATGAATTAATTATTAGAGACATAGGAAGAATTAGAGGAAAAGAGAACAGCTTCTTGAGTGAAATACAATGTATTGAATTTCGGAAAAAAGAGGAGGAGAGCAAACAACTTAGTAATGAGTAATCCACTTTCAAGTAACTAATGACTTCTTTGCAGATCTGCAGGAGTTTTTCTGCTGGTTGGGATGGCTCTCCAAAGTCTATCAAGTGTTTCTTAGAAAATTTATTTTTGTTTCTTCAGATTTAATTGTGACTCTTTGATGAGGGGCATGTCAGATATCAAGCCACTAATACTACTGTCTGTAAGTTGGTTTTAAATATATTTTGAAATTAATTGCAAGAGCTCTCACTTCAAGAAAAGAAAACAAATGGAAAAGAAGGAAACAAAACTTGTTTTTTTTTTAACAAATTAGATGAAAATACTGGCCTGATTAAGAAAACATTCTAAGTTTATTATTTAAAGGACATGGGATATGCTGTTGACGTAAGTCTTTATAGGTATGTGCCTCATTCATTTGCTGAATCAAGTCTTTCTTTCACAGAGGGACACAGTACTTTAATTTTGAGTTTTTTCTTTTTATCTGCTTTGAAAGAGTGTTTTGTACAATCTTGGATGGTCTCTGCATGAGTTTAGGTCTGTACAGAAAAATAACCAATCTGTGTTTGGATTTTCCTACATCTGCTGATGTAACTTTATACCCTACGAGCTGTCTTCTAGAGATAGATGGCAAGGAGCAGGGTGGATAATAGGGACTATTTCACATGTATAATATGTAGCAAACCTGTCCTTTTCTCATTTTTGCCTGCCTTGCACTTCGTTAGTTTGTTGTTTACCTTTTCTTTGTTTCTACAGTTTTATTTTTCCAATTTCTCATTGAGGTCCATTATTTTGATCAGACATCAGTGAAGTCATTACTCGTTATTTTCTGAGGGTTGAGGAATGCTGAGAGTCTCCCTACACTGGCAAAAAGTGATTTTTTTTTAATCTCCTTTGAGAGTCCTCACATCTCATCCAACTCGTGGTTCCAAAATGTTCAGTTTTGGTAGTAGGAAGATGCTCTGTGAGTATCACAGGTGGATCTGATCAGTTCAGTCTCTCTTTACTCTGGTAAAGGAGGGTGAATCCACTGTCACACGATGTTATTCTTCAGCAGTCCACAGTAATCGGTGCTTATGGTTAAGCCCACTGCCTACGCATTTAGTGTTTTTATAATGTGAGAAAGATTTTGCAAGCATACAATTAGGTCACAGATTTGCATGATTCTTTTAAGAGTCTGCAGTAGTACCCTTATCTCATTGTTTTGCTTGTTAAAGTAATTTTTAAATAAGAGGGATGTATCTCTACAACTCCCATTTATATCACAGAATCACAGAATGTTAGGGATTGGAAGGGACCTCAAAAGATCATCTAGTCCAATCCCCCTGCCGGAGCAGGATTACTTAGATCATATCACACAGGAACGTGTCCAGGTGGGTTTCAAATGTCTCCAGAGAAGGAGACTCCACAACCTCTCTGGGCAGCCTGTTCCAGTGTTCAGTCACCCTCACCGTAAAGAAGTTTTTCCTCATATTTATGTGGAACCTCCTGTGTTCCAGCTTGCACCCATTGCCCCTTGTCCTGTCAAGGGATGTCACTGAGAAGAGCCTGGCTCCATCCTCATGACACTTGCCCTTTACATATTTATAAACATTAATGAGGTCACCCCTCAGTCTCCTCTTCTCTAAGCTAAAGAGACCCAGCTCCCTCAGCCTCTCCTAAGGGAGGTGTTCCACTCCCTTAATCATCTTCGTGGCTCTGCGCTGGACTCTCTCTAGCAGTTCCCTGTCCTTCTTGAACTGAGGGGCCCAGAACTGGACACAATATTCCAGATGCAGGCTCACCAGGGCGGATACAGCTGTAGTTTTCACCTTCTAAGAAAATCTAAGTTTCTCAGAAAATGGGAAAGGGCAAATGTTATGTTTTAGGATCCTTGATATGTCAAATAAAACTATGGTGGTATGAAATCTAAGTAACTGTTAGTAAAATAGTTGGGATCCATGCTAGAGCAGCTAAGAGAAAAGGAAAACTTTTGAAGACTCTTCTCCTGAAGTCAGGGCTTAAAACATAAGTTTTTAAAGAAGCATTAAATGCTTCTTTATGAGGGCACAATGTGACTTTTGTTGAAAGCCAGTTGGACTTGTGCATTTGAAAAAGATACCTTTAAAATTGTATATGGTGTATAATGAAATAGTGTAGAGGTTGTAAATGCATGTATTAATACGTATAAGTTGGGTTCAGATTGCGATCGTTAGAATGATTGAAGTAGTAGGGGAAAAATGCGCTCTCAAGTTCTTTCACCTTTTCTTTTTTTAATATGCTTGATATTTTTATAACAGCCTCTAGTTTACCTTTCTTTTCGTGATGCTAGCACCCTGAATTGAAAATTATGGCATAGCTCAAGGACGAGGTGGATTGAAGTGCTTTTTATTACTGACCATTCCCAGGCAAAATGTTTTAAGCAAACTGGGTAATGGAGGTAAATTACATTATATGGGGTGCTGGCCTTAAAATGATCTTTCTATTATGCCATCTGATAAAACAAAATTGCATTTGAGTTGTGTAAAATGGTAAAACAAATGAATAATTGCAGTGTGTAAATAAGAAAAAAAGAAGTGTGTTTTGACTGGTTAAATAAATAAATTGGAAAATCCATGAAGTTGAATAGGTGTTTACTTGAACATATTTGATAGAAGACATCCAGTCTACTGGAAGGCTACTAAAACAAACCAACTTTACTTTTGAAGGAGCCTGAAAAACTGACAGATACAAGCTAACAGCTCACCAGAAGTCTGTAGCTTTTTGTATTGAAAGTGCCTATGTCACAATTTTGGAAGTGGAGTTTAAAGATTGAAGTCCTCCCACAACCATCTACAAATTTTACCAGTTTGGAAAAAAAGATGATGACGCTGGCTGTACTGGATCAGACTGAAGATGTATTTAGCCTAGTGTCGTGTCAGGGGCCAATGAGAATATTCCCAAATTTCAGAATATTCTCCTATCTTCCAGGTATTTGTAACAGAGACTTCCTCAGCCAACAGTAGTGTCTTATGAGATTTTAGTTTCTTAAATGTCTCCTGTTGCTTTTGAACTCGCTTAATGCTTCACATTTGCAGCATTCTGTCACATTTTTTTCACTGTTTTATTGCATGTTCAATGAAGAGCCATGGCCCCTTGTTTTTCTTCTGTTTGGGTTTTTTTTCAGCCTCCCTGCTGCCTGTTATATTTGACTCCAGTTCTTGCCTGTGAAGAGGCGGCGAACAGCTGCTACTTAATCACCTTCTCCAGGCCACTCAACTTACTATGATCCTTAATCACAATTTTTAAAGTAATAATTATTATAGTTGATATTTTAAAATCTTTTATGTTAATTAATGAAAGAGAGTGGGGTTTTTTTGTATACTTAATGGTTTTTGCATATTGGTTAGGGCTACGTGCTGAGTTCCTGGAGCCCTTAGTAGGGTTTGGAGGAAAACCTACTGGAGTTCTCTGTTATGAGAAGAGGGTGGTGTCCATGCGTTCATATAAACACAGGTAATTACTAGATTGCTGAAGGGGTGCATAGAGCTGCATTTTCTTTGTTTTGATTTGTCTTTTTTTTTTACAACTCCAAGATAATACCTTTGATCTGCTCTTGTGGTTTATGTTGCACCCAGGAAGCAGCCAGCGCTCTGTTCTCCAGGGTGAGCTGTACCTGTGCAGCTCTTGGGAGAGAGGTCCATCATCTACATAGCAAGCACCCTTTTTTTTCTTAATGCAGTGCTGCTGCTTATGTGGTCAGATAACTCATTTTTCAAAGGGCAATACACTATAGTTTATTTCCATCTATTTTACATCAGGCATGTTTTGCTTTACATCTGCCTTAATGTAATTTGCTTTACATCTGCCTTAATGTAACTTGCTTTACATATGCCTTAATGTGTTGGCTGTATGAAAGGCAGGCAGCCCTCTTAATGTAATTACGACATATCTCTTGGGGTAGTAAACCCTAATAGTTACAGTTACATGCTCTGTGGGATGGGGTAGTTCTGAGGACTGGTAGAGACCTACTGAAACCTCCGTTACTGGATAAGCTGTCCTTTCTAGCTGGCATAGAATAACTTGTACAAGAACCTGCCTTAATAAATTGCACATTAGTCAGTAGCCATAGCAAAGAGATCAATGCCACGTGCATCCCTCTTTCTGACCTGTATGCTTCATCCCTGTCCTCCCTGGTGTGTTTAGACAGTGTTGATACAAACTTCACAACCTTCTCAGAATCCCTCTCTGAAGAGTAAACTTCAGTCACCTGTAGGTGACTCAATCTGGCTGGTTTTGTAAAGAATAGAAACGGGCGACAAGATAGGATAAAATGGTGGTTTTCATAAAACGGTCATAACAGATGATGACTGTTTATTTGAGAAGGATGGCAGACGAAACAGGAAAGGAGGAAAAAACCACTAAGAAAAGAGAATGCTAGTCTATAGTTCATGAAACGGACCTCAGAAGTTCTTATGGTCGTCTTCCTCATCCTGTGATACTTCACTTTTCATAACAGATTGCCCTCTACACGGATATGGTGTGGGTTTTTTTCAAAATTTCAAGTAAATATTTTAAAGATTATTTTTAAAATGTGAATGTGTTTGATAAGGTGATGTGGCCCCAGTTCACCAAAGCACTTAAGCATGGGCTGAAAAGCCCTGGTGAAAAAATGGCTGATACAGAAAGTTCTCTAGTGGTCCGATTTATAAACCCGTTTTCCCTTTTGCTGGTATCCCATTTTCCTGCAAATTGCCATCTTTTAACACTAACATTCCCTTGCCTTCAATATAACATTGTAGCATTATTAAAACTGGTGTTTGGGCGGGCTTTGCGGGATACAATTTGGAAGAATTTAGTGCCACTAAGCTGCAGCACTGTGCACTTTCCTTCTCAACTGGCTTGTGCTTAGCAGTTTGAAAATTGGTCATTGGGCCCCGAGGATATATATATTTACTCTGTTAATTTTGGGACACCCACGTTGTTAGAGCACAGTTGGTCTTTACCACCTAGGTAGAACATGCTGTATTCAACAAGGCTTTTGAGCTCTCTCGTACTTGGATTTTAGGATGTCATGCCTTGGTGAGCAGATTGAGAGGATCTTCATTTGCCTTTCACAGTGAATTTATGGCCCTCGGCCAAATTAAGCTCACATACACTCCTGATGCAATATGTGCATGGGCGTGGAAGCACAGATAGAAGTTCTGGCTTTCCTATAATGGGGTAATGGAAAGTCTGTAGGGAATGGGACAATAATTTCCCCATTATGAATGGGCCTAGGAAATGAGTTTTCAGTTTCACTAATGTAAATCTTCTCTATGCCCACTCAATTTACTATCCGCTATGCCTCTGGGTCTGCACTAAGAAGCGCTTCTGCACTTGTCTAGACTGATTAAGATTCATATAAATAGATGCCTTCTATATGAAATGTATTTTGGCACTGTATTGACATTGGAATATATTACTCTGTTAGCCTTTAACAGTTGAACAAATTTAAATAAAATGATGGTTCATTTTTACAAGGTGATAAAATGAATATAATTGGGTTAATATCTTAATCTGGCAGCCTGGAATTAGATTACACATACCTCTATGTGCAAAATTTGATTAGAGAAAATCAGATTTTCCATTCCACTCACTCCTTTTGTGACCTTTGGATATTCCATCTTGTTGCCTAGAAGGAGCCAGTTCAGACCAACCAGTCCAAGTCTAGTGGTGTCACTCATTCCTCCCCTCAATTTTTTTTTTGTCCATACTGTTTTCTTACTGTGAGAGAACATTTGTTTTCCCTTAATATTCCTAAACAAATTTCCTGTAGAAATGGCAGTAACATGCCAGGTGGCTCTCACAATTATTTCCTGTCAGAAAAAAATAAAATTGACTGAGATGAATTTTGGGATACTAGCAGTAGTTAGTTTGGCTTCCTAGGATTTGCTGTGTGGACTTATTTTGCTTATCAATCTTTGGTGTTGGTTGGGGTCTTTTTTTTTTTTTTTTAAATTTGTTTTCTGTTGCAAAAACACCACAGTGGGGTTGGTTACAAAAGCTTGCCCAGTCACTTGAGAGATCAGTGACTTCTGTCACCAGGGCTTCAGGAACAGAACAAAAACTGCCAGAGCCTACTCCTAGACATACTAAAATTATTAGCACTGCTTCCTCGCCTGACTAGAAGCTTCAGTAACATCACTCTCTGCTTCATATAAAATAAGTCCAGTGACAGAAAATAACAAATGAGATAACAAAGCACAGCTTGTTGAGATTTGTGCATGGACTCTTAAGCAATGGTCATTGTTTCAGTATTTTATATCACTAATCGTTGCTGATCTGCGTATTACTAGTTTGTTTATGTGGGGTGGGATATGATTTAGAGAAGGTACTTTTGTGCTGAGTGTCCAGGTTCCCCAATAGATAGTTTGTTGACTAGAAAAAAGATACATAACCTGGTTTGCGGTGTTATATTAGAGCCTTATCCTGCTCTATAGAAACTCTTACTGAAGGTAGTGACTGGGGACAGGTCCAAGAGCGAATGTTTTTAGTGCATCCCTCTGCTGCTGCTCGATCAAATAGTGAGAGGCAGTGAGTGGCCAGCTGAGAGCAGCAGTTTGGTCCCCATGTGTTCATTACTGAGCTGGGTTCTCATCTGCTCTTTCAGACAACGTGAAGTTGGACTACAATAAGACATATTTGAGTTACATTTCAGTCTGAGGGGCCAGTCATTACAGGAGCAAATTATTGTCCTGTAGCTTCATCACAGTGAATTTGAATCATATGCGATCTGTCAGGAGAAGTAAGGTATGTGCTTTCAAAAGAATAAAATCTTATGAAAGGAAGGATGCATAAAAAGGCATTTCAAAAAACTTCCAGACCACCTCCACAAAAATCCACGAGTCTAGTCCTTCCCAGGGGAAAGGGGTTTTGCTCCATCGGTTGTATTTTCTGTTTATCTCACACACACACTTTACTGTCCACTTTGTCATTATTCTAATAGTTTATTCTGGTTTTGGCAGATTTGGTGTCTCTGTTGAATTGTGCTGCATTGTGTTTACGTGCCTCCACCACATACTGCTTTGTAGCCACTCCTTTTCTCTCTCAAAATATTAAAATACTGCCCTGGGACTGCCAGGTTACATTTGTGACATGTGCTCATGGTAAGGCATAGCTAATGAATCCTAATTAATTTATTGCCTCTTGTAGCTGAAACACTTATATATGACTAATTTCAATGTTGACAGCAGTTTAAAAGCTTAAATACCAATTGCTGTTCCAGGAAAAAAGTTGTTTTAAATTAATCACTTAAAATTCAAATTTAATGTGGTCAAGTTTAGCAATTCAGTAGACTATTTAAATAGAGCATCAAATTAATAGATCTGGAAACCTCTAATGTTCCAATGAACAAATTAAGGCATCAATGCTCATTTTTTAGGCTTTTAAGGATGAAATAATGTCAATGCTTGAAGGTTGGCAAAAGTTATTTTTTATAGGACATGTTCATCAGCCCTCAGGAGCTGCAGTAGCCCTTCCCCTACCTTATGAATTATGCTGTATTTTCAGTGGTGTGTGCTTGCATGTGTTGCAGTGACATATATCATTGAGGCGCTACGGAAGATGATCCGTGTGCCCTGGAATGCACCCGAGGAAGTTTAGATGAAAAGTTCAGCTTATGTTCTAGTATGGGTGAACTGTTTCCACCTTTTCCAGGTCTTTTTCTGCCTGTAGGTCTGTTAGTAGCAATTTCATTCAGCAGAATCAGTGACAGTAAAATGCTGTGGCATTGTTCACTTCTGGTTTTACTTTTTAATTTGCTTTTTCTTTCTGTCTGTTGCTGTGCAAACTTTGTGCGTGCGTATCTTCCAACATAAAACAGGTTTCCAATTCCTATTTCATCCTTGAAAGTTTAGTCCCATTTTTAGTAAATAATTTTATTGTGCTTTTTAACAGACAGTATATATTACTGGTATTATATTATAGTATTACATCTGTCATTGTAACACCTACAAGGGATCGCAGATTAAATTAATCTCAGAATTTCAGACATCTCTAAATTCCTTATCCTGTACAAGTTTGTATTGCTGATATAGTGCTTTTCTATGTAAACATATATTGAATCTCAGATGCCCCCCTTGTTAAAAATGTTTGTTATCATGGACTGTTGACCAATGTATGACTGCAGCTAAAAAAATGAACCAAATGTTAGCTTGTCTAAGGCATCCACTGCAAGTGTGTGCAGAAGATACTGTAATGACGAACTAATTGCGTGTTTGCGCTTCCGATGCTTCTAGACATGTTTTCTCGGAGAAAAACTGTCGCAGAACTTAAAATGATCCACACTTAGGCAGTGAAAATAATTTAGGGGGACAGAAAGAATCTTTTATACAGAAAGACTCAAAAGATTGCCTTCCCTGTAGAGGAAGGCGTAGAAAACATTGATAGTTGTTATATACAACACAGCGGTAAGACCTTGGTTTGTTTGTGGCGTGTGAACAAGCTACAGAAAGCAAAAACTGATATAAGAAATACATAATGTTTGATTAGTTACAGCTCTTAAAATATTAGGCCAAACCTTTAAAAGAAGTAAAAGCAAAAGGTGGGAGGGGAGGTGCTGGGCATAGACCTTTGTAGGGTCAGTAGTCACACGTGGAGGGAAAAGCTTCTCAAATTACTTAGTGTTCAGTCAAAGGAATTAAACCATGTTTCCTCTGGGTACGTGTCCTTTATCACCTGAATATCTCCCATGAATTAACACCAGCTCCTTTCCTTCTCCTCCCCTGGACTGCACAGGAGACCCTTAGCTCTCCTGGGTCAAAAGGCTTCGGCTTGGGCTAGACGTGATTTGGTTGATCAGCCTGTAAGTGTGATGTGATTGATTGGCTGGGTGCTGCCAAACAGGATGTATAGCTGCAGGCTGTGGCCTGTCTTTCCCTCAGCAGATGCATGAATTTAGGTGTTTCTTTAGGTATGTCGACTGGCTTTCATGATACTCTGAGAGTATAATTGTCTCTTAGACTTTCTTTTTAGTTTTGCCCTTTCTTTTTAGTTTTGATGAAGTTGTCCAAAAGGTTTAAAAGTCACGTTTGTGTGGTGGAAGAAGGGAAACTATCACGGCCAGAGCACTCACATAAGCTTTCTTGCTATGTGAAACTAGACCTAAATGAGAAAACCTGGGTTTTGGAAGTAATTTAAATGACCCTGCTTCAGGGCAAGAGACAAACTCAGATTACATTCACAATGTGGAGAAAACATTTATCTTTAAGCATAATGTTATCCCTTAACTGTGTCCATCTGGATTTCTTCTATCTTCCTCGGAAACATCTGGTATGGGCCACAGTTGGTGAAACGATACTGAAGAAGTTGAACCACTGAGATGATCTTGTCTGGCAATTCCTGGACTGCCAAGTCATTAATCTACCACTTTGTCCTCAGTTATCCTGATTAATACAGCTTACAAATATTCTTCTTTTTCTAAGAAGAATTCTAATTTTGTGTACGTGCTGATAATTTCTTTTCTGTGTGGTCAAGATATTTTTATTCCTTCCGGAAGACGCTAAAAGGTAAATTTCAAACGAAAATGCTCTTGCATTTGAGAGCAGGAATGGCTTGTGAAGGGATGAGAAAGTGCTACCTTGCTACCTTCCTTCTTGAACGTGCCTGAAGAGCAAACTAGAACACCAGTCACTGACATTTGAACATAACATATGTTGTGTGTTGATCCAGCTCTCTACCCTTATAAAAAGGGGGGGAATGCTAAAGAAGATGCTGACAGGCCAGCATAGTTTTTGTGGTGTGTGATACGTGCCAAATTTCCAATGATCTAACAAAGCCATCTGCTTTCACATTTATCAAAGGTCAGTACTTATGAATTCTAGCAGCACAGCTGAATTGATTTACTGACATGAAGGTAATTATGAGCTCAGGTCAGAGTCAGGATGAAGGTATAGCAGTGAAAAATTCTGTATTTTGATGGCAATCCCTTATACTGTCTAGAACATACTAAACTGAACTGTTGTTAAATCCTGTATTTTCTTCGGGGTACATGGACTGAGGTGTCCACAAAACCACTGAACTTTTGAGAGAAAATCATTGACTTATAAGGAACATCTATATAATATTTTTTAAGAAAACTCCTAGAAATGAAAACAAAAAACTGGGAAACCGGAAGCATTGCTTTGAAATGGGAAGGATCTGGTAGATGTCTTTCTGGCACAAAAAACCACAGTAAAGCAGCTCTAGATTCACATCCTAATTTTAATGCTTCCAAGCATATAGATTGTATAATTACATTTGTCTGTTAAAATTCATTGATACCTGATTCATTGAATTTTCAGGACCTTTATGAAACAATATTTTTTCAGTTAAATTTTCATTAGCTCCTCACATAAAACCAGTTTTTGCTCCTCCGGTTCTCACATTTGTCTCTAATTAGTCTAGAATTTGAAGCACTAGAATCTTTTTTATGCACGTTTTAGAATATGAGGTTATATGGTTTAGAAGCATCACAGCCATATGAAAATCTCTTCTTATAAACAGAGCAGTCATAGCTTCAGAGTGAAACATGGTTTAAGACTGAAGGCATGTACTAATATCCATATATGATCTACCATCCATGTGTGAGAGGCTGAACCAAGAGGATCAGAAGTTCCTTGATTCATTAGATATTATTCTGTTATATTACTCTGTGGATATCACTCCCATCTTACAGATGAGGAATGGAAAGCAAGTTTGACCTAGTGGACATAACATAAAGGTGAAAGGCAGTGTATTGGTGACCACTACATGACTTTTCTCAATTTATTTCATTGCCAAGCAAGCTAGACTGTTTTCTTGTATCCTTTCCTCAGAGAATCTGCTGTGTCGCTTTGCCCCTGAAACCTCAGTTAAGTGCTTTGTAGAAGTTATTTTCCCTGTAACACAGGGTTTTTCTGGGAGTTTTCAAAGAGTAAGGCCTAAAATCCATTCATTTGCTTTTGAGCTTGTATAAGTATGACATGTCTCGCTTCTGCTCCTTCAGGAGGAAGGACAAGAGAGATTTGCTGACACACTAATCTTTACTGTAATTCTTAAAGCCAGAAAGGAAAGATTTTTTTTTCCTATATTGTTCTTCATCATCATCTTTTGAAGACAAAGCTTGTATAGCCTTGAAATTCGTGAAGAGCCTATTCCTCCATCCCAGCTTGAACTCTTATAAAGAGAACAACCTTTGCTAAGTCAGCAACATCCAAATTCTTCCCTTTCAACAAGAAATCATTCAGAGGTATGGATTACTTTTCTTCCTTTCGTTTTCTTCTGATTTGCTCTAGTAAGACAAAAGCTAAGTCTTGTTGCTAAGGCTCGTGTTTCCTCAGCAGATTAAGATGCTTACTGTGGAAACATATCTCATCTTACAATCTAGTCAAACCCAAGAATATTTTGAAAGACAAACACTTAGCAGGCCATCCATTTTTGTCCTTTACATGGTAGAAGACTACCCATCCCTCTGATCAAAGTTTTCGTTTTGGCACAGAATTTGCCAGCTGACAACACTCATTTGGCATACTTTAATTACTCTTTTAGAAAACCATTTTACAGCTTGGAAGACATGTCTGTGTAAAACTCCATCAGTCAGAACTGAGTGGAAGTTTTGCTATTGACTTCAGTGAGGTCAGGATTGCATCCATTATTTTTTAACACTGTTAAGTAGAAAGACAGAAACTCTTCCTGTCAGTAACCATTAGTTGTGGAAGTGCACTGGAATTATTACTAGAACTTTAATGGCCCAATAAATCAAAGTGGTTCAAATTATGAGGGCAGCCGAAGATACGGTCACAGTGTCTGACAAACCAGGGCGTCATGATTCCTTTCAGTTTTTCAGCATTTATTTCTTCTCTCCATACAGCTCACCCACTTCTGGGGGGAGGAAGAAGGGCACGAAGGGTGAAGAAACGAGCCAAACCTGCACTGTAAAGTTAAAATTCTATCATGATCATTTTTTACAGATTTAAAGGGTAACCATTAAACCACAGTTGAATACATTGCTATAAAATATAGCTATTGAGTGGCTTTGCTTCTTAGCTTTTCCCTTTTCTCCATAAAATTTCTGCTTGATTGGCTGGGATTCAGTGAAACCTCATTAGGGCACCATGGTTCATTAGACCTTAAAGAGGCATCACTGAAAATTGAATTGACTGTGCTGTGATTCTCTAGTTGCTGTGATTAGTAATTGTCTGATGTTATGCTATGTCCTTTGCATACGTAAGTCTTTCTAAACTCCATACTATTTGTTAGAGAGTTGATTTGTTTAATAGTTAAACTCTGAATTGCAGAATTGGCAGAGAAATTCTTTATACAATGACCAAAAAATATAAGCAATTATCTTTCATTCCGAAATATTTTTCAGGAATTACTCTGATAATCTGTACAAAACAGTAATTTTCACACTTTGGGTTTCTTAATTATGTTTTTTTGATTTGAGAGATGAGAATCTGACAGTTCCTTAGACTTGCTAGTGCCGTTAGCCAGGTTGATAGTTGAAGAGGAACAAATGCCATCATGAAAAATCAATCTTTAAAACTTTTCTCCCCATCCCCCAATAAACGGACTAATAAAGTATAATTAGGGTTTTTTAATCAAAGTTAGAATCATGTTTGCCAGAGCACCAATGTTATTCTGCAAATGTAATCCATTGACAGTAAAATTAAGTCTGTCCTGATTTGAATCATGAAGTAAGATATATGGAAAGGAATGGGGTCTAATGTGAGAAACCAATGACTGAACTGGTGAAAACAGCAACAACAGAAACATTTTCTCATGTGCAGACACAGAGAATCCTATTTGCCTCCCTGAGAGGACAGTTGTACCTATAAACGTAGTTTGCTGGTGAAACTGGAAGGGGAGACCATGACATGTGAAAAGATGGTAGAGATAATAATTGACTTTCGCTCTGGAATGATGATGATGTGACTATATTTGAGGTAGGAACTGGTTCTTTTTTGCCCTTCAGCTAAAAATCTGACGTTTTACGAAGTTATTGCTCCTTGAAACAGCAGTGTCAGTTTTTTTTAAACAAGCAGAAAAACATTTGTTTTCAAGGAACAAGGTCTTCCCTGCCTTGCTTTGGAAGTGCAGAGAGGACCTCCGCAGAAGAACTTCAGTGGAAGAGAAACACAGCACAACTCTTCCTAGGAGCAAGGAGAAATCTCTTTGGTCTGTTTGTGTGGGACCTGGCTGAATGTGCTGGTCCAGGGCTTGACTGCAACACGGGTAACGAAGGCAATCATGCCGCACAGTGTACAGCAGGACTAAGGCATCGATAGCTCAATATTACATTTCACACTCCTTTACTAGTCGCTAGACCTTGTCCTGTCCTATCTGGTAACTCTTTGCTGTAATAACTTAATGGGTGATGACCAGATTTCCCTCCTTGATATTGGAAGAAATTTAATTCATTTATTTTCTTGGTTTTATACGTATAATAGTCTGTTAATTGCCAAGAAATTAAAGGGTAATACATAGCTGTAGATAAACTGGGAGTGAGTTTTTGACTCAGATGAACTACTTTGAGGAGAGCTTGCAAGCCTCTGCTGTGAATATCAGTATTCTTACAATGTGTTATTATCAAGCCTAGGAAAGAATATTGTAGCATTATTGTTGGTATCACATAAACTTGGGTTTATCTCAAATAATAGAGAGCAAGAAGCAATGATAATCTCCAATTTAATCTGTGTACTCAGTGAAATGAAACATCATGCAAAATTACTGGGTTTTGTCTCTGAGGAGGCAGAGCACAGTGATACAACGACATATATTTAATCAGAAGGAATATATTTAATAAGAAGGAATTATGTGACAAAAAAATGTGACCAAATGACATGGGAACTGCTTAGAGATATCAAGACACAAAATTTACACTTTCTATTCCATTTCTATGAAATGAGCATTTAAAGGTCAGGAAGAAAGGCTAGTATTTGCATTTAAATGGAGATATTTTAAGTTGAAATGGTGATGGCTGACCTCTGGACCGACTCAAGTGGATTTTTGTTTCATTTTTAGGACTCAGAATGAGGTATTAAAAAAAAAAAAAGACAAAATACTATGAATCAGTAAAATGCTAAAACTATTTCTTAGGCTCTACTGTATTGCTACGTATTTGCACATACTTGGTCTTCGTCAAACTATTCTATGCTTTGTGTAGTTTTAAATAGATGTTTGGCCTCTACGACATAACCATCTGAAGGTGAATACAAATTCAAGGAACCTGACTATGAAAATACTACAGGTAACTGCAAATCCACATGTTTAAGCTCTCTGTTCTCTCAGAGCACGCACATTTCTCAGTTGGTGCATGAGACACCCGAGAAGTTTATGCTGTTTGATAGCCTGTGGTTCAGCATGACATATACCTGAGAGAGTTGTAACGTTTTCATTGTGTATTGGCAGTGCACAAACTGATGTTCCAACTTTGGAACTACACAAAAGTGTCTCAAGGATGCAGGTTTGGTGTGAAGCGTTTTTTTCTTTCTGCTTACTCAGTGCTGATGGATGGGATGTTGGAAACCTTTAGCTGGATACCTCTTTACTCAGCTACGTGTTTCCCTCTGGAGCAAGTAATGCTTGTGTTGCACTGTGCGGTTGGGAGCTGAGGCTTGTTTCTCGCATTAATTTGTGCTGAGTGGAAATATTAATGCAGCAAAGATTGCTTTTCCCATTCTCCTCTTGATCTGTGATAGGTGTAGGCTAGATGAAAGGTGATGATACAGCTGTGACTTCTCTGCCAGTTCCAGTTTGGGCCAGGCAGTGTTAATACAGAAGTCACCATCCTGGGATTCAGATTTGCTGTCATTATAATGCTGACGCGCATTCTGCTGACAGCGCTTCAGGTAAAACTTGAAGAAACTTGTTGTGTACAAAGTTCTTGAGGGATTTTTTACTTAGTGTCACACTGCCTACAAGTGTGTGTGGAAAAAAATACCACGTTACCTTCTAAGAACTACCTCTAAGATGTCACCTGGATCATCTTCTGAGCTGTCAAGATTGGCAGCAAAATTTTCACTTATTTGTTAAAGATCTTTCTCACTACAGGGGTCTGCTGCACTGGAAATAACGCATGGTAGACAAGAAATGCATGTAAAATGTATAACTTGAAATAGATTTAAAAGATCTAATATTTGAAGAGAAGTCTGCTGTACTTAAAACTTTGCGTGCAAAAAACATAGTTACTTATCAATATGTAGATAATCTTTGCAATTAGGTAGCATTTACACTGCCTGTATACTTAATCTCTTTAAATACATGTTGTATATTTCAAATTTGCTGAAGAGGGAGCTTGAATAGTTTCAGATATTTCACTGACGAGATCTTCCTGAAAATTTCTAGCCTTAGAACCACATGGTTGTGGCCTCTTTTTATCACTCTGAAATAGGAAATACTCGTGTGAGCTGTTGCGAACTACCTGGGCAAACTGGCATGTGCAGGTAGTCAGAGAACTGGAGAAAACCAACACAGCAGGAGAAGTTTTTATCACTCCTTGGTAATGATAATGTCTTAAGACTTATTGGTAATAAAATGTTCAGCTAGAAATATGAGGTTTTAATTGATGCCGCCCTTTTAATAAATCATGTCCAGTCCAGATTCCTGTTCCCACAGACTTCAGCAGGGGTGAAGGGTCAGCCCTCTTTGCAACTGCTTGCCTCTCGAAAAAGGAAGAAATCCTTCTTTGCTCAGTCCCCAGTTAGGGGCAAAACAAGATATTGAATTTCTAGTTTCGCCTGTGCTGCCTCATGAGTGACTTCCAAAGCTGCTGGGGTGACTTTTGTTTTTTCTGAAAATACTGCATTGCGGTATATCTTGGTCTTACGGTACTGAGGTGTCAATACATTTGTTCAGTCAGAAACACACTGTCTTTTTTGAACATGACTTTCTGAGTCTTGCTGCTCTGAAAGGGAGTGTTTCTCTCCTCATATTGATTAATTATATTTATTAGTTATGATTAATATTGATTATCCCTCTTCAGTTTCTGATGTCAGTTTTGTAACAAGAACCCCATCTCCCCATGATGGACTTTCTCTTTCCTTATTAATGCTGAGAGATGCCAGTGCTCATGGCTGAGCAGTCAAGTAAATGAAAGTTCACGCCTTCCTGCAGTTGCATTCCCTAGTGACAAAATTCTGCCTAAAGAGATGCTGATTGAGTGCTGGTATATTCTATTTTTGCTTTTAAAGGAATGGTTTTAAAACTAATGAGTTTACTTTGCATGTATGGACCATTACTTCTGTATGTAAATGAAGTAATTATTTGATTTTCAGTTATAAAAGGAGTCAATCTGTAGAAGAAACTTAGAATATTTTGATAAATATATTTGAGCTCTTCCACCTTTATTTCATCAAAGATTTGTCATTTTCTGATACCTGTTGATGTGGCTTTTGGGATAATATAAAAAAGGTACATGGCAGTAAACAATTCATTGTGCTAGCAACTGGAGCCAGTATAAGTGTTCTTACATGAACAAGACTGACATCTCCTGAATAAGAATTTAAATTAGTTCCACTTTTCAAGTTTTCAGCATCAAATGCTTGCTTTTGACCTTGGGCTTAACCATTGTGAGGTTTTTTTCCTGGATGTTCTGTATATTAGTCGGTGTGTCTGTAGACCAACATCTTTACCTTAATTATGTGACAGGAGGTTATGCCATACTTACTAAACAAGATATGCTTGTAGATGTAAGATCTCTTGTCTACTAAAACTGTAAGTACATATTTCACCGCCAGGAAGTAACAACATATTCTGCCTTAGCTGAGGAAGGTGAGACTATTTAAAAAACAAGATTATTAGTATAGATGCTTCTAAATTCAGGGCTCATTAATCAATTTTACAATCAGAGCAGCAAAAATAAGAAGTGTGTCATCGGGAGCTGTGATTATTTCCATCAACAGCAGCAGTTTAAAATGTGACTTGTGCAACTAAGGCAATAAGTAGGAAGTAAAACGAAAAGAAATTATATATTCCCCAAAGACCATAACATTTTAATTGGAGGTTATCTAACAAGCATGAAAACTTACGGTTCTTGCCGTTTGCAGAGTGAAGGGTGAACTTCTGGCACGCTGACTTAGACTCTTCGTCTGAGTTTACCTAGTTTGAGATAAGCTAGCTTCATATCTTGTGACAGTCAACTGGGACCCGGTTACTTCTTTACAGCTATGGCCAAATTCATGAGTCAGAGGAAACCTTCCATTTATTTCAGCCAAACCCATTTTTTACAAGCAACACTAGAATTTTCACATTTTTACTGGGGACATTCGAAAGGGGAAGAAAATAAATGGAGTAATGAAAGTGAGAAGATAATTGTCAGGAAAATGAAATGGGAAAAGAGAAAAAGTTATTTTAAACAAAAGAAGGGAGAGCCAGCTAGGAATTACTTATGTTTTCTCTGGTCTGCTTTTGTTAATGTGGAAGCCAACTTGCTGAAGGAATGAGAAGCTCATGTGTTAACCTACGGAGAGGAGAAACAGCAGAATACATTTGCAGTGCTGTGAACCTGGTCTTGCTACCTTCGTTTCAATTTCCCTAGTGCTAATAGCATAGAAAACAGCAATAAAGATGGACCATCTGCTGCTGCATCTTATTAAACACTCTGCTGTTTAAACGTGCATTGAGCAGATCCAGTTGATACGTCTGGGCACTAAGAGGTTATGCTTGGCTATGAGTGGGGCAGCCGGCATTCCTGGATCCCATAATGGCCTATAGATTCTCAAAGGCCGTCAAGGAGATAATAGGAAACTGGGGCTTCGGACAGCCCCTATAGTACAAAAGGGGCCAAGAATCTTATTATTTTTATGAAAACAACCTAAAGAAATACAGTTCTGTAGGAAGAGAGATGTATTTTCTTGGTATCATACGGAAAGAGCAAGGTAGGGAAAGAGATTCTCAGTTAGTTTTAGCACCAGAAGCAGATTTCTGTCCGTCAGCCATAGCTACCCGAGAGGCTTCTCAGCCTTCACTCAGAGAGATGCCCCAGTCCTGAGATTGTATTTTCTGGAAAATTATTCTCTATCATGCACAATATAAAGACATAGTTTTGGGTATATTTTAAAAAGTATTTGAAACAAATGGAGATTCTGATTTTTTTTTTTTGTGGCTTTAAGTGGTATTTCAGAAAACAGATGAAGTTCAAATTGTGCCATCCAGTTGTGCTATGCTGAAGTAATCTGTCTTATGTCAGTGAGCTCACTGACGTTAAATTTTTCATATGTGATCCTGTTGAGGTTTTGAGGTTTCTCTAAAGGCTTTTTTAAAGAAATAATTATTATTGTCCCATACTTAAGTATTTTCCAATGTTGGGATTATTTAGGTGCAACGTTACCTGCGGTTGGATAAACATGTATGCCATTTATAGTCAACACCATAAACAGCACAAACATGGCAGGCTGTGTGCTTGTCTATGTAATGATTAGCAATTTCATAGTTTTCTTTTTAGTGATGCTTGAAAACCATAAATATAGCAAAACATAAAGCTGTCACAATACATGATAGTGGCAGCCTACTGAGAAGATAGTCATGATGCAATTAGGTATTCATTGTGCTTTTTGACCAGTAAGTGTTTGTCAATTGAAGAAAGATGCAACAGCAATAGGGACATGCATGTTATAAACTCAGTCAAGGAAGTGGCAAACACTGAGTTCTCCAGCTACCTAAAGTATGTATGACACGCAGCCACTTTTGCAATTATGAAGACCATACGAGTCTCATTTGCTCAGATATATTTATCTGTTTGTTGCCTTGTATGGATATGATAAGGAAGAGTGGTCACACACTGTCAAAATAAACCACTGCAAAAATGAGTTCTCTACCCCCTCTGCTGATCTGCAGAAATTCTAGCTGAGTATTCATCTTCATAGCCTTGTATTTCCAGTTCCTTTTAAAATGCACTTTAAAAAAATTTTGACAAAGCTTATAGAATAAAAGAGAGATGTAGAGATGTATAATGATGGTTTAAGGGGACAATTTCCCACTATATCATGTCTTTGTTGTGTGATGTCCAGAACCATTTGTTAAAAATCTTACTGTGAATGGATTTAGGTCCTGTGAAGTTTGAAGTCTCCTTTTTTGCTTCATGTTCAGCTTTTTAAAAAAAAATCTACTTGATAAGATGAGGATTCTAACTTAGTCTGACAGATCAAGGGAAATTTACAGTTGTCTTTTCTGTCCTTCTTATGTTCCTTTTCTGCCAAGGAAAATACTGCCGCATGGAGATTGTCAGTCATCAAATAGCACTAGGGTAGGTTTCCGTATGAGTTTTGGCTGTCAGCAGTATGTATGGAGCATAACACAGAATGGTTTCAAATCCCTCCGTACCCACACATTGCTCGGTTAAAGAATGGGTCTTGATCCCTCCCCCCTTAATTTTAAATAAGGTTTTTCCCAATATGTGCTAGATCTTTATAGACTTGCTTTGAGATTTGCTTACAACACAAGATCCTAATGTGTTCACATGTGCTGCATAGTATTTTCTTATGCATGGCATAAATTTTGATTTAGGAGCTGATAAGCTGAAATGAGGACATAAGATTTCAGCTAGCAATTAATGTTTAATGTCATCAAAAAGTTTCCTATAACGCTTTTTGCATGGACTTGCAAGAAGACTGACACACACACACACACACACAAAAGAGTAGATCTAATTAGATGTCAGCTTTGTCAAGCTAATTTGTTTAGAGACGTATCTGGCAAAAAGTTGCATAGCGCACTGTAGGCTCCTGTTCGTATCTGACAATTTCAGTAGGGCTGCCTTCATCTGCTCTCCCTTCCTGATCTGATTTCTGTCTGTGGTCGGCCTCATCCCTGTGACAGGCATTAGAGCCCAGCCAGAGGCTTTAACTTTTGTCGTCTTCACCTTTCAACTGATTTAAAGGAACCAGACTTCCATGGAAAAGAGACTCACCCTGGACATCTGCCACTTGCTAATTGATTTAGTTTAAGCAGCAACATCCTGATCTGCCTGGATAGACACTGAAAGCAGTGGTGGTGGTGCTGGTGGTAGTGATGATGGTGGGGAAAGGAATTTGAATATGCAAGAGAAAATTCCCTATCCTGACAAGCCCACCAAGCACAATGAAATTGTATCTTATTGTGAGCCTGTGGCTACAAAAGTGGGTTGCACTGGAAAAAATACATATCTACCATACACCTTGTCATGTAGGACAGATGATGCCCTGCCTTACTCAGACCTCTTTCAAAACCAACTAACTTAAACAGGATGTGAGAACACAAACCATAAACCAGAAAAGGTCCGTGACCTCCTCCATCCTGCTTGACCAGCAAGTGCTGCCCTGTCTCTGAGGCCGCAGTAATTATACTTTCTCATTTCAGCTTTGTATTGCATTCAATGTTGTTTTAATTAAAAATAAATAGGTAAAATAACTCCTTAGAAGTGGCATCCCAGGAACAGAATTCTTCAGGGTATTTTGCTAAAGTTAGGCTTGTTTTAATCAATTTTCCTGGAGGACATGGAGGATGGATGTCAATTCTGTGATCTCAGTTAGGTATGTTAAAGCTGAAGGAATAGTTAAAAGGTTACAGCTAAAATTGACCTTATACTCGTTTGATGTTCAAATCTTTCATGTGTTGACAGGTCCTCTCAAGTGAAGGTCGCTGCTTCAGCAGCAGTAGTTTCCCACTTCTGTATAATGCTCAGCAGCCTCATAAAAATATTACATTCAAAGTGGAAATTACAGGGCTGTTGACTTTCAGCTTCGGGATAAGTCAAACTGAGTGCCCCTAAATAGTCCATTGATCCATTTCCCAGCAAACACACGTTTTAAAGCTGGAACAGATGTTTAGACTATTCGTCAGGACAGGATTTCTGTCCAGTATGTTTATTTTTTTCCTCAATAGTTATATGAGAAGTACTTCTACTCATAGGTGATTTCTTACTTCTTATTAGGCCTAAATTTTATGTTTCTTCATTCAACCCATTGCATCCAATAATATATGCCTTCAGATAAACCCAAACAACTTATCTTTGTCCTTTCCATTGATAGCCCTTATAGCTGTGGAAACTGTTAAGCCCCACGACCGCTTAATCATTCCTTAGCCAAGGAATGGATTGAATTTTTTCAACAGTTATGAGATGTACTATTCTGTACGGGTCTTGTGCTACTCCAAAGTATGTCAGAAATGTCCAGCATTTAATTAAGCATTGAATTGAGCAATGTGACTAAGTCCTGTCACTCTTTGTTTGTGCCCTTACTCTGTCACCAGTGGGAGGAATGTGTGCAGGACAGAATTTTGTTTCTGCTGGGTCTTTTGCTGCTTTACCTTAGTGTGCGTGAGCTGCTGTGTATCTCATTAAAGGCTAGGTTTGGTGTGCAGTTATGAGTTTGTTCACTTTATCATTGAAAACCTGTGCCAACCCTGCTGTTTTTTTAAAATCTCATTTGGTATCTTACTCTTGCCAGCCTGGAGTCTTAGTTTTTTTTTTCTTGCTGAACTCTGGTGCAGTTTGTCTACATCGTTCACAGGAGTCAGCGTGGTGTAGAGGTCGGGTAATAAATCTGGGTTCCTGGCTCTGGCTCAGACGTCCCGTGTGAGCTTGATAAATCATTTACCCTTATTGCCTCAATTATGAAGCAAAAAGAGGTAATATTTACTTATCTCAGAGGCACTGTAAAGTTAAGATGTTTGAAAGCTTCTCCACCTATTTCTCTGGCTACTTATATTTCTCTTATCTTTAATTGAACTTTGTCTTTGGTGTCTTTTTTTTTTTTTCTTTCCCTTTTCCCCCTCAGTGGCCATCACTCATTTTCTATTGTAATTATTTTATCCTTAGTGGAGAGGAATGCTCTCTGGCTCGTGATCTGTCAACTGTATGGGTCATCCTAAAACTCTTCTCTTGTAAAGTCTTCTAGAACATTTTGTTAAGCTGCATTTTTTTTGTGTGGTTTTTTGTCCAAGCTTTGCAAAGTTGTAGCTTTGTAATGTGTTTCTGCTTTGTTAGTACCACCTCATTGTCTTCAGTTAAGTTTTCATATGAAGGTTTAAAGACACTGTGCCCTTTCATATATTATACTTGTGCTTTTTTCTTAATCTTTTTGTGTTGGTGTAAGAAGCATCCCTAGGAAATTGTACTATGTTCTCAGGGAACAGTAAATTGTTCAGTAGTAATTTACTGTGAGGGTGGTGAGACACTGGCCCAGGTTGCCCAGAGAAGCTGTGGCTGCCCCCTCCCTGGAAGTGTTGAAGGCCAGGCTGGATGGGGCTTTGAGCAACCTGGTCTAGTGGAAGGTGTCCCTGCCTGTGTCAGGGGGGTTGGAACTAGATGATCTTTAAGGTCCCTTCCAACGCAAACCATTCTAGGATTCTATAATTACCTTCTTACAAATACGCCTATATTCTTAAACAAAGTAAAAAAATTCTTAAGTTTTGGGGTAGAGCAGAGATGCCTGTGTACCTGAACTACTTCAAAATGTGCCTGTTTGTGCAGTTGTATCATCAGTGAACACATATTTTATGTTCCCCCGTGAGTGCCTGTCACAGGGATGATGTAAAAGACAGATGAATAAACAATTGTGTGAAAATGAATATGCTTGAACTTTGAGTACTATTGTTCTTGTTATTTGCATGTTTATTTTGCATAATAGATTGTTAAAATAACAAACCCATAAGGTCTGCTCCTTCTTTTTGTTCATTTTACTTTGGACGTGAACTGCAGCCTTTCAAAGGTATTTTGCTGTACATCTGGGGCTCTTCTCCCTGTATTTATTTTTGTAATGAAAGAATAAAATATTCCAAATATTTATAAGTTTTAAGGAGATTACGCTGCATTTGAAATAAGGGTTATGGCTGTTTAAAATGTACTAATGATGCCTAGAGACAGATCAGTCAGAACTGCAGGTGAAAACTTCCTTGTTCCTGGTCATTCAGTAGAAGGGGTGCACAGTCAGGCAGATACTGTGAAACACGCTTTTTTTTTTTTCTTTTTTTCATCTCTCCCTACTGCTAGACAACTTCAGACTTCATTTTTTTGGTCTGCACTCCATACTGTCTCTGATATAGCTTGGAGAAATGTTTACTTCAAGTCCAGATCCTGTTATGAGTTTCAGGCCTAATCAGCAGACTCCATGAGAGATTACTAGAAAAGTGATTTAAGCTCTTCTCTTGAGGTTTAGACATTTTCTGCAATCCTTCAGCTTCCAGGGCATGCGGTGGAGCCTCTTTTTAACCGCAGTTCTCTCTATCTCTCTGCTTCACAGGCATTGGGATTTAGATCAACATACCTTACAATTTCAAAGGGTGTTGAATCTCATGGAGCAGATTTGGATGTACAGAGTACAGAATCATGGCAGGCGCTTTTATTTTTTTTTCCAACAGGTCCGTTCAGAGGTGGTTCATTTAATGATCCTGCCTCTGGCTGGAGTTCCTCTTCCTCTACAACTCTCCCACAGCAAGGAAGTTTGATAATTTAGCATTTGGAAGCTAAATCAATAGGATACATTCATGAGGATAGAGATCCACGAGCATTAGTGGGAGCAGTTCTTGTTTGCATGCCAGTAACTCTTGTGCCTTAAACGCTGCATGAAAGACACTTGCTTGAACTAAAATGTACGTGGGAGTTCAATGGTGGTAGTTACTCCCTCTTCTGTAGTGTTAACTATAAGGTATCAATTAGAATAATGATTATGCTGTTTAAACAGCACCTGTATTTCTATTTTGAATTGGCACTTTAAAAGCCAGTGATCAAGTTATTGCTTTATTAATGTAGATCTGGTGAATATACTAACTAATGACTTCAGAATTTGATGTGACGTGAATGTTCTATTAATGCAGAGGAAATATTAGGCTATCATCCCTGTCAAGTAAGAAACAAAGGAATGATAAATGGGGTGAATAGTTATCCCAGCTCCGTGCAGTTTCACGCAAGTTTGAGGTACCACCCTGAGATTATAATTTGAAGAGTTATTTTTGGAACAAAAAAAGAATAAAGTGAGGTGGCACTTGCCATGTGTTAGACCGCCCGAATGACAATATAATGGGACTTTCCTAGGCACACAGGGCAGGAACATCTTGATGTTTCACCTTCAGCATCCATCACTGGTGGTTACTGCAGTGCAAAGTTGTGAATGAAAGTTAATGCCGTGATTTTCAGTAAACTTGAACTTTATCTTATTTTTTTGTGGCTTAAAAGGCAGTAAAGCCCCCTGCGATGAAACTGCATCTCTCAAGTGACAGGAAGCTGTTCTGTAGCACCTGCAGCATTTATGCTAAGGACTGGCTTAAGGTCTTCTCTCCTTCAGGTACAGTTTAATAGAATGAATACTGCAACCATTTGTTCCAGAGATATATTCCTCTAAAAGGTTTCTTTATTGACTTTTTTTTTCAGTATTCCCTTTCTGTAATTTCTGTGGAGTTTAATTATTAGCCCCAGGTATCCTGGTTGAAATCCAGACTATAAGAAATGGAGGTTTAAATTGAGACTTGTCTTTTGAAGTACTGTAGAATAGTTTTAATATAGTTCCTATAATGTATGGGGTTTTTGTTTACACTGTTGGGTAAATGAGACAAAAATGATAGCTTCTGTTTGAATTTGGGTTTATGAAGTCAGAGTCTCAGAGCAAATGTCTGTGTGATTAAAGTGGTATTGAAGCATTATTAAAAAGCTGCAATTTCAAATATTTTATGCTTTGTTTCGCATATAGTCAATCTACAACGAAGACTAGTTACTTAATGTAATTCTGGTGCTTGCACTCTACTGAAGTCGAAGAAACTTTTCATTGGTCCCTGCTGGCTTTGGATCAAGCCCTTGGTTTTAAAGTATTGATTAAAAGAGAAACTCAATATGAATAGGAAGCCAAGAGAATTAATACAGTGAATGCGGTGAATTAGCAAAAACAACAAAAAAAAAAAAGCAGCTCCCAAAAGATTGCATCCACAAATGTAATTTGTTCCTTTGATTTGATGAATCTGGTTCCAGGTGCTTATTCAAAAGCTGTCTGAGTAGTGGCTTTGCCTGTACCTACCCAACTGCTTTTTTTTTCTTCCTCTTCTTTCTTTTTCTAATAACTCTGCTGTTTAATAGATTTTTGTGTTCCTAGCATTTATGAGATTGCTATGTGGTAAAAAAATATGAACAGAGGAGATTTAATTAACAGCTGCTACAGCTGTTGAACCTTAGAAGATAAAATACTGTAGTAGTGAAGGTTGTCAAGCACCCCAATAAAAGATGAAGTGCCCACTGGAAGAACCAGTGTTGTCACTTAAAATGTGGTAGCCTAAGAGGGAAAATCAGGATGGTGCAAGGTGTCCGCTGTAGTCTTGCCTTTCCTAAATCACAACCCTCAATAATACAAATGCATGGTTTTAAAAGGAAAAGAGGAAACAGAATTGAGTAGTTTCTCAAACAGCTCCCTAAGGTCTGCCATATCTAAATACTGTGAATGGAAATTGCTGAATAAAATTAATGCAGCCTGTTTGACAAATCATATGCTGATTTACCTGTGTTTTGATATCCTTGGGAGGCTTATGCAGCAGAGAAAACAACTCAAAAATAATATAAATCCAGAAAACATATCACAGAACTTTGTTGTGCAAGCACGCTGTGTTTCAAGCTACGTTGATTGCACAGATCAATGCTTGTGGTTTAGAAACTATATTTCAATTGAGTAAATAATGTTTTATATGTCCCTTAAGGTGTTTGACATTTCAGCCATCCAGATTAGTAAAATAGAAGCAAATCTGAAGGATATCTAAAATTGCAGTCCAGGTAACAAGAAGATTAATGAACATATTATTCATCACAGCACTGCTCACTGGGGATATGGTAGTTTTTTATCTACAGACAGAAATACAGAAGAGAAGGATGCACTTTAGGGACGTACTCCTGATCATGGTTAGCTCTCCCTCTCTTACACAGCATGGCCTTTTTCCTGCGTACCTTTTTTCCTTTGGCAGACCTACTATGTCAGAAAAATCTATAACCCTCTTGAGAGCGAAGCAGACTGCTGCTGAATCTATCACTTTATTAGGCTGCAGGTGAGACCCCGTCCTAATACACTGAGGCCAAATGATCCTTGGCCTGGTCTTCAGGTAGGGAGAAAAATTTGAAGACTTTTAGTGTGCAGAAAAAGCATCTGTAAGAGCAGAAGACCATGTATTTTGGCTTTTCATTAGGTCAGCCATTCCACTGGTGGAATTAAAATGGTGGGGGAATAGAGTTTGGGGACAGACAAAGGAGAAGAGGGAAGAGTTATGTACCCTTATGTACCCTATGGTTTAGTCATTCTCAAATCACTATCCACATCTTCAAAATGCATTTTATAGGCTTAAAGTTCAGTCGTGCTCATGCGAAGGGCCAACATGAGATGCCATTTTACTAAGTGTATATGCTTAACAAATCATGAAACCCATCACTAAAGTGTGGATCCACATTTTGCCTTAATGGAGACATAATCATATACTCTCCCAAACATACAAAATGGAATCTAATACAGATTTCTTTTCCTGTCCCTGAGATTAACCTTATTTCCAAAGAAAAAAGAAAAATATGTGTCTAATAGTAGACACGTAGATGCAAAAGCAGTCTCATGCTGCTAGCATCTACGCTGCTAAATAGAGAGGGTGATGAAGCAACCTTGAGTGTTCCCTCAGCCCTAGTCTGTGTTGCTCCAACTTGCTCTCTCAAAGACCAAGTCTGGGGCTGGCTGGAGATCTAACCTGCCTCAGAAATTGCTTCAAAAAGATAGTATGTGCAAGAGTGCAGCAGGCTGGGCTCCTTCTACATGGCATGACAATTCCCACTGTGTCTACAGAAGACTTGCATCTTATGATTTTGGTTAGTCCACCCTTTTCCTGAGAGAGCTTGTTCTCATTATCTAATGTGTCTGTAAAAGGGAGCTTTTTTCCCATTTTGATACCCAACATTTGGTGGCTTCCATTTCTGAAAAGACTGTGGCAACCTTTGGTCCTCGGGTTCCGCTTTCTAAACAAGTGTGCGCGCGCACACGCACAGAAAAATAAAGATTAATAGGTATTTTTCTGTTCAGAAGTTGAGATGAGCTCACCTTTCCTTTCAAAAGATTTGTGTTTTAAGAAGCAGTTGTGTGTGTTTGCTGGGTTTTAGCTGTTTCATCATTCCGTCTGATCAATTAAGTTTCAGAATCATAGCAAGTGAAGATCCATTATGTTCATAGTCAGGTATCTTTTAAAAATTTTCTTCCAGTTTTGAGTTTGTTTGGCCTCACTGAAAATTCTGCAAATCACATAATATACCCTGTGTTTTTAGGCAGAGCTGGTCAAGAATTTTCCAAGATAAAGTTTTTTCTTCAGAGCTCACCAGTTCCTCAAAAGAGAAATGTTTTCAAGAAATGTATTTCATATGCAGCTGATGGAGCTAAATAAGTAACTGAGGTCTACCAATTAATTGCCTGCTTTTTCAGGTTTAATAATTTCTTAATTTTCTACCTGTTTAGTGAGTTGATCAGTGAGTCAGATCTATTTCCCTGAATCTCTGCAGTTAACATTTCAGAGCTCTGTGAGAGGGAAGAATATATACTCAGTAATAAATTGTGGATAAATACTTGATAGATAAACCAACTTTAAAAATTTAGTTTTTCTTCATATCAACTTATCAAATCTATACAACAGCAAAAGAAGTATTTTATTCAGGAATGAGCGTGCAAAGTTTTGATATGCAGTCAAAAGTATATACTTGTGATTTTTCTGTGCTGTTATTTTATTTTTACTGGAGAACAGAAGTGTCTCTGTGCATCCCTCACGATGTTCTTGAATAGAAGACCAATGAGAATACATCTAATAAATTAAAAAATAAGTTTCATTCCTGTATTCAAAGGGGAGTTTAATGAGTTTTTCACACAGTAAACAGTAGTGAGTTTATGAACAGTCCTACCATGCTTGTGGTGAAGGCTATGTAAATTACACTGATGCATATTTATTCATGTACTTCTTGTGGGAATATATTTAGGGGCCTATAAGCATATATCAGAATTTGTTACAGGGAAGGAAATTTATGAGGAAGACTTATTATCCCAAGAGTGGAATTAAGGTGAAATTAACAAGTAATTGAAGTTATCTTTGATCATGATTTTTCATTCCCTTTTTTTTCCCTGCTCTAAGGAAGTGAATATTTTTGATGTTCAGTAGAGCAGTACAATGCTGCACAGAGAAGCATAATGCTGAATTTTCATAATACTGTTTGTAATGCAAATGAGGGACACTTCAAAAACAGGTTGATTAGCATTTCTTAATAAAATGCCAGTCTCCTCCTTTTTCTTCATTAACTCTATCAGCAGATTACATAGCTAGATTTTAACGTCAGTAAATGTGAAGTGTGTGGTGACTTCTCGTGATATAATTATTTGGTGGCTCTAAATAGTTTCAGATCGTGCGTTTAAAACAGTTCCTCCAGCACTAAAGCATTACAGTGAATTAATGAGCAGCTTGTCACCTCTGGGACCTTTCCTTTGAAATCCAGTCTCGCTTAAAGTGAACTCCTGCCATTTCAGGCCAGCAGCTGGTAAAAGGTTAGAAAATGAATGAGCTCCAGGGAAATCGCTGAACTTCCACAGGAGCATATATTTACTTTAGTGCTGTTTTTCAGAGATCAAACTGGGGGAAATGCAGAGCTGCTGTGCGGTTCCTCCCACGGATGGCATCAGCCAGCCAGAGTATTCCCCCATCGCACGGCTCTCAGTGATGTGCTTTGCTCTCCTCTCCTGCCCTAGCTGCCGCCAAGGGAGGCATGGCAACATAATAGCTTGAGGAAACGGGCTGCCTTCTCCTTCCTATGTGTCATTTAGGCTTCTTAATTATTTTTGTCATCTTCTTTTTAATTGCCAAAGCTTCCTCCTGTTCCTTCTTGTGCTTTATTTCATTTTTTAAATAATTTATTCTCTTCCTTATCTCCCAAATCTTGCTTTCTCTTAGTGTGTGTTTTTTATTCTTTTTTTTTTCTCTGTTGTTTCCCAATGGGAGACCCAATGAGCTATCTCATGCTCCACACCGGGTGCATCTTTCCTTCCCTGCTAGACACCTGTGAGGAGCTATCTTTTGCCCTTTTTGGTTCCCATTAGAGAGACTTCAGAGAATGCAATGCTTGTTGTGCTGCTTTGATTTTAGAGGAGAAACAGGAGTGACACTGTATGAGCTTGAAGTTCAGAGCATCAGTAACAGCAGTTGGAGAGCACAAGTCTCTGCCCAGTTTTGATTCCAGTTGAGCATTGCTTTGCTGGTCAAATTTCTTTTCCTAACTGCATGAGGCAACAACGAACTGAGTTTTCAGGGACAGTATTTAAATAATACGTTCAAACTATGATAAGCATTCAGATTGTACAACTGAACTTGGAAATTTAAAAGCTGTGGAAGAACTGAAACTCGTTACTGTCCCCAGAGAAGCACTAAATTAAGGATACTTTAATCTGTTCTAACTTTTGTGTCTTAATGCTGTCTTGCTTGTGGTTTGTGGCACAGGGCTGGATCATTGTGATCAAACTGTGCAGCTACCTAACTAACATCTTGTTTCTTCTAAGACTCTATGCAGGATTCTTTTTTTCCTCCAAATTTGAATGTAGAAATAACGTATAACCCTTCCTTTTATTAAGATGGTCCTAGAGACTCATCTTTGTTAGCAAATCATCTTGACAATCTTCTTCCTTTCATGTGTGTTGATTTTGATTAGGTAATTTATCAAAAGCCTGTTATTAGCCATTTCTTAGGCCTTCTGTCTCAGGCAACCACTTGTCATGTTATCTGGTTGGGGATTACTGCTCAGCAATCGAGCCAAGGCTTGCTGCATGCCAGGCAGCTCCGTCCTCTGATTTCAGTTACAATACTGAGGGACAGGGAAGTCGTGTGGAATTGCCCTTTTTCAGTAACTGAGTCACTTAAATTTGGCATTTAGGATAAAACAATGATTTCCGCTATTGATGATTACTTAAGCTCTTTCCCGTTGATATTGAGTCGGATCTTAATTGTTTTAAAAATAAATGTAGCTCCAGCAAGCTGCGTAGTTTTACAATCCGGCAGTTTAGTTTAACTTGTGCGTGGCAAGTTACATTGATGGCTTTTGCTGTCCTCTTTTTTTATTTGATTTGAGAGAGAGAGTTGTATCATTTAAAAACTATTGTTACTAAATTAATTGAGTGAAGCAAATTAATTTGTGGAAATATCTTCATTTAGGGGAAAATGTTGCTGCTTTTTTTTTCTTTGTTTTTGGTTTTGAATTAGAACCACAGAAAATTCTGGCTTGGAAGGGACTTCTGGAGATCATCTGGTTTGGCATTTTGTTGCAAGCCTTAGATTTCAGGCCTTAGATTAGGTTACCCAGGACATGACCAAGCTGAGAGTTGATTATTTCCAGCAAGGAGATTCCATCACTTCTCTGAGCAATCTATTCCAATGCTCAGTTGCTCTCACGGAGAGGATTTTTTTTCTTATATCCAGATGTACTTTCCACTGCAGCAACTTGTGCCAGTTACCTCATGTTCTGTCAAAATGCATCCTGGTGAGAAGAGTACCTCTGCTTTCTCTATAACTACTTTTTTTTAGGTATCGTAAGATTATAACTAGATCTTCCGAGCCTTTTCTTCTCAAGCCCAGTTCCTTCAACTCTTCTTCCTATGACAAGTTCTCTAATTCTCTAATCTTCCTGGTAGCCCTTTGCTGGACCCTATCCAATTTTTCAATCTCTCTCTTGAAATGTGAGGGGACCAAAACTGGACACGGTATTCCAGGCATGCCCTAGCAAGTGCTGAATAGAGTGCAGTAATCACATCCCTTGACCTGCTGCAGTCCAGGACATGGTTTCTCTTCATTGCCTCAAAGGTGCTCTGCTGACTCACATTCACCTTGCCGTCTGCCAGGGCCTCCAAGGGCTTTACAGGAGAGCTATTTTATGGACTTGTGTATGTCCAGTTTGTACAGCTGGTCCCTATCTCAACTCTCTTCTACAACTACAGGCATCGCTGGCCTTTTTAGTTTGAGTTGTATTGGGGTGTGACTATCACAGCGAGAGGTGCTGAGAGGGAATTACTTTAACTGTGAGTGTCTTCTGGAGGGAGGACAGGATGTGTACACACACACACCGCCCGTCCTTCACCTCAGTGCTCTGATACTAATGGAAGGGAACTGGTGTTTTAATTTCTTTATGTCTCCAGGAGCAATCTGGTTTTTCATCAGAACGAAGTTGAAAGAGCATGCACTGTTTCTGCATTGCGTAAAAATGCCTGCCTGGCCTCAGACACTCACTACTGCCAGTGCTGTTTGCAGAACATTGAACTCACCAGGCTCTCATCCCGTCTGCCCTTTTTCTCTCTATTTTGCAAACTGACCTGCTCCCTTTGCCTATTCTCCAAGCCAGGCATCCAGAACCCAGCTCCAAATCCAGAGACAGGGGGCTGTGTTAGCATGACCTCAGCTTCCTCAGCAGGGCCCAAGTGTTCAACATCAGCACTGTTGGTTTCCCGGCCCACCTGGACTGGAGCACCAAGCAATCTCCAGTCTGTTGTGAAAGACCTGCCGTACTTCTCACAGGGCATTACCTCACAAGGCAAAATAAGAGGAGGAAGGGAAAGGATGGACTGCGTAGCCTCCCTAACCACCCAGTGTTATGTTTGCTCATTGTCTGCCACTGCCTCCAGCAGCTTTGTTACGAAAGTTTTCTTGGGTTGTAGACAGCAGACTCAGCCTTTATGCTGCTCTGTCAACAATTACGTTACAGATGAGTACTGCCAAAATTTTGATCATTTACCGAGTTGACAGTTGAATGCATTTGCTCAGTGGAAACGGGGTTGCAGTCTTCCACATAAAGGCAAAACAGCTGCAAGAGCCGTGGGAGGATGAGCTAGCTCAGGGTATGGGGTTGGGAAGGCAGGACTGCCCAGCCACAACAGCAACTCCACTGGCTGACCAAGAAGGGGCAGTGATGTAGCTTCTGCTCTTGCCTGTCCTTTTACTTGAAACATAACAGCTATGTGTGTTGGCAGGTGTCTGGCCAGGTTTCCAACATGGGAAGATAAATAAGGACTTTTTTTTTTTTTTTTAAAAGAGATAAATAATTGCAGTTATTATTGATCGTGAAGTGCTTTATACCTGAACTACTTTCAGAGTCTGTGGCTCTGTCGATGCCCTGTATTACCTGACAACAATTACGTAGGACTCTTGATAGATGGATGATACGGGGCCAACCTCTCCGTTAAGCCTGTGGGCTCTTTGCATGATTGGATTAGGTCAGTTCCTAATGGGATCTTTTTCCATATCACAAGCCAGACTCAATACAATGTAATCAGAGAAGAGCAGCTAGCGTGCTAGCACGGTTAGTTGTAATGCAGAGAAAAATCAACTTCACTTTTTCTTAGGTTGTTGCAGTAATTTAACAATTAAAAATTAATTCATTAAGGAAGCTGCTATAAAGTGATAGTGTTGGGGAGAGTCAGAGCTAGGAAGTTTTCCTAGCTCCCCTTAAAGCCAGTGGAGAACCAAGAGATGATCAGTATGGAGTCTGATAAATTGAGAAGCACTCAACACATTAAAAGTCTAAATTTTTATTAGACATTAAGAACTTGACTCACAATGGCTCTTTATTTGTATGGAGGGGAAAAAAAAAAGGAAAATATGTAAGTATGGCAGGTTTTAATTTAGGCTTGAGAGGACAGTATCTTAGCCAGGTTATTAACATTCACCTTTCAGCAATGGTTTGGTTATATGGCTTATTTTAAATAAATCTTCAATGAATGAAGAAAAACAGAGACCATTTCTCTGGTAATGATAAAAGCCCAGTGCCCTTTGTCAGTAATGGGACAGAAACGGTCCTTTTTTGCATAACTTTAAAGTTTCCAATTACTTTTCCTTCTTGTTTTCCTTCATTCTGAAGTTAAAAAACATTCAAAATTGTGCTTGCATTGTTCGATGAAGGTGAAATTTCAGAAAGTTAAATGTTCAGAAACAGGACTAATTTGATTTATGTTAGCTGTCCTCCTGGGAGCATTCCTTTGCTTCCTGGTGTAAAGGCTAAGGAAAGTCAAACAGTTCCCATATATTCCCAATATTATACCCCATGTGTCTGATGCTGTAACACGGGTTGGCCCAAGACCCAAGGGGCTGTGTCCTTTGCAGGCTACTGAATTCTAGTCCAACTTGTGACTGGTGGGAAGGAGACAGATGTCATATTCTAATCATGACACCAAAAAGGATCTGAAATGCCTTATTTACCCTGACCATGCCTTTACCAGAGTCTGATGGGGATCTATTAAATGAAAGATAGTAGCTAGACCAAAGGGGAAAGAAAGCATGAAAGTATGGTCATGAATTTGATCCTGAAGTTAGAGGAATGCTGGAATATATTGAACAGGTAGGTGACAGATAGTAGTAAATCCATGCTAAGAATAGATTTTGGTAAGGAAAATAAACCCCTCCAATTAGTTTCCTCCATGATTCATTTAGATTAAATTTTCAGTATTTGGGTTTATATTTGGGCTAATGACAGCACTGGACGATCAGTTTGCTACTGGTGAGTAGGAAATTGTATCTGGAAGGGCATGGTAGGAAGTGGGATCCATTTCATCAATTTCTTAGGAAATTAAGTTTTCAATTAAAATAAAATTGATTTATCTTCCTAGAGATAGGCCTGTAGAGGCTTACATTTGGGAGATTATCACCAAACATCCACAAACAGATGGCTCCCATGTTTCTTTACTTATTAACCTGCCCAAGCAGGGGAAAAAAAATAATCAGTACTACTGGAGTCTTGTTGGGGAGCTGTAGAATTGACAAGAATCAGGTGTATGTGTGTAGCGGGGTTCCTGGTGTTCAAAACTATTGGAGTTATTCATAGGGAGAAAGACGTACAATCCACAGTGGAAGAAAACAGATGAGGTGACAAAAGCACTCAGCTAAAGTCAGCAAGTTAAGCCTGTTTGTCCCAATGACTTATCTTTTTCACAAAAAGCTACTTTTTTTTTCTATTGGAAAAGTCGGGGGGCGGGGAGAGGTATTTCTTTTTTTTCTTTTCTTTTTCTTAAAAAACAAAGAAACACACCCTCCCCTCAAAAAAACCCCAACCTCTGTAAAATCAAAACGATTCCCTGGAACAGTACAGCCAATCTGGAATACTTATATTGACTTCATTTTACCTCTGTTGGGATGAGGGAAGAGAATATTGAGAGAGGCAGTGTTAGGTATTTGAAATTTGAAAAAGGTTAATATTCTGGAATTTATCATTAAAAAAGCTGAATAAATATTTTTTGTATGTATGTTTAAGTGGTAAGTGCTGTGGTCTAATTTGGAGGGAATTACCTGATCTCCTGTTGAGCTGGAAGCCCCCAGCAGAGCCTGGGGAAGGTGTGAAGCTCTTCATTTCAGGATCACTCTGCTATTTCCCCAACATGTTCCCATCACATGTGTTTCCATATTCCTCTTAAAGCATTTACTAGCATGTGCAAAATTTCCAAAATGTCTAGTTCTGTTGAAAATTATCCTTTCTAAACTAAGGTTTGATCTTTTCCCACAGATGCAAAGTTTGATTTCTGTTTGGGGAGGCAGGGGTTTTATAACTGAAGAGTTTATATTTGCTCTCAGTTGGTGCTAGGTAGAGATTTGGGAGTGCTCAAACCCTCCCCCACTCTTCATCCCACGCTTTCACTTCCACAAAGCTAGAAACACTACAGATATGCCGGACAAACAGAAACAGCATTCTTAAGTAGAGAAAGAGGGAAAAAAAATGCTAAGATCAAATAGCATTCACTACTGCAATTCAGTGTGAACAGCTGGAGGCGGCAGACAGAAAATGGAAGAATTCAAATAATCCTACATTTGCATTCACAAAACCATGGAAAAGAGAATTTCTCTTCAAAACTACTCACTCCTGAGATGTATGCAACCAGGGCAGAAAATAAAGATTGAAGGCAAGGCAGAGCAGAGGCAAGCACGGACCAAGAATGTCAGTTTGGTTAAAATAAAAAATGGTGAAGGAAAAATTAAGGAAAGAATATTGAAAGGGAACATGTTGAAGGATAAAAGCTGTCACTGAAGAGCAGTCTAATGCATTGAGGTATTGATCCAAAAAATGCCCTATAAGCTTTGCAAAGAAAGATGTGATGCTTTGGTTTCCCTGGAGCATAGAGGTACGATAATTTTGAAACAATTCAGATCAAAGGAAAAAAATGTATCTTAAACCTAGTAGAAAGATGAAGCTTCTGTCGTTTTCTAAACCCAAGTTATTATGCATTTCACCATACTTGAAATGCAATCTGAATTTGGGAATCGCTAGGATCTGGGACTACAGGTCTTGCTTGCTGTGATCATCTACATTCTGAGAATTTTTGTGCAAATGAATTTAGGCAATGCCTCCAAACTGGCACATACTGTTTTCTATATAAAAATATTGTAGAGAGAAGGACAGATAGAGAAATATATATATAGAATAATACAAAAATATTCTTTGAGTATAATCTCAATCCCAAATCATTGCTGAGTATTGACACTGATTTAACAAGAGCAGAATGGAGCCATTTGCAGTGAATAATGTATTAAGTAGTTGGAATGTGAAGTGTTTACTAAAATAAGAGTAATTATACAAACCAAGCTAATGGCAGTGAAGTTGATGGGAAGCCTGTGGAATGTGATATGTTGGTTTGCTGCAGTATGAATGCTGTGAGTAGGGGTATTCTTGTGGGTTTGTTTTGGTTTTTTTTACACAATACTCTGAATTTTTAAAGGGTTTTTTTTTTTTTTTAAATTGCTTTTACATGGGAATATGGGAACATGAAGTAAAGCATGTTTTTCCCTGGTCCTAATGTCTCTTCATACCATGTTTAAAAACACCCACACAGCACTACATGCAACATGCAGAGAGTTGAGATTTCCTTTCCAAAAATTTCTGAGTTTTTATGTACCATGCTGAGATTGCAACCTTTTTTTGTTGGTTTGTTTTGTTTAAATAAGCTTGCACCACAACATAATGTGATAAAAAGGGAAAAAATGAGAATGGTTTTTCAGCATCTTCTGTCTGGAGGTAATACCTAACAATATAGTTGGTTACATCATTACACAGATTTGCTGGTTATTATAAGGACTGCACCCATATCATTCAAAGACCGCTAGAAGCCTATGAAATAACTTTGCGTTCTCAACAGCAAAACTAAACTGATTCCGTGCCCACTGGCAAAGGCTGAAGTTTCCATTGATAAATGTGTACAATATGTAGAGACTTGGATTTTGTTGGTTTTTTTTTTTTTTTCCCAGCCAAAATTTATGCTTTAATGTTGTGAAGAATATATTAGAATACTGTCAAAATGCCCTTTTAATAATTTTATTCTTGATTTAACGTTTTCAAATATTGAATCTGTCTTTCAGCTTTTAGTGTGAAAGTTAATCTGTTATCTGTTATTAATAACTCCTCAGACAAATGCTTTTTTTCACAGATGCACACATGTGCAATGGAACAGAGAGTTATTTAACTATAAAACTTGGAATCCAGCCCCAAGCCATAGATGCCAAATCAGAATTTTTTTTTCCAATTTAGAATAAAGGCAACAAACCACTAACACACAATCTTTAGAAAGATTTTTGAAAAACGTTTTTACAATTTTATTTATTCACCATTCCTTATTTTATTAAACTAGTTAGCAAAAAAACCTCTTGTCCAGATATTGCAGGTAGGATGTGTTGTGAGAAACAAGGTGTTTTTTCTTCTACCAACCTGCTTTGTTTTGTGTATAATTTATAGGCGAAGACATATCAAGTAAGCTAATGAAATAATTGGAAATTGATTGGCATGTCGCATAAAGGAGGGCATACAGCACCCTTCTGCATGACTGTGATGAATAGTGGGCATGGGTAGATGAAGTGGTTGCTTGTGCTCGGTATGATCCATAACCTTGAACTTCAGAAAGCATCCTTAATCTTGACAACTATTGAAAGAGTCTCCTGTGGATAGAAGGGCAAAAAAACCCCTGAGTTTTCTCAAAATGTCTGTTGTTGGTTCCTGAACCCCTTTGGCGTTCTGCAACTAGCTCAAAGCCAGGAGCCATCTGAGCAGCTGTCCAACATCTATGGGATCTGCCCAGAAGGGCCAGCAATGGCAGGATCGTCTTGCTTTTGTGTGGGTGTGAATTCAGGGGCATTCCCTCTGCCCATGTGTTGATTTCCCAAAGTGAAGGGACATTAATTGCCTACCATTTTCCACCCCTCTTCTAGGTCTGGCTGAAGCTGGCTAATGGCTTCCAAATGTGTTAGAAGACAATTTCCATAGAAAAGGATGGAGAGGCAGGTAGATGGGAGGAAAATCGCCTGGGCCTTGTTTATTATAGGAGCCAGGATCAAACCAGAGCCCATATGTGCATTATAAGAATTAATCTAGACTTTGGGTCTCATCTAGGGATGGGTCCCTTGCAAACACTTCCCTCTCCAACAGTATGAGTTGAAACCTTTGTCTCATGACTTCTCATTTGAACACGACTGCTGTAGACTCAAGTGTTGGCGGTGTATCAGCATGTCCCGTGCGTGGTAGGAAATTCATTCTAACTGTTTTGCTGCCTACTGAGGGTTGGTTATTGAAAGCTGGGACTTCCAGTGAACTTTGGGTCAGATGAATAAACTGTTCTGGTTGCAAGGAAGCATCTTGTTATTGAGGAATTGACTTCTGAGTAGTAATAATTGTATAAATTAGCATTAATTTTCAAAAACACATAGTATCAAGAGATTTTGCAAAACCGTTGAGCAAATGTTGTATGCAAGAACAATTAAATAGTGGGCTTCAGAGGTTAGGCTGGATGAAGAAGCAAGGAAAATGGTTACAATAACTGCTACCAGCAGTTGACGGAAGGTGTTTCAGCAGCTTGACTTTTTGAACATAAAAGGTGCGTGTGCATAAAAGGGTTAAGATACGTGTCTATGGGAAAGTCGCTTCTCTAATTGTTCCTGTAGTATAGATGACAATTAATCAGAGCATTCAGAAGTTTTGAAACAGAATTGAGGTGAACTCAGCTGGTTTAAAGCATACCCAACAAGTTGTATATGGCAGAAGCCAACCAAGCAGAACTCTGTCCTTGACAGCAAAGATTAACGACCCACCTCCCTTTAACTGATGGTATCCAAAGTGTGCTCCCTCCCCCTGCCTGGGGCAGCTACCAGAGGCTGCATCAGGTAGATGCACTCCACTGGGTTATTTAATTTCTTTTTATTGGCATTAGAAGGAATATTTAAAAACAAAATCTGCCATATGTGAAGCTCTACATATTTTCTGTGGACCTAATCTCTTGGTAGCCATTTATATTTTAGGAACTGACATGTTCAGTTTTATTAAACTAGCCTGAAAATGAAGAGCAACTGTTTAAGACCAGAGCTGTTGACCTTATATTTCCCAAGTAATAAGATTTTATTTACTGTAGTTACTGCAGGCTTACTAAAAACTGAGGAATTTTTTTTTTTAATACTTTGCCATTTCTGGTATGTGTATGTAGATGCACACACTGTTCTTGCATGTTGTTCAAATCAATAGCCAAAGAAATAGTTTGAGAAACATGACAGTAGACTGAAAAACATCTGAATGCACAAGTGCTATTTTCAGCTCAGACTGCAAGTTTTCAAGCAGAAATGCGCACCAGTTTCACAGAGTATTTTTTTTTTAATTTTGGTTTGACATGTAAGTCCTTCAGCATGCAGATGGACTTGTGGCGTCAGTATCACCCTTAGAAAAGAACAAGGATCCGTTTTCGCCAAAGAGCGGTTGAACATTTTTTTTTTCTGTTGTGTTAATTTTCATGTCTACGTCCATCATTCCCACCTGTAGCTTTGCTGTACTATAAAGTCGTAGTGCTTTCACACTGTGTTTTATTTACAATTTTACTTAGGCTTTAGGAATCAGAGTTTTCCTGTGTTTGACTATCTGAATATCCTCCCAGTAAGGGGAAAAAAACCCCATATAATTTATAATCTCAAATGATTTTTGGTTTAGGTAGGCCCCAAAAGATTTTGAAAACCCTGTTACTATTTTGTACAGGACTTGATTGTCTGTGGAGTTGTATTGACTTTTTCTTTTTCCCCCCCTTTGGACTGCATTATGCTTCCTTGGCAAAGTTAACAGATCTGAGAGAGACTGGGTTGTGCTTGCAGATGTGAAGCTGCTCAGTAGGGTTGGGTTTTTAAACTTGGTTTTGGTGTGGTTTTTGTTTTTCTGAGAAAGTAAAGAGAATGAGGAAATACACTCAATTAAGTAATAAAATAGTTTGCAATAAAGATAGGTTGGGGTTTTTTCTTTTTTTTTTTTCCTCCCTCCAGAATGAAAGAGAAATAAATGAAAATTAAACCTTTCATTTATCTGAAATGTCCACGGGCAATTGGAGGGAATGACTTTTCTTACTAGGGTGCTTCAGTTGCGGACCTCTACATGGAACTGGAGAGTCTGTGTACCGTGCAGGGATTTTGATTTGGGATTTGGTTATGTCTTACAGGAAGCTACAGTACACGTGGAATCCACCATCTTGCTGTTGCTTCTGACATATAAATTTTCCAGAACAAAGCAAAGGGAATGTATTTACTGTAACATCTGTGGTGGAGCAAATAAATGGTATGACTGTGGTTGATCAAATAACTCTTGTGATTGAGCGCTGTAGTCCTGTGTCAAGGGAGGGATTTCAGAAGAGTGGAAAAGCCTCATTGGCAAAAGTATAGAAAATGGTTTGGGTGAGGTAGGCTGAGGCATTAGGTGGAAAAAAGCAAATGGGTCCTTTTTTCATAGCAAAGTGTCCTGTTTGAGTGCACCAGCAAAATCATGGAAGAGGGAGAGAAAGAAATATTCCATGAGTTACGATAAATAACAAATAGAAGACGAAAACAAAGGATTTGGTTCGGTCAAAAAATTATTTATGTTTTCTCAGTGATGAAAACAACCCAGGAGGATACGTACAGATATATTTATTTTGTGTGTATCTGCCTTCCATGTTGGCTGCATACAAAGTACATACAGAATAATTTATTGCATCTTTCCATGACCTTGCTGGTAGTGGAGATAAAAACATAAATTGTGATATTTTTTTTAAAAATGTTTCCTTTTAATTTGATATCCCTTTAGACAAAGAACAAATGTTCCTATGGCGTGACAGAATTCCGAGTTCCTGAAATACACTTGTCTACAATTCTTTTTTAAATCAGAAAATTGTTATTCTGTGTAACAAAATGACTAAAACTGAAAGTTTGATGGAGAAGCAAAGGAAATTGGCTTCAAGGAGTTCTTCATGCAAAACCCATTAAGACAGTGGCTAATGTATACCTCAGTCAAGAGACATGCCAATAGTTTAGGTGTATCTGTCTTTTAGAAGTGTCACACTCTTTCTTATACATCCAAAGTGGCAGCTAGATTTTAACTCAACCCTATTATTTCTGAAGAGATTAATCATTACTTGCCAAAACAATACTGATGTTAGTTTATGGACTAATACTGGGTTCTCTGATGCACAGATTTTTAGCAGAGGCAGGAGGCCTAAGTTCTCTTATGAATATTTTAATAGGTTGCACTCCCTCGTTCTTCCTCATTGGCACATAAATATATGCTCCCTCTCTTGACAGTGAGCTGGAAGTGACACTTTGCAAAATAACTTGACAAAGGTACTTTCAAAACTGTCACTTCCTTATGATAATTTAATTATTCCCTTTTTCTTCAAAGAAAACTTCAATCTGTTTGCAGATTCTCATGCGCATTTTTATCTACTGCTTTTGGAGTTGGAGCATAATATTACTGAAAGGAAACAGTGTAAGAAAAATCTAGAGATTGTCGCTTACAAATGTAGGTTTTGGTATTACAAGTCTGCAGATTTTTAAATCAAAAAGAAATATTAAAATCTGACCAAAATACTGATTTTTGCATTGAAACTGTCAAATAATCATTTAACAATATAAACTGCATATCCTACGTATTCATGCATAGCATATCATGAATACTAACAGGCTAGATTATAATTTTATAAAATATAATATTGTACATCATAAAATTGTGTGTTTCAAGGAAATGTTTGGGGTTTTTTTTATTGTAAAATAATTTTTATTATATGGATGGCTTTGCTTCTTCTAGAAGGTCCAGGAGAGAACATTTGGGACTATTAAGAGAAAGGTTCGATAAAAGAACAGATATGCTTGACATGGCTTAAGTGTTGTGTGTTTTAATCAGATTTTTTCCAAGAAATATCTTTTTCCAGGATTTCAGGTTAATTATTTATAACAGAACTCTACTTGATAGCAGCGAGAGCTGGATAGGTAGTCATTTTGATGAGGTAGTTCTCTTGAAGAATACTATTTATTTTAATACTATTCTCTGCTTCAGTGACAGTATCTATAGCTAACAGAATACGTATTTTAGAACTTCATCCAACGTTAAGGATGTCGTATTATGGGGAGCATCTCACAGTCCTTGCTGCCCTCTTTGCAGGATTAACTGAAGACCTGCTTTGGGTTCCAGAGCTTGAGCCACAAGTTGTAGGTTCCTCAAGCATCTTTACCATCTGAAGAGTTTTGTGATGTTGGCTTTTTGTTCTTTTATATGTATTTGTAGACAGACTGGTTAGATTTAGTGAAATATTTGCAAAAATCCATTCTAATTTTTAGGACAAGAGCGTTATTTTGGTGACTTTTTAAATGTGCACCTCCATACTTGGGTTTATGTGTATTGACGCACGCACAAACACCATGTATAGTCACATTACATTCTATACCTTGATGTCTGTATTTTTAACATCAAAGTAGTGATGACCCTAAAATACTTTTTTTTTTTTTCTGTAATATAGACAGTTTTAGTTTATAGAGACAAACACTTGCAAATTGAAAAGAAAAAGTGACAATTTCAGAAAACAGTAAGGCCACAGTAGTACAATCTCCACCTAGTATGTGATACTGTATATACTGAATTATAAATATTCCCCTCCAAGTAGAATGGCAATATGCATTTGCTTAAAACTCCATGATAGTTAATGTCTAGTGTAGCTGAATATTGCTGCAAAGACCTTTTTTAAAGTCTCCAATATTGGAGGACTCAGCTGAAAATAGCTGCGTGACATGCCTGAAACAGATTCAGACGTCTCTGCTGAGCGTGAGGAAAGACTTGAATACCAGGATTACAGATCCCACAAATCCTCTGCTCAGTTTTACAGAAGGATCAGGCAGTTTATGTATTCAGTTAATCTATTTTCACTTCAGTGTAATGACTTGCAGCTGTAGCCCACTTCATTGGCAGATCAGAAGCTATGCTATAATATCTGTCCGACCCATACCATTTGTCTTGGAAGGCTAATTGTTTAGTTTACGGCATGTTTTATTCTCCCAGGCTATGCTTAAAAATAAACAGAGCCCAGGCAACCCAGACCCTACTCCCCTGCAATAACTCTGCGATGTCCGTGGTACTTGCTGTCTGCACTGGAAGCACAGGCAGAGGAGCCCGGGCACCGCAGATTTATCTTGCCAGGCCCTGTCTGGGTGTTCTGGTAGGTGGTCAGTCCACACGTCTCGCGAGGACTCTTCCACAGATCCTTTTCAGATGCTTCCTAAAGCCGACGCTTGAAACCCTTTGGCTCACCCCGCTTGGGAATGCTGAAGCGGACTCTTCAGCAGGGCAGGCAGGTGAAGCAGATTTTCTGACTTATCCAAAGTTAAGAGGATAACCCAGCCTCCAAAACCATGGTGCCTCTTTGGGTCTTCAGTCTTTATTTTTAAAACCTCCCTATCAAGTTGTGTTATTTTGTTTAACAAAGAGCAGTTTCCTTTACTGCCATCTAGTATTTGCATGCATCGAGGGCCAGACTCTGTTTGGAAGTCAGGCTCTACATTTCAGGGAAATCAATACCAGAGCTTGGCTGCTGGTGTGCAGCACCTACAGTAGCTGAGCTGTCATTTGTGGGCTGTATTCTGCAAAGTTTCATAAAATTGCCGATGCTCCGATGTTTTGCTGTGCTAAGAGTAAGTTCGTTGGGGAGCTGAATGAACTCTCAAGTTTTCAAATCATCAAATTACTTGAAAATGAGAAGATTCTTCTTTTCTGAGAGGAAAAATGTTCAAATCTTTCAAAGTATGAAGTGACTGGAGCTCATAGAACCTGAGGTCCCCTTGGCTTGCTGTAATATGTTGGCATCTATATCACTTTGGAAGATGGGACCAAGTTATTTGGGCCATTGCGAAAATTTCACATTGAAGCTTCAGTATGCAAGGCCTACATTGACCTACTGTGGGTGTAGAACAGGATGGGAAGGCAACAACTTGTCTCTTTTCTGCCATGAAGCAAAGAGTTTCACTTCCATTGAGCCAGTATGCACCTGAAGGTGACGTGAACTTCCTACATAAAAACGCGGTGCCTGATGAGCAGGGCTCGCCTAGTGTGTATTTAGGTGGAGGTTTGCATCAGATCAATCTTTCAACATTTGCTTGTGCAAACAGGAGACCTCACTGGTAACAACTGTGAAAATACACATATATGACCTAATGTATACATTCTATATGCAACTGTGGGACGTGAACTTTATATACATTAAAAAAATTACGAGCACACGTACATAAGCACACCGGCATGTTGCCTGCTTTGCTGTGCATATTTTGGACTTCATTAGCTTCTGTCCACAAGTAATTAGAAGTACAGTCCAGAAATACTTGACTGCTCCATTTCTTCTATCACTTCGGATTCAGATCAGCTCGCTTGGATCTCAGCATTTAATGCAAGCTTCTGCAATTAAACTCTTCCCCATGGCGTTTTACCACGTGGTGTCACGCTGTAGCACTGTTTACTTAATCGCTGTACTTTGCTGGATGGCAAGTATTTCATTAGGAACTACTATGAATTTGCTATAATGCAACGTAACCTAATGAGGTCTTGTCTCCAGTCAGGACAGGTTTGCTTTACTGGTTGATCCGATTATCTAGGTAAAGCCTCAGTATAAACGGGACTAGGGAGTCTTTTGCACACACGTTTTAAAATGCAATTATGTTGTCACTAGATGACACGCCTGCAAGACTTGGTAAGATTCATTTAGTAGCTCAGCTGTGAGGTACTGCAAGAGACTTTTGATTTTAAAAGTTCAGACAATTAATTTGACACGTAAACAGTAATTGTTTGGAGAGATACCATGGCTATGTAATATTAGTGTCGTTCTTGTTTTATTGTGGTAAACTTAAATTTAGCATTGTGTTGTAAAGGCAGAAGCATGCTTTTAATTTGAACTATAAAAGTAAGTTGAAACATTGCCTTCCGGGTATTTGAATTGAGTCCTCGTCTTTGATTTTACTAAGAGAAAAGTTAGTGGTGGGAATTGGTTTAGAGCATGTGATTCAAATTCATTCTTTGGCAAGTTCCTGGATTCAGGGTTTAATCTAGGGCTTGGCACTGCTGACAAAGGTGAAGTGTAGTTATTTACCAAATGGCACCTAAATTAAGCACTAAGCACATGCTGAATTATTTGTATAAAGATAACCTGTGCTTTCAATGTTACTGAATAGGAAAATGCTGTGGCTCCCCTATGAGGACCACAGGAATTTTCAGCTTTCGTTTCCCCATTGAGTCTCCTTCGCCTCCCTTTTTAGGCTTTGTGCAAACCTTTGAGTTAGATTTACTTTATCTTAATACGAATGAAATGCAGATTTCTAGGAGACTGAGATGCTTGGCAAATGGGCAACCTAATATATGGAAATGTTTTTACATGTTATTAACTGTGTGTCCTCAAGAAATGTTTTGTTTTTTTTTTCAAAAAAACCCCCGTTTGACTTGTTTTCCTGCCCCCGTTTGACTTTTTCTTGTCTCTCTTTTGCCCCTTTTTCCTTTCCTGCTTGCTTCCTTGGTTGCAGAAGTTTTGTAACTGTGAATCATTGAGCAGCAAATCTCCTTTTGCACTATGTTCACCCCATTCTGTGGTTTGCATGTTTACACTCTCATGTGCAACTTCATCTGTTACCGGACTCCAACATGCAGCAGAAGTGGCTCTACACGTGAAAAGGCCCTGGGAAGGACACAGGCTACCACTTCAGTGAGCTCCCATCAGCAACCCTTTCATGTGTAAAGCTCGCACAACCTACTGCCGAGAGAAACGGACTTGGCAAATCCATTTCTCTCTGCAGCAGACTCCGCATGCAAAGAGCTTGGCAAGGTTGAGCTGCAGAGAAACCCAAGTGTGACATGAAGGCCCGAGTATTCATCATCTGGGCCAGAGTTTGGCACCACTTTATGGCCTTTTTTTTTTAAAAAAAAAAACAAAACCAAACAATCAAAGAAACCCCACAAAAACCCACCCGCCAAACCCTTATCTCCCTTTGCCTGACAACTGCTAGCTTATTTTCTAGAAAAATATCTAGTGTTTGGTGCTAAACTTCCTTTTAGATGAAAGTTCGAAGGAGTTTTACAAGATAGGTGCAGAAATTAATGTTACTGACAGCTGTTTAAGCTTTACCTAAATGAGGCATTCTTTAGCCAGATGATGTAGCTCGTTGTTATGCTGAAATATTGATCTAGAATTACGAATTCCTAATCCCTTCCTCAGGTTCCCATTGCTGGATTCCAGATGTGGAAGATAATGTGTTAAAACAGCGCTGCCTCTTTTCCATCCCTCTGAGTTTCATTTCTTTCTCTTCTGTTTTGAACTCCATCTCCTCCTCTAAGATGTGATTTATTGATTCATGATTCATGAACGTCATCAGTAGTAAGCAACGCCCTGTCCCAGCACCCTAATGTTGATATGATTTTACTTACACACAAAACTAACAGTTCTTCAGCAATTTGAACTCAAAATTTTTTCTCTGCCCCATACGTGCCAACTAACAGGTGTCTTTACTACTTCTGTTGTAGTAATGCTTTTGAAGATCACTTACTTAAATCAGCCTGTACTTTTTTTTTTATCAGAAGCATTAGAAAATGGGTATTTTGAAGAGTTTTCCTAGTTGAAGGTGCTCCCAAACCTCTAGATAAGTTGCTGATTGTATGTATTTGATTCCAATTTAATTTTCAGACTGTAATAAAATTATATTAATAATTCTGAATTATTATTATTAGGAATACTTACATTTAATAATAAATATACTAGATTGCTGTAAATTAGCATTTATGTACCCAGAAGATTTTCCCCAAAACAATGGAAATATATTGCCTGCATGGCATAATTATAGGCTACAGATTCCTTCTTTTGCTGCTGTTCTAGGGATTGGTTAGTAGGAAATCAGATGTATGGCCACTCCAAGGACACCTTTGTGCTCATTCATGTGCACGCACACAGGTAAAGTAAGATTTGAGAGCTGTTTATATTTGTTTATAGCCCATTCTGTAGCACACTGCATAGACTAAAGTAATACATGATAGGCTTTTTTTTAACATACAGATTTACAACGCTTGGTAACTCTGTCCTTTTATTGCTTCCCAGTTCTTCCAGGAAAAAAAAAAAACAAAACAGATGGGAGAAGTACTCATTTGAGTTTCATATTGCGGTATGGATGGCCTTAAAAGGATTTCATAAATTTATGGCCTCTATCATCTGAAGTTCTCCTCTTTCATAGCATTACAATAGGCTGGCTGCTGAGTTGTGCGTTGCTGTGCTCTACTTGAGCTGTTTGGAATATTACTTTGAGAATTGGAAGGGCTCCGGGGTGCTAAAACTGATTATGAGATTTTTCTTTGCTTGACAAGATGAGCAGGTCCATGTGAAGTATAAGGCAGTTATGTGGATTGACGGCAGACAGGTTTCAATCACAGAATCATGTTGTGTTTTGCTCATCTTTGAGGTGGGATGCCAGCAAAATTGAGTTTCAAGAGGATAATTACAGCCCAATCAAATCCTCAGGTTAAGTTTCATGACTTTTTTTTTGTTGTTATTTTTAAAGAGTTTCCTTCCAGTGACTCAAGTGTTTTCTAAGAGTTCTTCAGAAACTTTGTTTGTAGTTTGTCCTCCTGAGAATCAGAGTAAAAGGTAGTAAACTGAGCAAAAACTCCAAGCATCCAAAAATCTTCATTTTAAAAGTTGTAGAAGTTGAATAATGTTAAGGGTGCCCAGTCCTCATTGGTAAATTTTTCCATCTGTTAGTGAATATTATTCTTCAGCATGCATTTGACAATGGCTTTGTGTGCTGATACCTCTGTCAGGTAGCAGTCTTAACAGGCTGGTTAAGTGATCCCGGCTTGTAATTGCCCACCCCAGAGATAACCTTCCGTAGGCAAGTACCCGACCCTCTTAAGAAATCCAGAGTTAACTCTATGAATGGGGACTGTTTTGAGTGGTAAAATAATCCCTTTGGCTAAGCAGGATAAGCCCTGAGACCAGGCAAAGCCCTTTTAGGAAGTTATAGTTATACATTCCTCAACAATAACACAACACTAACAATTCCCCTAATATCATTATACCATTTATTGGTCTCTGACCACAGAGGTTGGGTAAGGACTATGGCACTTAATCTGCTTTCTTGAGAACCATTTGCTGCAGTCCCTGGTTTTCATTTGTATGCTGGAAAGTCTCAATTTGGGCTCCTGTTGCTTGACCTGTCCCTCCTGCCAACTGCTTTGCACTTCCAAGTTGAGTCAACTCAATCTGCTTCACTGGGGATGGGGTTGGGCTCCTGCTGAGCCCCAAAATCCAACTCCAAAGGTTCGTCCTTTCTAAACCTCCATGGAAGACCTTCTGGTGTTATGGGAATACTCCAGTAATACCCAGACATCCCCTCCCCTGGTTTTGGATGGACTGATGTCTTCCAGTGAAGTCCCCAGTAGCTGGAATCCTACCTCTGCCCTCTGGGGCTGGTGTTTATCCCGTCCTCTTTTCCGGTATCACGCATTAGTACAAGTTATTTCACAAGGTGGGGGGGGTTCTTTGTGAAGGTGCTCCTCACCCTTGCAAGGCAGGAAGCGATGCTTTAGGTTTTGATACTCTAACACACAGTTCTGTCATTTAAGACATTCCCATTACTTTTTTTTTGGTCATAAGCATTCTTTTGTACCATTCTCAGCTTTTTCTACTGTTTCTACTTCTCTTATTCCTACTTCTTGAATTATACCATCTCTGAGTTGTAGACAGCTGAGTTTTAACTCTGAAATGTAGCTGGTGTGGTTCAGCAGTGCCCTGGCATTGCTAAGTTTTATTATGTTGAAGTTCACTTTTGGTTTGGAAACCAAATTCCCCAGGTGCCTTTGAAGAAATTCTACTAAATTCCTTGAACAAACTTTTGTTGCTTAGAAGGCCATCTTTGTTCCTTTTATACACACAGAAGCACCATTCACGTACAGAAGGTGTCACTGAGCCATCTGAGCACTTGCCACCAAACTTGAGGAGAAAGCGAGGGGTTTTGAAACCAGACTAAAAGAAAAAAAAATGAGCTGCTTTTGCTCAATTATGCATGCCCTCTCTTTGGGGCTTTGATCTCACTGCTGCCAAAGGCAGTCTCGCTCTTGGCTGACGCCCTCCCAGGCATGTGGCTCTGCCCCTTTGGTGGTCCAGGTCTGATGCATGTGGGAGCTGTTCCACGCTGTTACGTCAGCAGAGAAGTGTTAGATAAATATTAGATTTTCCAATAACCAGCCCCAAACCAGTGGGATGGGAGCCAGGCATCCTGTCTACAATAGACAGAGAAACTTTTGGTATCTGTGTGTGACGATGGGAACAGAAACACCAGATCAGTGGAAAATAACATAGCTTTTCACTTCTACATAATCTAAGATGGTTGACATTAACCCTGGGACAAAATGCAATTGAAGCGTAGCAGTCCAGATCCAGTTTAAGTGATGTTGATGTTTTTCTTCCAAATTCATTGTTTGGCACTGTGTAATTCTTTAATACAAAGCAGTTGTTTTCATTTTTAATGTTAGTTACAGGAAAATTTATGATGTATTTGTACTTCTCTGCAAATATTCAAGTGCTCTTCTGGAAGAAGGTATGCAATAAATAACGTTGCTTCATACACAGAGTGGACGTTAAATCATTTAATAGTATAATAAGAAAGACTGGAACCAAAATCCTTGTGGACTTTCTGAAGGGTTTTTTTTTTTTATTTTCCAATATTACATTCTTTAATGGAAAACTTTCCCTCCTGCTAGTATATATTCTGTCTTATCTTAAAACTAAAATATAGCAAAATATTTAGTGTAACTGCAAAACGGAGATATACAGAAGGGAGAAAATATATCTATATTACATCATTATGCTATAATTTAAAATATTTACATGCCTTTTAAGAATACTGGCAAGTCTGAGTGGCTGACAATATATAGTGGTGCTCATGTTAGTTCAAGTTTGCAAATACCAAAATCAAGAAATAGTTTGTTTTTTTTCCAGTTTCCAGTGATCACTCTGAATTACTTTGCACTCACAGTTTCTCAGAAAATGGGTTGTTGGTTTTATTTCTCAGTGCTACTGTTACATAAAAAACCTTAATACTAGAGTTTTCTCCTCAAGTAAGCTTAAAATGCACATGAAAGCTTTAACTTCTGACCTGATACAGATACATATTCAGCAAGGACTGAGTGCAAGACTGACAGTACCAAAGCCCTTGAGCTGAAGGAGTGACTTCGTTAGCTGGCATCACTGGTAGCCTTTTATAATCTTTTTAAGCCTCATCCCATTGAGTGGCCATTTCACCCACCCAGACCATCATCCTCGCAGACCTGTTTCAGCTTAGTAACAGATCACTGCAAGTCCTAAGCCTTTTTCTTTTAGCGATGTACTCATGGTCTGAGAAGTGAATGTAGGGGATATAATTGTAGATATGAAATTTTTGCATTTCATTTGTCTCCGTGACTCAGATTAAATGTATGCGCACAAATAAAAATATTTGTTTGTCTGTAGCTGGCTGTTTTTCCAAGAGTTTGCAAGTCAGGCTTCATGCTTTCTAACCAGCTAGCTATCATCTCGCTGTCTAGCTTCAGAGGAAATACTGAAGGTACGTGGAGGAGCCCTAAAGATAGGAGGAACTATCTTCAACTTGTCACCCTTTAGGATAAAATTGCACTTACAAATTTTGAAAACCTGAGAAGCAAATTAATATTTCTGCTTTGATTCAAACAAGGGGAGAAGTCCTCTGTCTATTATAGAGAACCTGGCCCCCAGAAGAGGTGCAGGTAGCAATTTCTCCCCTGGTCTCCAACAGGACAAGGCTGGCATTGGATTCTGTCCATGTATCTCTATATAAAAATACCTTGTCAGAAATGATCAAAATTAGATCAGATTCTTGGTCTGTAGGGATGACATGTCAGAAGATGTGAAATTTCCAGTGAAATAACTTGTATGTCACGCAGTGAGATACGCCTGCATACATTCTTGTGTACGGTGCGAACACCCACAGATCTGCTTTTATTGCCCTCTTTCCTTCAGCTGAGATTCTGTGAAATCCCACTCAGAGGGGGGCAGATTTTATGACTGGATTTTATTTTATTGCTTCTGCTTGTGCATTTGCTTTCTATATTTTTGAACTTCCTATGTATATCTGTGTATGGTGTTAGAAATGTGGGAATAAATTTGCAGCTAATCTTGAAGAAACCTTTGCAGTGCAACGCTTCGCTTCAGGAAGGCTTTTTGGTCACGTATTTGCTTTTAAGAAAAAGTGGAAATAGACTGAAATACATACAGAAAATATTCTGGTGAGAATTTATCTTGCACTTATGGTTGATTTTAAGCTGTGGCTAACAAAACCATGGTGCCTTATACAGCACAGCAGCTACTTCAGCCATACGCATTCACTCTTTCAAGAGATCCCACCAAGAAGATGATTTTTTTTTTGGCTATTTTTTTATTTCTGTGTCTTTTAGTCCCTTCTTTGTTCTGAAAATGTGGTGCGTGGCATGTTTCAGTTCCTTTGCTCCCTGGAAATGTTAAAGCCATTTGCTGTTCTAACTGATCCCTGCTTGGAGTGTTTCATTACTGATGCAATCTCGAGGTGAGCATTATAAAGTGAAGTATTCTTCTTGATCTCACTGCTAAGCAGTAGGGAGTCAAACTGCAGGCAGCCAATGTCAAAATCGCCTCTTCTAAGGGGTTTCTTTTTTTAGAGAGAGGGTGAGGCACATTTAAGGCTGTGTTTGCTGATCTTGAAGCTTGGGATGTAACGAGTAAAATGACAGAAGAATATGACCTTGCAGAGAACGAGAGGGATAAAATCTACATGAGCTTTGGGAATAATGGAAATGAGGCACAGTCCAAATGAATGAGACCTTTAAAGGTTGCCTTTCCCTTCAAAAAGGTCTTTTATACAATATGAAACTTCTAACAAACCCTTAAGAAAAGACAATTATGGTACTATCCATAGGATTCAGAATTCAAGGTGTTCAGACTGGCTTCAGCTTGACAGCCATAGAAACCATTTCACATTTAATATATTTAACAAGAATGAAAGAGTGTTTTCTTGCTCTTAGTATGTAGACTATTTAGTCATTAATATGGTTTTATACTGTTTTCACTGCTGAGATTTGAGCATATTGTGGAAAATTAATTATCTTGGTGCATACCATACTTATGAAGTATTCATTTGCCTTTTCCAGTTATAGAAAATGGTACCTTTTTCTTCCTCTTCAATTGAATTTATTTCTTCAGAGGAGTTAGGCTGGAAAATGCTGCATGAAAAGCCAGTATTTTGAAAAGCAGGGGGTATTGAGTGGATTTTTTGAAATTAATTTGAAATATTTTGGGGCAGCCTTCTTTCACAACCACCTCTTGTAATGGATCAGTCCCCAGAGAAATTACGCAGTGCATCTTCAGCCGTTACGGAATCAGGACTTGTACAGATTTGAAAGACGTTGATGACGGTGTCCATGGAGGGCCCGGTCTGAGGAAAGGCAGTTCAACAGTTCCCCTTTGGTAGCTTAGGCCCTACGAGAGGATGTCCTTCACAATGAAGGTAGCAATGAGGTTTCTGTGAATAGCCACGTTTCTTACACTTAGTGATGGTTTTTTATTCTGCTGGTGCAGCTGTCTTCTGCTTTCTGTGCAGTCTTCTTACCCCTGATTTTCACCACGTTCAAAGCTTCTTCCTCTGTCCCTGCCTTCATGGAACTGAACTGATTTTCTTTTTTATTCTAGGATTGCTGGTTTTGGAAAAGGGAAAGAGAGATGGGGGCGGGAAGGAGGTTGGTTGGTTTGCTACATGGGGTTTTTCTGGTGCGGGTTTTTTGGTTGGGTTTTGGTGGTGTGTTGTGGTGTTTTGGGGGTTTTTTTTGTGTTTTTTTTTTTTCATAATGCCAATTTTCTTGGAACTGAAATCAGTAGTTTTAGGAACTGTGGAAAAAGATACATGTTTGCTTTGATTCTTCTGGGGTATTTTTGCTTTCTATGCCAAATGTCTCTAGACACCTCTCATGACTGGCACCAGTCACCCATTGGTGTCGCCTTGCACGTCCTTCTGTAGTTACTCTGCTGCTGTGTGTAATGAACCCTCCCTCTCTCCCCACCTCTGTGCTGTGCTCTCCCTTTCTCCTTTTCTAACAGATTTCATTTGTGATTTCTTTAGCTGACATATGAATGCTCAGAATTTCAAAACAGCCCACAGCTACAATTAGCCATTTGTCAAGGTGTGCATGAACCAACCGGCCTCCTTGCTGCAGTTAAGTCCTTCAGTTGGTCTGCTGACACACCACAAAATTACCCTTTTAGCTCAATGAATGAGAAAAGACCCATAGCAATAGAAACCGTCTGGGTAATATCCAAAAACCCATTGTGTGTATTCACCTCCCCCCCCCACCCCGCAATGCAGAGTTGTTTCTCCATTTCATCTTAGTGTTTCTAAAGGCAATAAAAGCTTTGTCCACCAGCAGTTACAAATTTCTGGTGTGTCACACCCCCAATTCAGCGCTATTATACTTAGGCTTGTACGGCTGGAACCCCACATGGCATTTTCAAGTATCTTCTCCATCCAACTCAAGCAGTTCTCATCACTCCAGAAATGTCTGTCTTTAGCTTGTAGGACAGAAGAATGAGCTCCCTTCAGAGCTTAATATACCTCTGCTTCACACAGCAGCTGAAGGGGTGCTGAGGTAATGTAATGAGAGCACAGGCAATCCGAGTTGGAAGTAAAATACATTTTCTCTGTGATGTGCTCAACCTTTTCTGCCCTGGGGCTTAAAAACTGAAATCTACTCTTTAATTTAGCGTTCTCCGCCTATACACTGAAATGCCGCTAATGATTCGAGAGAGTTAACAAGAGGGTAGCAAAAATGATATGTCAGATATGTCTGAAACCATAAAAATTCTAGAGGCAAGACAATTTGACTCATGTCAGTGGATTTTGAAAATATAATTTTCTGTCTACTGGAGGTCAGGGAAGAGAACATACTGAGTACATTTGTGTCACAGTATTTTTACAAACTCCTTATTAAGTCAAACTTGAAGTAAATGTTCGTTTTAACAACAGTTAGTGTGCTATTACCCTTATTTCTTTAGAATGGCAAAACAGAATCACTTTCAAATTTAAAAATAGTCAAAAAAAATCTAGATAATTTCAACACAGAGACATATTTTGTTGGTGGTTTTTTGCGTGGTTTTGTTTTTTGGGTTTTTTTTGTTTTCTGTAGAAGCGGTGCTCCCGGGAAGAAGGCTAGGATTTGTGATTCACTAGCTCAATTACTCTTATGAATGTGTCACGTGTGTCAGTTGTTCTGATTTTTTTTTTCTTTTTCTTTTTTTTTCCATGAGCTTCTATTGGGCAAGCTTGCCATGCGTCATGAGTGCAAAGGCACGTGTTCCAAGGGGATTAATGTCTGTTTCCAGAAACATGGCAATTTCTCATGATTTGTGATTCATAGAGGTGGTTATTTACACCATCTAAAAATGTTGAATAGGGCATCTATTATTTAACCTGTCTAATTCTTTTTAATGCTGTAAAGTTCATTTATTCCGTAAGATAGTTGCTTTTTATCATCTGTTTCTGAATGATATCTTCAGCTCTGTAGTGAAACTTAAATCTACTTTGAAGTTGGAATCTAATGCGTGTTAGTGATAGCATACGATGCAATTTTAAGCTGTTCACGTGTATTTAAAACAAGATTGATTTACAGTAGTTTCTTTCACAGGGAAGTACAACTTAAACTAATTCTTAATGATCCAAATGCATTTAAAACTGGTTCATAACATCCTCAAAAACACAAAATGTGGAAATCTTTCAAAGCCAGTTTACTCCAGCCTTACTGTCATGGCTAAAAAAGCACACTTTCCTGACAACTGACTGGTCCGCTGGTCTTTTCTTGGCATTGTCTTTACTTAGCTCACAAAATGAGATGGAAAAACACATTACTGCAATATATCCTTCTGGTGCAAGTCAGCTGGAGCTGCAGTTGGGAAGGTACATTTCTCAGAAAATTGGTGTGTTTCTTAACAGAAGGCTGCAACTGAAGGCAAACCCCAAACTAGCCTGTATGCAACCATATGCCACATGGGTTTTGGGGTGTGCAGCCAGCTGCCGCAGATTTTTGCAGGGGATATTGTAAAGGTACGAACACAGGATGCTCAGATGATGCTTCGGGAGCACCAGCTTGCCTGGTAACTGCCCAAGTCATTAATTTTGACCTGCAGCTGGGGTTGAATCTGTGTTAAATTGTGACCAGCATTTTACAGATTCACGATGTGATGTAAATGGAGTTAAATGTCATATTAGATCACGACATCAAGGCGAAGTGAAAAGTGTAGCGCTGCTATCCCATTAACAGCACAGTAAATTGAATCTGCTAAGTCTAAACAAAATTTGCTTTGGTCCCTAATTTTGAGCATACCTTTATTATTTTTAATGGATTGAAGCTGACAGGAGATTTGTGTAAGAAGGTTTTTATGTAATTCTAATGACAATCTGAGTGCCCAACCGAATCCTAAATCATTCACAGAATTTAAGATGTTGTTAATGTTATCCAAGATTATTTACAGAGTATTTTTAAATGGCTGAATGTTTCTTCATAATGTATTGGAGACATTCACAGGCTTATACAGGGTCTTGCTGATGGAGTCTGTGAATATACACAAGCCCATCAGCCTTCACTGTTACAGATGTGCTGGGTACAGTCACCAGAGTATTAATAATTTCGATCAATTTAGGTTTTTGTCAGTTAACAAGCTTTTAATCACCGATTCTGGTGTTGAGAATCGGCACTGCTCCTCTCTGTAACGTCAGCCCCCACGGCGTCCCTCGCGTCCCCGCGGCGGGTGCCGGGGCTTCCCCCCGGGCAGGTTCTCCCGGGGCAGCCCCGTCTCCTCGGCCAGCGCCTGCCCGTGGCGCCGAGCACTCGCGAACGCCCCCGTGAGCGGCCCATCGCTGCCACAAAGACAGCGGGCCGCGGTCCCCAGCCCGGGGCCCGGCCGCCCCTCAGCCCCTCTCCGTGCCGGCTCGGGGCGGCTGCGCGGCTTCTCCTCAGAGCGGGTCCCGCCCCTGCTCCGGCGCGCGGGCGCCCAAGTCCCGCCCCTGGCGGGTGCTGGCGCGCGGCGCTGTTGTGTCTGTCAGGGACCGGCCGGGGCCGCCCCTCAGCGCCCCCCGCGCTTCAGCGCCTCCGGCCGGGACCCCCCCGCGACTCGGCCAGGCACCCCCACCCCGCCTGGGTGCTGCACGGAGTCATGGAGGTCGCGGCCTTGGAAGCCCCTGAGACAGCAAATACTGTTGTAACTGTGAAACGAGTGTAGCCAGTCTCAATAACCGGGCAGGAGCTGAGAAGGGCTGTGGGGAGCATGGCGGCGAGAGCTCTGTGCTGTGCTCGGGCTGTGCTGAGAAGCGGCAGAAGGACGGATAAAGGAAGCTGGATGAGAGCTTTCTAAGCCCGAAAAGTGAAAGCAGACATCCTCGAGGTCCCCTCCGTGTTGGCACCTCCTGCGTGGCCCCACACGACTGCTGCCCCTGGTGTCATGGCTGCTATGGGAAGGGCCGTCGGGCGGGTGGCAGGTTAGCCAGCCTCAACGGGCCACGAGTTGGGTCTTGTGCAAAAAGCAGCACATCAGGCATTTCTCTTGGTGAAAGGCAGCAGCGGCTTGGTGTAGGTGAGGTATTGTGTTGATGGCCATACCTGCAGATACATATTCTCCCAGCAATCCTGAGGTGTGGCAACCAGGCCTAGCTTGGTTAACTCCTGCTCTTGTCTGTGGGGATAATTGCAATATCCTGTGTGTAGCCATGAGCAAATGTAAACTTTTGCAATGGCAAGAAGTACTGCATGGAGTGTTTAATCCCTATTACATAGGTAGTCTATTTTCAACACCTTTTTCAAGGCCTTTTCTGTTTTCTTTGAGCATATGGGCACTGCTGAAATAATATATTAAGAAGGAAACAGAATTTTCCTGCTGCCTCAGTAGTAGGCTTCAGTTTCTGGGGTTCGTAGACTTGTATAAAATTTATCTTATCTGTCTCATGATCTGATGACTGTTTAGTAATAATGGTCACCCACACAGTGTGCCAGGACATCATGCTGTTTGGTAATGAGGACTCCTAGAGTTCTGTGAAGGCCCAAATTAATCATCATAGTGCCAATTAAAAAGGCCATTAGAAATACTGTCCGTCGCCATCAATCCTGCGTAGGTATTCTTTCTCGAAGAGATGCATGTGTAATGCGCTCAGATTTGCAGACATGCGTACTTCTTCTTCCGGTCAATATGACCTGGCACAACGATTGGGCAAAATATATTGGCAGTAGCAATGAATTTATATTCTGTCTTACATCATATTATAATTAGCTCCCAAATTTATTCCAGTCTGTTAAATCTTAAATCAGGTTTTGTTTTTATAAGTGGGACATAGTTCTTCATGTGGCATAGTCACACTCAGGCTCTCATTGGAGTTGCACTGCACTATCATCAGGGTACAATATTAAGGCCAACATTCATTAAATCCTTTCAGAACAGGGACTTTGTTCTCCCACAGTTCCTGGTGGGGAACCGTGTGCCAGTTTGGGGCTCCAAGCACTCCAGTAATATAAATAGTTGTAGGTGCAGCAGGTAGCATTTTTACCTTACATTGTTTATTACTTTTCATTTTGAATTCTTTTTGTCAGCTGCTCATAAGTTTTTCATATTTCATATGTTTGAATTGAGACATTTTTATACCCATTATGTGCCCTGGCATGGTTTTTTTTTCCCCTAAAACTCCATTTGAAAACAGTTGAATCATTTATGAGACCAAGAGTAAAGTAGAATGCTGTTTTGTCCATATTAAAAGCAAAAAAAATATTAGGAAGCAGAGCTCATGCTTTGAGCAAGGGTTTGAAAATTCTTAAGGGGATATGTTTTTTTGTTTTTTCTTGTAAAACATCTGCCTGAGTTTTTCCAAGTTACAGTAAGGCACTGAAAACCCCAGTAGTCTCATGCTCATCAGAGCTGTTAACATTTTAGAGCTGTGTTGTGCAAGAAGAATGGAACTGGATGGGATGGATCTGTAATAAGTGCAGTACCTTTATCACGAATCTGGAATTGAACTCAGGATTTTTCTGTGCTGTTAGCAAGTACTTTATGAAACACAGGAGCAGATATATATGTTATCGTCCTGTTATCACAGAAGATAATCTGCTACCTGTGTCTTTTACTTCAATTGCTTAGGTACCAGATTTTTGATAAGTGGGTCTTCGGAATTCATGATATGCCTGTCAGCATCAACGTGCTGCTCCATAATGGGATATCAGTTTGGCTTTCCAGTTTACTTTAAAAAATAGTAATCTATGCAAACCAATTTTTTTTTTCCCAACCTCCAAACCCCAGAAATTACATACAGAGGCTATGCATAAAAAGGGCAGAGAGTTAAAATCACTTGCACACTTTTGGTTAAGTCTTCTCCTTTGTATATGATCATCATCATCCAGTTTTTAATGCTGTGATCGTAGAGCCCAAAAGATATTTTGATTGCAGAAGGTGATACAGCTCTAGGAATCAGGCTTGTGTTGTGAAGGAGCGTCCTGTGTCATTTTGTTGCTGAAATCATGAGGTCTGTGAGTCTTGTGAAGAGACAAGCCCATTATTTGTCTCGTTGCATGGCCACTGTCATAGTCTCCTCTGTGGAAGACCTGGCATCATCACATCAAGCAGACAGCACCTGCCAATGTCCCTGTTCCTGGAGTGAAGAGACAGAGGCCTGAGCAACTACAGTTCTTACAGCTGCCACTGAAATCAGGGGAGAGATGCCCTGACCCCCATAAAATGCTAAAAAGTTCTGAATACCCTCAGTGGGTGGACCTGCCGGCTTTTCACGTGGGCATGCAAGGATCTTGGAGTCAATTGACCTTCATCTTGCTGTGCCCCTGTACCCCAGCTTTTATCCAGGAGAGGATAAAATGCCTTTGTCAGAGGGGAGTGGGAGAGTTTGCAAACAGCAAATAGCCTTTTTTTTTTTTTTATTTTAGGTAGTCACAGGCTGGCGTGCCGAGCACCATGAAAACTAGGATGATAGTAAGAATTTTGCATTCAGAGCAAAATCCAGAGGGTGTTACAAGACAGCCAGAAAGGACAATAAAGCCAATTATTAACTAGCTTCCTTTCATTCAGTGGGAGCCCGTGTTTGTCATTTATGGTGGGGCAGAGGGAAGATGCAGCTTGTGAACAAATGTTGGGAGTTTAAGAGGGTGAAATTTTAAATGAGTCTTTGTAATAATAAAAGAACATAAGGCTTGTATCTGTTAAAAGCAAATTTAAAAATGAAGCCTCTTTCCTGCCCTTCAACTTACAATCTTACGATTATCTTAAATCCCAAAATGAGGGTTCATTGTTAATTTCCTTCTTACCAGAATGTAGAGTAACAGGAGCTTGAGGTTTTAGTGTATGGGAAAAAAAAAAAGTAATCCCTTTTCATTATAACTTCTGGTAGTGTTTTAATTAAAGGCATTAGGAGAACCATCATGTGCGACATTTTGAAATTCTTGTACAGTGTGCTAGGAATATCTAAGAAAGGGATTATGTGCATAACTTGTTCACTCGCAGTGAAGTAGACTGGATTTTGTTATCCTTGACTGTTTATCACCTGCAACTTGATCATGTGGTTTTATGTGGCTAAGAGGAAGAATGTCTTTGTGTGGGTTCTTTGTAGTTCATAATCTATTTAACAAATTGAGACTGGTTTTGGCGAAGTTCTTTGTTGTTTCTTCATCCTGAAAGAAACCTCATTAAAGAAAGCTACGTAAAATTTTGACAGACAGTTAAAGAAAGGACCAAGAAAATTATTTATCTGGTTGTGTGAGTAGCTTTCATTTCTTCCGGGTTTTGCTCCACCGCCTTTCCCCACCTCCCTCCCAGGTATGCCCTCATAGCATGTATCAGCCTGTGTTTGTATGTGCCACCTTCAATGAAGGATTTTGAAGATTCGCTCTGATGAGCTGTGCTGTTCTGTCAGAATCATATGGCGTTATCTGCCTGGCTTCCTGGGCTCACACTGCGCTGCCTGAGTGGCGAGGTGCTGCCCTTCTGCAAATTCCATGAACTTAAGAGGGTAATCCGACAGAACTCTTTGCAAGCATCCTCTGATCTGGTGATTGACAGTTTATGCCAGTAGTTTTCCTTTTGTGTTTTTCTCCAAGAGTTTGCGTTATGTCACTACCCTGTAAAACTGAGTCTAAAGTATATTATGACGATGAGCAATATAGAGTTTTATAACAAAAATTGCACTGGTTGCTCTTTAGAGTGAATGGGTTTGGGTTTTGACCTCCAACATTTTGAATGAGAAGAGTATGGAGGAAGGAACTGGGGCAGTTGTCCCCAGGAATTGTCATGTAACACATATTTGTATACATTTTAAAAAGTGTAAAGTGCAAGGTTTTAGGGAGATGTTTTAAAAGTAGAATGGTGTTTCCACCCACTCCTTACCCTCTGTGTGAGACAAGAGCGTCACTGCTTTTAACAGCTGCCAGTGCAGCTGACCCGGGTTTGAATGGGAAAATCTTGTTGATTGACGTTTAAACAAAATGCTAATTTGTTTACATGCCACGTGGTCCCAGTGGACTTGTTTAGATCACCAGATGCCTCGAAAAGCCAAAGTCTTCGGCTGTTCTAAGGAATTTGTGCAATTTCTCTGTTTATCCTTTCTAGTATTATCTTCCTCCAGGTGATCATTCACTTACAAGATGTCTTTAAGTAGGTCTTTTTAATTTCCTATTCAGTTAAAAAAAAAAAGTTAAACAGGTGTCTAAATTCAGCAGAAGTTACTGGATAAAAGCACATAAAACCAATTTATTAGGTAAAGCAGGGTTACTGTTCAGAGAGACAAGTGTCTCCCTGAAATAATAGCATATGCTGGCTTCTCTGCTTGGACAAGAGGAAGAGTTGTGTGGTTTTTGAACAGCTAGTAAATAATGTCAGTTAACTTTTTTCTTTTTTGACTTGTTTAGCTGACAGCTGATTGACCAGCCATTCTGAAAGCAGGTGGGAAAATCTGTTCAGGTGCCCCTTTTATTCTTTTTCTTCTTTTGTCAAGTCCTCAGGTTCTCACCTAATTACAAGGTGTGTAGAGTGCCTGTGGCATAATTAATTTTACCTAAACAAGTAACATCCATTCAGGAATCTGGGTGTTCCTCACGTGTTTTCCCCAGATGAAGGGATCTCAAGTTTGGTTAGCAATAATACAATAAATCTGAATTTATATTGCTATGACCATATGAAAAGGAGCATAAAATAAATTCATACTTCTTCCCATCTGTGCTTGGTACAAGGGTTGGTACACTCATAACAAAAATCAGGTCCAGGTGTTTCATCAAAAACAAAATCTTGTCATTTCTTATTACACAAAAGCAAAGTATTTATCTTGCAAGTGTTTGAAGGTTTATAGAATCTATGTGAAGAAATTTCTGCCCATTAATGCATATTATTAATGAATGCTTCTGGTTCATTTGGGATTTTTGTATATAGGAAACAATATTAAGAAACTTGTGTGGATGAATTTTTCTAAAATGTCTGTAACAGTATTTATTTAAGTGTGAATGTCCTGTGGACATTTGCAGTACCAACATCTCAGCAGAAAGCCCAAGGTGAAATTTTATAGAGTGTGCTTAGGTGTCTCAACTGATTATAACATTCAATAACTAGAACGTAATGTAAATAATATAATTATCTGAAAAGTTACTACAGATTGATATTTTTAATAATTTTTATTTGGTGAGATATAAAATGATGCATTATGTGAGCTAATGTTGTCACTATGCTTAGCTGTGTCAGTTCTGCTGGACCATCTAATTGATCCAAGAACAGAATATACAGACATCTCCTCCCAAAGTACCCTCAGTTACATGGTTTCACTCTGCTAGAGAGTGTGTGTGTGTCTGTGTGTACACACAGCCACAGGCATACTCTTTTTCTCAGAGATCTCAAAAGGTGAAACTGCAATACCAGTAATTTTTGATTACATGGCCATTGTAATCTCTTAATTATTAGCAGTTTGGTGCCCATCGAGAGCAGCCTTTGCAGCACTTTCGGTCGTTGAGGGAACCGAAACTCTTGGCTTGACAGAAGATTTCAGAGAAGCCCAGAGAGCCCTGTGGGAACTACTTTAAAATCCCAGATAACTGGAAGAAATGATCCCCCTAGGTTTCAAGGTCCCTGTAGCAAATTTAAGCATGGCTTTCATTTCCTTGTCAATGAGATGAAAATGGAGCCGTTTCCCTGAGACTGTGGAAGCAAGCAGCCACACAGTGTAATAGCATTTTGCAAGAGAGGTCGGTGAGGGATAACGCGGGAAGTGGGAGAGCGCGCTGGTGTCCATGACCTTCCTCCCCTCCACAACTGCACGTTAAATGTAGGCTGCTGTTGATAGAGGGGCAGGCAGGTTTTAACAAGAAACAAACAAGTGGGGAGAGCAAATAGCTCTCACTGAGTTTATTCCTTTTATTCCTTCTGCGAAACCAAGGGAAGCCTCTGACGCTTTACTCCTGGCAAAAACGTTTGTCCAGTTTTTACTGCCTCGTGCCCTTTCTTTTGACATGTCGGGCAAAATGAGCAAGTATGAAATTGAAGCAGGGATAGAAGAGGGTAGGAGAAAAGGAAGGACCAGTCCTAGAGAGTGAGTTAGATGATTCTAGCCCTTAAAGCCTAGCAAAAAGCTGTTTAAAATTGCTGAGTACGAAGCAAACATTGCCTGGGTCAGCTTTCCAGCATGACAGCAATAAGCACGTGACCAATAATTCAACTCGACAGAGGAGGTGTTCAAGAATACAAATATCACGAATGCTCTGTTCTGCTTATGCACCTGAAATGTGATACGTAAGCCTGGACTTCCCTGACAGCGTGCTGTCTCCTGTCCTCTCGTTTGATGAGCGTCTTCGATGAGAAAGCGCAGCCTTTCTGACCCCATTAGAGGGGAGAGGCTCTGTCTCTGCGGTCCTTTCTGCAACCTGTGCGCTCTGTGAAGCACGCTGTGCGTGGGGGATTTGTTAAGAGATGCACTGGGACCTTACGTGTCGCAGGCAGACTTGTTACAGATGAAACCCCGTTGACAGAAAGGATTGGGTGCAACTGAGAGATAAAAACAAGAAGTGATATTTTTAAGGAAGACCGCGGTGCAAAATTTTGATTATTTATCGGGCAAGAAGATAGTCAGGGCTTTGTGTTATTAGAGATTCTGTACCCTAGGAAACTGGCAGCGAATCCAGCCTGGTGCTGCCAAACTGTACTTCAGAATCTGAGGTTTCATATGAAAAAGGGGAAAAAAAGCAAAACAAACAGAAAACCCTCTATACCCTGCAGCTGCAGAGAAAATACTCAGAAACTCACTGAGACCAGAGTTGAGCTCTTGTCTTGAGTCAGCAATCAGCTTGAAGCAATACCTTTGAGAAGAGTGAGCTGTGCTGGTCATTTCAATGCATGTGAGCTATGAAGTCTGACATGTTTACGCTGCAGCTAGCTCATTTCTGTGCTTTTTTTTTGCAAAAACCTCAATGGAATGCATGCTGTTTGAGAACGTATGTTCTTGGGACAGGAGAACTAGAAGGAAGGTTTATTATTTTACATGTAAACTAGAATTAAACTTCCCTTCCTCTCTTCTTCTCCCCCCCCCCCAAAAAAAAGCAAGCAACTTTTCAAGTTGTGGAGAAACAGAGAAACAAGGGATATTTTCTTTGCCCACCGGAAAAAGCTTTAGTCATATCCGGACTCTTGAAAAAATCAAAACAAAACCCCCTTCTTCCCACTAACTCCTACATTCTCCTTGGTGCCATATGCCCCAACTTACAATTATCCAGCTTTTAATACATTCCACTTCTGCTCTGACAGCTATACAATGTACAACAGTTGCAGAGTCAGAAGGCAAATCTGTGAAGCACAAAGAATAAAGAATTCGGTGACAGTTTAAAACAAATGCAGTAAATATGGAAGTAAATAACGCAAGTAAAACTGGATGCTGATGGTATTTTTTTCATTTCTGTATGTCTGTCTAAACCTCCTGTCTCGAATGTACCTACACAGTACTGTGAATTTCCCTTTTGGCATCAGCTCCACTGAATTTACGTTTAGCAGCCTATGAAATACAGGGGATCTTGTACGTGGTGCTCCTGATCACCCCAAGGAACCTGTTAATCAGTGGGACAATTGTACGGTTATATGGCTCGCATCATGTTTGAGCATTGGAGCTCAACATTAGAAAAGCACTGTAATTGCTAATAATTAGTACTGGGTAAGCCTCACAGGGTTTACTTATGATTCCCCTCGTGTCAGATTCATATCCAAAGCGTATCTGAAATACCTGAACCATTTAAGGATCTGGGAGGTAATACTTTGTCATTGTGTAAGGCAGAAGACCTGTGTATGAAAGGGCAAGGGGATTGTGAAATAATTACTGGCTCTGCATTTAATTTGAGTCAATGAAAATGCCAGAATGATTGAAGTGTTTATGCTGAAGATCAAGGTGTTAGACTGGAAGAGGGTAATCAAAACCAGGGACATCTTTCTTAAGTTTTTTAATATTTCTTAGGGAGGAGATAATGGAGGACTGTGAGAGTATGGCAAGGGAGTGTTGGAAGGAAAGTCAGGATCAGAGGTCACACCTGTGTGAAGAGATGGTTTGAAAATGACAAATGAAAAATAGAAATACGCTTCACTTGACAGTGATGAATGGGTTCCTTGACCTGAGGAGGAAGACTAGAGGTGTCTTTGCACTGTGGAGATGGTAATTTGATAGTGGCAGTTACAGGTGAAAAAGTTTGCTGTTAAACATACGGTGGAAAAAAATGACTGGTCTTAATTATGTATGGATGCTCATGCCCCTGGGCCTCGATTGCCCCGGCAGCCGTGCTTCTCTGCAGCAATGGCTGTGACACTCGGTTTGCCATTTTTCCATACTTTCAATATGATTCTTCCACCCCTATTTTCTCCAGCTGTTCCCAGTATGCCTTTTACTTTTGTGTTTGTGTTTTGCTTATCTTCAGCGCTGGCGTATTCTGCACCACTCACCCACCCCTTTCCTCTGGCACCACCAAACTGTTCAACTGGCCTCATAAAGCTGATAAACTGATGAGCAAGACTCATAGAGTCAGTATTGCTATACCTGGGACTGTACCTATAGTTTCCATGACGTGGCCAGTGGGATCAGTCATATCTTGCTTACATATCCCATATCTTGGGATCTCTTGTATCCCAAAGGCAGGGAAACATTTGCCAGTGGCCTATAACTGTGCCTCTCTGCAAGCAATAAATGCCAAGAGTCTTGTCAACTTTTAACATACTAAGAGAAGCAGCATGTGATGGGCTGCTGGCTGCTTCTGTTCAAAGATGAAGTTTGAGGTTAGTAGAGGTCTGTTTGCTTGAAAGAGGTTCTGATTGAGATGAATTATGAAAATGTCAATAAATACCACATTTTAAAAGGTAATAAACTGACTATTAATGTTGAAGGCAGAGCTCCAGGCAAACATTAGCAGCAGCCTGAACCACCTACCTTTATGTACCTTTTTCCTCCATAGCACTCGGTATGAGGAGCTGAAGCAGCCCTGGACCCCAGAAGGGAGTTCTTAAAGGCCCAAATAGTCAAAAATGCGTCACAGGCACCGTGCTCGTGGGTTTTGTTCCTTTGTGTGTGGGTTTCAGTCATAACTATCCACGCAAGTCCCTTATGTGCATGTGACATCAATCCGTTTCTTGGCTAAAAATACCTAGTACATTACTGTTTAGTAGGGTGCAATTAATCATATGTTTGGGGACCGTGATGCCAAGTTTTATTTTGTTTTGAAATACTGTGTATGGAAAATTGGAAAAAATAAATAATGAAATGCCATGTTCAGTATAGTTCTCTTCTTTTGTTATTCGTTGTAAAAATGTACCAAAGATTTCTTCTAAAGACTGGAGTTAAAAATAAGTAATCTTTTCATACATCAGGTCAGGGTTTAATTGCTTGCCCACCCAGTGAGGAGTTACCTGCTACTCACCAAGTTCCAATCTGTACACGGTCACACCACCAGTTTAGAGATGATCAACTCAAATGACCTATTTGGGGAACACTTGTATCCATAGGTCTCCCCCCTTCCCCTTCGCTGGACTTGAAGTCTGATTAGTGTTTAGACATTGCTTTGAGATGATGATAATGTGCCTTTTAATTAGCATCAATATTTCTGATCTTTTGGGAAATAATAATGTGCTTCTTTTTTACTCCTTGACTGCTGACAGATGGCCGCTTATTAAACACCATTAAAGTCTGACATCAATCATTTTTGTGCTTTTTAAAATATGTTCGTCATTTCAATGAAATGATATATAGAGGAGGGAAGTTTTTCACACCGGGTTGTTTGGACTGTGATGCAGTGCTGCAACAGCGTTTGGTGGAGGCCTTGGGTTTTAAGGCGCTATAAGTCTGAACTCCGAGGCCTTGCTAGCTTGTCGTTTTGGTATACGTGCGTGTGGTAAAAGGGGCTCTTGTGTGGAAGTAGCCCGAATGCTTTTGAGACAAAGCCACTATTTAAACATTTAGAAACTTGAACTTTTGAGAAGCCTGTGCTCATGTGCAGAAAACATTCCATGCATTTACGCAAGAATTCATATTGTGTGTGTTTTTGTGAGTGCCGTGAAAAAGTGAAGATGAATTCCTGTACGTTATTTGCAGCAACACCTTATTTGACTTGATGCATTCTTGGCTAGGACCTCTGATTTGTTATTTGTGAAACTTTGTTTAATGGGTACAATTACAATCTGTATTGTGTCCTTGCTCGTCTTAATAGCAGTATTAATTTGCAGGAAGGGACAAAAATGATCTTGTGGAGAGTTATCAAGCGGTGTTTAGGCTTTCTGAATGCTAATTAATTCAGAGCTCAAATGCTGTACCTGCTGTTTAAAAGGCTGGCAGCTTGTATTCATCACCTGAGTGACAGCTGTTCCTAGCCTTTTTTACTCTTAAAAAGAGTGGGGAAGATTAACTCCTTCCATGACTGACATATTGAAATAACAATTGTTGTGTTCAAAATTTAAATTTGCAAAATTTTGTCTTTAACAGATTTGTTGATTTTGACAGTATATTAGAGAAAGGATTGGTGACAGGATATTGTTAAAAGAAATTGCTAAACATTTCTCCAGTACACTCTTAGTTTTTCTGGGCAGGGAAAAAAAAAAGTCTCTGACATTTGATGTCAGAACCAGATCCTCCGTGTAAGCTGGGAGAGAAAGAATTAAAATATTGCCAAGTCAGATTTGAACATTTGTAATGAGTGTGGAATCTGAAGAATTTTTCTCTTGGAGTCAAATCCTTTTTTTAATGTTTACTGTCAAGGAAAATATTTATTAGTTGCAATTCAATTAAATGTTCTCTTAAGCCCTTTAAGTGTCACATAAAATGGTAAAGAATAGTTTTATATTTTATACGCTGCATTCAAAGATCACTGAGTTGTTATTTGTTAAAATGAACTCCTCCGCACTAGGAAGAAATGGCAGTCTTCGGTAGAGAAAAGGGGGTTTAAAGGCATGCAGGTAATTTAATTTAATTTAATCTGAAAGGGTATCATCTGGTGTAATGCAGATGTTCTTATGCAGGCTTGAGAGGATTACACAGTTTGCCTGATTGATTGAGGAAGTGAGATACTAATATGGGATTACATTCCTTCTTTTTCACAGAGGAACAGATAGCTAAAATATCTATTAACTCCATCCCTCCATTCCCTCCTGCCTCCAATCAAAACATTTAAATTATATTACATTTTATTTTTGGGGGAAACATGAGACAGATCAACAGTTGTCTTATGTCGAAGGGTATTGCTGAACTACGCATACCAAACAAAATTCCACAAAAGCTTTCAGTTAGTATTTTAGGGTGAATTCAAGGTTTTTTTTCCTTTTCCTACTTTAAAGACCTCTGAAGTCTGGTATGTGTTTTGCTATATAAGTATTTCAGAAATACAGATGCACAGTAGACATGTCATAATAATTACAAAATTTTCATTCACGTTTTGGGGGCCCTGTATCTTTAGGGAAACTCAGGGTGGACTTGCCTAATGCCTCTGGGCTTTGATTCTGCTCACATCGGTTTTTACGCATTCTGATTCAGTAAATCTCATTAAGCACATGTTTAACTTTCAGTATTCGCTGGAAGTTCTGTTGACTTCAGTAGCAAATTAAGCACATGCTTAAATTGTTGTTCAGAGCCTTAGGGAAAGGTGATTAAACTAAAGAACAAAGCTATGCTATTAAAATATTTTAACTCATTAAAATCCAGTAGATTTGCTGATACTGATCCACCAAATACTCTGTATTGGAAGTAAAACAATTACCTTGTAGTTGTCTAGCTCTCTTGTGCAGCTTGGAACACCGACATCAGTGTATTAGCTGGGTATTTTTGCTGTGACAATATATTTCCTTTTACTTTTGACCTACTGTTCTATTCTAATAAATAATTAGTGATTATAATGAGTGATTGAAAATATAATGGGAAATAAAAAGGTTTCCAAGCTTGTTTACAAAGTGTTCTCAGAATGAAAATAATTTTTAAGAAATTGTTGTCTTATTCCAAGTTACTCAAACGTCTTTTGTTATTACTCATTAACTTCAAAAGACATTTTTAGTTTCCACCCACAGGGATGATTTTTTTAAGCGTTAGGAGTATTGTTTTAGTGTTCTTTGTGTGGGCATTTTCTGTGTTAATTTATTGCGGAGTTTGATACAGAGTAATTAAAAATCATGCTTTGGCAAGACTGAGATGTAGTCTTTGAATTAGCGTGTAAGATGCTCTTAATGAGTCCAGCAAGCATTAAGAAAATGTACTGCAGTATGTTGTTCTGTCCTTGGTATGTTATTTATTAAAAAGTCCCTCAACTTTTTAGAATTTTGTGAAATACTTTCTGTAGGGGAGATGTGTTGCTCTCTAATCCATGGGGAGAAGGTTCTAAAATAACCCCGTAATGATTCAGAAACCAGAAGATTGCTTAAGTGTTTGGGGTGGGGGGTAAGGGGGCAGCAGGAGGTCAGAGGGAAGGTTGTTGGGTGGTTTTTCTTTTTATTTAGTTTACCATAGAGGAAATAATCAGACTAAGACTGGAATATTTTGGGAGGCTGGACATGGCATTGTTAGCTTTCCCAAATTCCTGTCCTGGAACAGTTACTTTGTGCACAAAATCATGAGCTCATTGAAGTGAGCTCCTGGAGTGAGTTATTTGGGGTCTGTAGTCTGTTTGCAGCTTCTTGAAATAAATCTGAGTGAAAAAGCTACATAATTGTTGCTACTGCGGTGTTAAAATCTTACGATGATTCAGTCGCAGTATGCTCACTGAGTCAGACCAAGAAACCATGGAGTCTGCGATTCGTGTTTGCTTCTTGACCTTTTGGCAAAGATCAAGTGTAGCATATGTTTTTATCAGTTTAATATCTGTTATGTCCTCAACTTGAGGATTTTATATTAAATGAGTTTGGGGACTGGGAAATGTACTAGGAGCTTACGCCATCCTCTCCGTGCATGAAGCTGTGTTTCTAGAATGGTGTGAAAAGAAAAAGAAAAAAAAAGGCAACAAGTCCCCTAGTGACCATAAATGAGTGTGAAGGGAAGAGCAAGAGTAGAGCAAGCATAGATTATGCTTCTTTAAAGTATTCTCTTAATCTCCACCTATTTTCAGCTCAGAGGTTTTCCTGACCCTCAATAAAACCCATGTAAAAATAAAATAAAATAGCACTTCTGATTGCGTATTAATCTTGTTTTCGCTGTCTTCTCAATCCATGTTAGTATCCATTTTATAATGTCCAATATTACAACATCAGATTTTCACCTTCAGGAATGGGCGTTACTTTGACTTATCGATACAGTGATCCCTGTTGAAGAGCAAGTTATTACATCACTATTGCTGTTTATTTTCACTGACCACTTTTAGAGGTGCTGTTTTTCTGAAAAATGAGATAAAATAGCAATCAGAAATAACCGCAAAATCCAAAAGAGAAGAAATATACTATATCATGATGAAATGGTACATATAGGGTTTTATTTGGTTTGATTGAAGACCGCTGGAAAGAAATAGATGCAATCGATATCTTTGAGGAAACACTGCTGTCACAAGCATTTAAAATATATTCAGAAATATGCCAAAAACTATGGAGAGTTGATGTTCACTTAAACATTTTTGATTAAATACCAGCTTATGCCATTTTATAAACTGGAGGTGCACAACCGTTCCTACATGTCGCAGTCAGTGGGTGGCTAACAAAGCTGGTTTTATTTGGCCTGTGACATAGTTACTGCTGAGGTCTATGTAATGCAGCGGGTGATGACAAGCATGGTTTATGACATCTTTTGAAACAGAATCAAGCCACTAAATGCCAAGTTGATGTGACAGAGTGAAAACTGGAAGTTGTATTAGGGGCAAAATGAAGATAGTTCGGATCGAGAGTGATCAAAATAATTTCTAGATGACATAAGAATTTGACCCTTCAAGGATTTCTTACTAAGTATATGAGGTAATACAGAGAGGAGGAACCTGTGTCATTGTAAATTAGTGTCCTTGAGTTAAGTCTCATTACCAAGACACCTTCAGTGTTTTAATTATTTGACCTGCCATGGTTAAGAAAAAGAAAGTTAATTTGGTGTGACATTTTTGGTGGTAGCTTGGTGCACTACCAAATTAATGGCAATAAAATAAAATAAGTTTCCAAAAAAACCATAACCTTCCAGTTCCTTCATTTTGAATCGGTTGATGATTTCTTAGTCATTATTTGTAGCCTCAGTATTTAAATTAGGACATGTTAAATAAAACTGATGTTCTGGGGGAGGAAAAATTAAGTGTTTGTTAATTGTAACTATTTTAATGTTGCTATTTAATGGAAAATACAGTATTTTCGTTCTTTAAAATTTCTGTTTAGAACCAAAAAATAGTGTCTACAAGATAGAAATCCGCTGCAGCAAAATACCATCTTATTACTATGCGTGCTACGATGCTTACAGGTTATTGTCAATATGCAGTGTCTACTGGCAAGGAAGCTTTTGTTTGTCATGGGAACAAAATGATTGCTCCTCATTTTTCTTGACTGCTGAGTTCTTTAAGCGAAAAGCATTTTGATCCTGGAATAAATATTGATTCTCTCTTTTCTTTCTCTGAGAAAATTAATTTAGTGTGAGCTATATTCACCCAGAAGAGGTAAGGGCAGCTCAGGACCCTGCAGGCTACTTAAACCTGTGAAAAGGCCGGCATTCAAGAAGTGTCTTCATTACCACTAGGTCAGCACATATATGCTAGTTCTTTTGAAGAGTGTCTCCTGGGGCAGAGGAAGGGAGGATTCATGGGCCACTTGTCTATAGCAATAGGACTGCTGGCTTTCTTTTTTCTAGCCAAAAAGAAGTAGAATCTATCTGCCTTCATTTCTGTCCACCTCCCCCATTTCTGAGTGGTTCTGTACCCTAAAACCAGGTGGTCTAGGTGAAACCAAGGGCACTAATGTGCTGTGCCTTCCCGAGACAGCCTTTGGAGAAACGAAGATCTGCATTTTGCTGTGCTGATTTTTAGCATGCAGAAATCCTTTTCATGGTGCATTGGGGGAAAAGTAGAGAGGTTGGCCATAGCCAAGTCTTCCCTTTGTAAATAGTCTTAAAACACAGGAAGAGATAATGCAGAGTGTTGAGATAATGCAGGGGAATACGTTTACAAAACTTACAAAACTGAGCGTCCATTGCTATGGCCACTCTTCAACTGACAGAGGACAGCTCATCCTTGGAGAGGGGCTCAGTGGCATGTTCTTGATACATAAAATTGAAAGAATAGAAAGAGCAATGGGAACAGTTGGACAGATTTCTGTAAAGAATTACACTCTTCCACCTCCCTCTCTTTGCAGCTCTCTTAAGAAGACGTTGTTGTGAGAAACATCTGAACCTTTGCAGATGACTCTGTGTGGCTGTTGCTATCATAGTGTTTGATAGCTGTCTGTGTGCGTGCGCATCCCTATCAGATGGAAAGCATAAGCCTGTGTTACGGTAGAAATTATGTCATGCAAGTGCAAAATTTCTGCTGCCCCAACTTAACAATTAACTTTCATTAGTCAATTAACCATTAGACCAGATTACTGGGTTCCCTTTAGGGAGTGATACCTATGGTGTCTTGATTTTGCTATTTTAAGAGCAACAATTAGCATTCTAAGAAATTAGTTTAGTGGAATTTATTGCAACATGATAAGCTTTGGTATTTGTAAAGTCTGTGTAAGCTTCTGACGTGCTGAATCACTGGATATTATTGTGAAGCTATTTTTTTGATGTTTATGTGCTGTACACTGGTCTTTGTATTATAGCATTGGCCATTTCCTTAGTAAAATGTTTTGAAGAGATGAAGAAAAATGATAAGGATTGTACATCTCTACCACAATGTTAACTGTACATCTCCAGCATGATGTTATCGTGCTTTTGTTCCAGTCAGTACTATTGAATTAATGTTGAATTTACCTTTCATTTTTATTTTTGACTCCTCATTTTTTTAAAAAACTCCACCACAATAAAAAACAAACAAAAATGAGCTGACATATAAATATAACTCACTCACTCCTCCTGTGCCTCAGACAGAGCATAATCCTGCCATTGACTTTCTGCAAACAATTAGGATTGTTTGAGAAGGTTTTAAGCTGAAATGGGGACTTCCATATGGCCTGTATTATCTCTCCTCGAGGGAATGCATTTTGTTAAAGTGACGATTTATGAGATTCAGTACTAATGTCAAACTTTGTTCTGCTGTGTGAAATAACATAATTAAAACACCAAAATAGCAGAACACAAGCAGTGGAATGTTGTTGAACTTGTAGATATTTCCACGTAGGTGATTTAAAATTTGATGGAACAGTGATATGAGTGTTTGAGGCATGTCCATGTGAGATGTAAGAAAAACAAGTCTTAAGCAATTGAGCCATTTCCCTCGGAAAGATTTTATCCAGAGAGGAAGACACAATATTTATGTGGAATAGCAACTGGGAATTTTTAGAATTATTTTAAATTCCTTTATAATAAGTCTCTGCATGATTAGAGAATAGATACAAATCAGATAAGGTACCAGTTTGTCCCATTTGAGTGAAGTAGTCTTCCAGGATAAAATTACAATTTATTTCCTTCTAAATGTGGTATTCATTTGGGAGTTAATTAATTAAGGCTGAGCTGATAAGTATCCACTGTTGTTCTGCAGTCAAGACATGACAAGACACTGGGTATCTACATGGAAAACTCATTCGTACATCAAAAAATAAAGTGCCGGTGCCTATTGTTTCTAGAGCTGTTACATGACATTTCAAATAAACGACTTAATTCCATGTTCAAAATACCTAAAGGTATAATATTTTATTACTGTTGTTACTAACTTAGATTGCATTAGTGTAACGTCTCTTTCCTCATTTGAGAGCCTTTTCTCATGAGACACGAAGGTGGTGTCTGCACACTGTGCCCTACCTGGTTTGCTACTTTATCCAATGACTTTAACAGGTAAAGATGAACATCCTGTAAATCAAACTTCCTAAAATGACTCTCAGTTTGAGGTTCTTTCAGTGATCTTCACTGATGGGGAAGACATATTTGGAGGTTTTGTCAGTGGGATCATGATATGGATTGCTTAGTTACTTTGTACGTGCTGGAAGACTGGGTGGTTTCCTTGTTTCTCTTTGAGGGGAAGTCAAAAATTCATGCAGCAAAAAGATTAAGACTGTCAGTGTTTGGTACAGTCAGTTAAGACAACAGAGAGCTGCACATGAGCTTTCCATTGAGTTGTAGAAGATCTTGACTTGATGTCTACATGTGTTTAACACAATTGCTTTCTATGCTTAATACAATCATCCTCTGTCATTTTGTGTTGAATTATTTTTCTGCCTTAAAATTAAGCTAATTGCAAAACAGTTTCGTATAACAATATTGAATGTAAAGGTACGTGTTTCTACGTAAATGTTCTTTTGTATGCATTCTTTGTGATACTATCTCAATGAGGTGGATGGAAAATCAAGTGCTGAATCTTTTAAAAATGCTTTTGAATGCTATCTTCAGGCGGATATTATGAGGAATGAATATAGCCAGAGCTTAATCATAAACTTTTCCCTTTCCTGACAGTACTGACATTTACTTGTTTCTAGACAAATAGATGAATCATAGCTAATGAGTTGTTTTGATCATTTGTGGTGTTAATGCAAAACCAAAGCTCATATATTTTGACCATATACCTCTGAATTAACTGTAAAAGACTGAAAGCCTAAAAGGTGATGTTTTGCAAAGACTTATAAACTACTTTAAAAGTTGCTCCATTTGGTAGGCTTCAGCCTGGCATTGCAAACCAGTGGTGGGCCATGGGTGACTGCATACGGAGGGAGTCTGCAGGGCAATCCATCATCCAGTGGACATTCGCTGTCATGTAGCGCTGGAAGCTGAATATTTAGTAACGCTCTTTTTTTTTTTTCACGTGAAGCACTACCTATGGCTCTTGCTGTGAGTGAAATTGAGTGGTAGCCTGTGATCCCAGTGAGTCTGATTCTCAGCAAGCTTTTTAGTTAGCGCGTTTCACAGCGCTATGTCTGTACTTCTTACTGTCTGCTTGATTGTCCAAATATCCTCCATTAGGGCAAGAAAAGGAAATGTGGGTACATGAAAGAGGGAAGAGGACTAAACAGGGAGATGCTAAATATAGAAAATAAAAAGGGAAACCTTGACTAGACGAAAGTTAAGAATACTTACCTGTTCCAGTTTTAGTATTCCTATATTTTTCTGTGAAGAGCAACGTGAAGGAATATGGTGTTTCAAAGCGTGGGGATTTGCAGCTGCGACATGTTGTTGGATACTGGAACAAGATTTCGATTCTGAAGTTGGCTTCCAATAGTCAGTTTGGGAAGCATGATATTAATTCTCTGGGGAGCAGTATTAGACTTTGCCTGTAGTTCAGCTAAGGTAGCAAATTTAGTCCTTGAACCTTCACGTTTCTGTGATTTTAAAAATATTTTGCTGTATGTAGGGCTTTTTTTTAAAGTGGATGTCTAACCCAAAGGCCATGTACAAGCCTTCAAGTTTAACCTTTTCATTTTACTTGACACTCTATGAGAAGATAAGGGGGGAATGCTGTCAGAGAGTTTACACAGAGGATGGAGAGTGGTGGTGGTAAAGGGGATAATGACTTCAGCTCTGATTTTTTTCCTCCCGCTGCAAAAAGGCATCTGTATTCTCTGCTGGGTGCAACCAGCCTGCAGGAAGCTTTCTTTCCTGCAAACCACAAGTCAGCCGGCAGATCATCTGGTAAATTAAAGAGACATCAGAGCTGGACTTGTGATGACCTGTTTTAAAAAAAAATAAAAAGTGTGGATGGATGGTGAAGGGGAATGATGGGACGAACACAAGGAAGGGCTTAGGTATACTTCCATTTACAGTGTTATAAAGATAATACTGCTATGGTATCAGGTGCCACGAGCTGCCAGCCACCAATAGCAACAGATCTTTGTCTTCCATTTCACATGCAAAGGGAAGAGCTCATTCAAAAATGAACTTGCAGCTGGCTGGCACTTCAGGGTGATCACTGACAGTGGTGAAGGAATAAGTCTGAATGTTTCTGGGCTGAGATTAGCTGAAGTCTTCCCTTATCATAGAATGGTTTATTATAACATAGTATTCAGGCTAAAGTGTATGGTGTAACAGTGTGTCAGTTATTTTTTCTAGTAATGAGACTCTTTATTTTGTGCTACAGAAACAAATGCCTTTTTCAATTACTTTAATATGCTACAGTCTTTAAATTAGATGGTCTATAGGCAACGTATAAACAGCACTCTCCAATATTATTTCAGAAAATGAATAGCACATGTGATGCCCATGCTCATCTACAGGAAAAACTGCAGAGTGACATAGGTTCTTGTTATTTGCTTCCATATGAACAGCTCTGAGTAAGTGTCCGTTCTCAAGAAATACACATTTGCTGCATTCTGGCTCAGGAAGGCTGTGTGTCTATTTGACATGCTCTCAGTGGAGAATTGCTTATCCATGCCTGATCCGGACTGGTTTCACCTTCCAAAAGAAACTAGCATAGGTCAAAAGTTGGCAAGATGGATTGAAAAGTGTTTCCAGCTGATGGAAATGCTTTTGGTAACCAAGTGGGGGAATTTGAAATCTAATCTATTCTCAACGGAAAAACAGCAAATAGTCCATGTTTCAACACGAACAAGCTATTCCAGCATCTGAAGTGCTGACATACACGAGTTTTTCAAATAACAGAGATCGTGAACCAACTACTTCTGCATGAAAGGTACAACTACAAAATATCTTCTTTAATGGACTGCGGTATGCAAAAAACCCTTTCTTGTTTACTAGTTTACTGCAGTGCTAATGGCCACACTTGTATGTGAATGTCTCCAGACTCCCCTTCCTCCTCCAGTTCTTATGTTCAGTGATTTTGGCATTCCTAATTTCTCATTTCTTTGCCTTTCTAAATTCTTAATATTTTCCCTTCTGAAGTTGAATCTTTCCCTCCCTTATTTGAATATTCATAATTTCCATTTTTCCTTTTTTTCTCATCTGAATTTCTTTTTCCTGTTTACTTTTTTCACTCTTGCCTGTTTGCCATGTTTAGGTTCTTCCATATGCCATTGCATCACAAGTAAGTTCCCATATTGTCCAACACTTTGAGGGAAACACACGTTCTCAGTTGTTATCTGTTCCTCTACATGGAAGAGTGCGTGCTGTGAGGTTAGGAGGAGAAGAGTGTGTCTTGTTGGGCAAAGATTATTTTATTCCTCCTTGATTTTCTTAGCTGTTTTTCTTTGCCCTCCATTCCCTCCATCTGTCTCTGACTATAAGCAGAGTGTAAGGCAAGGTACAGGCCAAGTCTCTGTTAGATTTCCTGTTGAATACAGAATAGTGATGAGGATGTGAGTCAGACACTAACACTGAGCATAACAGCATAGAAGTGCTGCACATATGTTTCTTTATTATAATTTTCCTGAGTTTTATTCCATTGTTTGTACTTTTTTTTCCTCTTTGTACCTCTCCTATCTCATGTATACAATTAATTGATCTATTGTAGGAGATCTTTAATCAAACGTGGTTACCTTCTCATTTGTCTGTAACAGGGAGGTCCTTAGGTATAGGAATTGTACCAGGAGTGCTGAGATGCCCTTCTTGGCTTTGCAGGGCTAAAGAAACCTCTTGTTACACCTCCCCACCCACCCTGCCCTTTGCATATCACAGATTTCCTAGTCAAACTCTTGTGTGCAAATTTCTAGCATAAATTCTGACCTAAACAAGGCAAGGAACTAAACAAAGCAAGGAGCCCCTACGGTTGTTTTGGTAAAATCTTTAAAAACAGTTTCAAAATTTAATTCTCCTGACAAGGACAATCAGCAAAGACAAATTTCTATAGTATGGAAGCAATCTTGTTTGACTGTCTTGAGCAAATGCTCCCACTACCGACTGCCTACTGATATTAAGTGGAATTTCTAACAAATCCTGTTACAATGTCAAGCACTGTCTCTCTAGTTGTACTTATTTGTTGCAAGCCTCAGTAGAGGTTTATTTTAATGCAGCCATTTTATGGTGCTTGGAATATCTTCGTGCTCTGCATTGCTGCTACTATAGATAATGGATAACCACTTGGTTAATGTTTGACGGCAGTTACAATACACATCTCCCAAAGTTAAGTGTCCTTATGTCTTTATACGAGAACTGACCTTCAGGGACAGTAAACATATTGTTTGGCAACAAGTTAATTACAGACTTTATCTTCCAAAAACATTCATGTCACGGGTGGGATAATTAAGATGTCCTTGCACGTGAAAAAAGTTCTTGAGTTATAGTAATGTTCCGAAGTAGGTGTTAGAAACCGAGGTCACGACGGTATTACAAGAGCTGTGTACTCATGTTATTTTGACTAAATAATTCTCCTCTTCAGGATATAAAAATGAAAGATGGAGTTACCTGATATATGTGGCAATATATTTTGTAAGTCTGTGAAAACACGGAAGGGATTTGGGTTGTGTAGGGGTATGATGGGCAAGCAGAACCGATTGTGTTTGATTTACTGGGGGATTGATTGCTAGGGTTTATTTTGTTTTTCTCCTGTTTCCTCCTTTTAAGGTCTGTATCTTTTGTTAAATGGTTAGGATCATGTTGGCCCTTTCTAATTTTATAATGTGAACTTCATGGTGATAAATAGCTAATTATTTGCAATTGAATTAGGCTATGAATTTAAATATGACAGAAACAGATGTACTGGTGATTACCTTCAATGCGTTGCTCAGGGGATCTAAGTTTAACATAGTATAAATACCTTCCAGAAATGTGATTTCTGAAATGGAGCAGTGCAACTATTGAAGAATATAATAGAGATGTTAATGAGTTCTGTGGTACATTAATATCCTCCAGACTGATGTATCTCAGATACCTGTGTTTTGTTTTGTTTTGGTTTGTTTTTTTTTTCCTGGAAGAATTCGGGGAGGGAAGAGAGGAGTGTCCACTGGTGAAAGCTGAAGTTCCAGTTCTGGTGTGTTGAATCTGTGTTGAATCAACAGCTGGAAGCATGTTGTTTGGGTGAAGTTATTAAGTATTTTTTTCAGAATGTACATTCAAAAGAGGACACTGAGAATCTTCGAAAGATGGAGCCCCTAGAGGGGCACACTGCAGTGCTGTTTTGTGGGTGCTACTTAAATGAAAGTCTTTGTTGGCTGGCTGAATTACGACATGATGCAGCAGGTTAACTTGCCCAGTATGCCTTTGTATTAACATGAAACTAAGAATGAATACACACACTAATGCAATTGAAAGATTGAATTGTAATATCAGAAAAAAAACCCGTGGCCTCTGCACACATTCTCTTCCTCAAAACTTGATTCAGGAGATCAATAGGTCTAATACTCTGAGCTACTATTTTCGGTTTCAGTTTTTCTATTTGGAAACTTACGTTCCACCAGAAATCAGTAATTAATTTTTTAATGGACAGTGCAATTTTGGACAATCAAATAACTTCAGAATTACTTTTATTTTCTTCAGTAGAAGAAAAGTAATTTACAATTAAAAAAATATTCCCCGAGTATAGCCATGATACACGGCAGCTGTTGAGTCATACCTTGCCAAAATGTAGCAGGAGTATGGATGATTGAAACATAGGCTTAGAGACCTCTTTCCGTGTATCTGTTTGTGGTTAGAATGGTAATAGTTAAGCATGCCAGCATTAGAGGATAATAGAAAAATGGGATCTAAGCGCAAAGACTTAGATTGATGGAACTATGTCATTCATGTCTAATGCAGCACTGTTAACACACCCATGTCTCATTGATACAGAAATACAGCCTGTGTCCAGGCTGTGTTTGTATGAAGTGCAAGGCAATAGAACACTTTCAAAATGGTTAAGTTTGAGGCTGTCTCAGTGACTGTCTTGAAAGCTAAATCCCTGTATCTTCGCACTTATGAAAAGGTTGTCTGTAGATATTTGGGCATGGTGTGCTCAAGGAAAGGCAGATAATCTCTTCCAGATTACTTCATTATTAAATGGCACTGGAATGTGATTTTTATTGTGCAAATCAATTCAGGGGTTCCATATTTTGAAATTAATCTCCAGCCCTAACCCAAAAGTTAGTTCATATTTGTTTTACCTTCTGCAGTACATGAGAGTTGAGTATGTTGGTTGATCTCTCAGTCAGGATGGGGTATATCTTAAAACGAGGTTATCAGTGAACAGCGCATGCGCCATGGAACATTTTTATTTTCATGTAAACTAGATAGTTTTTGGTGAGCAAGCTTTTTAGTTTTACATATTGTAACTTTTTAAATATGCGGTCTCCTCTTTGATTTCTTTTTGTTTTGGAAACTTCATAACTTATTTTCAAGTTGTCTCTTGTTTATCAGATTTACTTCTGTATTCTGTTCAACGTAATGTGGCTCTGTTGAATTTCATTTGAGGTGATTTTTTCTGCATAACTGTGTGCAAATAAGTGTTCTGATAATCCCTTTCTTTTTAAATAAACCAGTTTAATACTTGCTTCTGTCACTGTTACTTGGAGATGAGAGACTTGACCTATTTTTAAAAATGAGCTTTTTTAGCTTTGTTAGCTACAGGAACACAGAATTTTGGATTTTTTAGAATTTATTTTTTTAATTAGGATTTATTTTTTGCCATTAGGATTTGCTGGGGCACACATGGATGATATTTTCCTTTTAATTCTTGTCTTTTGCAATGGAACTTAATGGAATTGTTTTCTTCTCGTAACCCCCTAGCGCTTCCTAACCTGCTTAGTGCTCTTCAGCGTTAAACTTTGACATGCTGTATAGGCTTCAGCTTTGTTGCATGAAAAATTGCTTGGATAGTGCTAGAATGTATAGATTATTCCATTTCATGTGCATTCAAGCAACAGGCATGAAAGTTGATTTATATATGATTACAGTTATTTCTAATGTGACATTTACCCCAGAACTATATTAAATTGTTAGCCCTGGAAAAAAAGTAGTGTTTTGTTAATGCTATTCTGTATTCAGTGGCTTCGATGGTACTTGTTGCAGATGTTTCAGATTACTGTCAAAACTTCATTATCAGTGATAATATACTAATGCAGTAAGTTGACATAGGGGTTGACTGAATGACTATTGCTATGTATAATTAGGTTGGTGTAATATGATACATTTCCACTGATCCTACACAGCCTTTAAATGAAATCTGTTTGAGACTGTATTCCCTTGCTGCATTGTTGCCGTTCCCAGAGTGACTGCTACCCTTTCTTTTAGGATTCTTGCAGAGTGGTGTGAGTACGTTAAAAAAACAACATGCTACACAGCTACAAATACATTTTCTTTCAAATTTTCTTTTAATATTGATATCACTGGAAATAATAATACCATTATAGAATTAGCAGAACGTGTATCTCAGTCTAAGTCTAATCAGATCTAAATATATTGTGTTTATATTATATATAATCTGTATACTGTATATTACTAGTATTTACAAGTATTAAGCCATTTGGGAGCTACAGCAGTTTCTAACCTGTATAAACAAAAATACTGTTTGCAGAGATGTTTGCCTGCAGCGTGAAAAACTGAAATTTTAATGGACTCCTTCTAATAGCTGTCAGTTTCTTCCTCAGAGTTTGATAATTGAAAGGTTTGTTATTTTTTTAGAAAAGGAAGATGGTTTCAATTATCCAAAGCTAGTGGAATGTTTAACTACCCTTCTACTATCAGTGGACTTGTTTACATTGGGATTTGGACTAAATTGAGATTGCATATATCCAGATGTTATCTGCCCGGGTGACTTTTTCATTTGCTTTGGCAAAGTATTTGACGGCATATTGCTACCATCTCTGTGTCAGTTTTCACATTATATATCGCAGGCTACGTTTAGACTTTTCTTTTATAAACTTCTTCCACTAAACTGTTAACTCCTAAACTTTTGCTCTTCTTTTCTAAGGGTGAATCCTCATTTTACAATAGGCTCGTCTGAACAAAGATTATAGGATATGGAAAGTTGTATGTTGTATCCTTTGCGTGTCTGTACACGCAACTGAGGAAGTGCTAAGTTTTATTTTTCAGTTTTTATGATTAATTTCTTTTGGTCTTATACACATTGGGAATGTCATTGCTCTAAGTCTAGACTGCAGCCTTGCATTTTGCCTCATGTGGAAAGCACAGTGTTGTTAGGCTGCACGAGAGGCAGCACGGAAACCATACTGAAACCAAGAGATGGGATTTTGATCCTTACTGCAGGTTTTCTCATTGGTTAGCATGAAAAAAAGCCGAAGTCCCTGACAAACAAACCCAAAATCCAAAAGAAACTTCTCTTGCTCTTGATTTTTATCTCTGCTTTGCTGCGCTAAGGGGCAGGGATGTGTCGGAAATGCATCCACTCTGCAATGTCTTTCAGCGAGATAGGAAAGGCAAAGCTCTCCACCAAGAACTGCTTTCTTCCCCGCGTCCAGTGACCTGTTGTGCCAACGGCTTGCGCAGAGGAGCAAAGGCTCCTCATACGAGTAGCTCACAGCAGGATAACATTCCACAGACTATCGGCGGGGAATTGTAGAAAACACTAGCCAAGACTAGTCAGAAGTAGAACTATAGTATTGAAAAATAGGAACAGTTGAACAAGAGTATCATCTGATTTGTTACTGTAATGTAATTTTTCAGCACTGGTGGGGGTTGGGAGTGGGTGGGGAGGGAGACATTTCCTAGCCCAGAAACCTTCTACATGGGATGTATTAGGCTGAGAAGCAGCTTGAATAAAGAATTCCATTTTTTATGTCTTTAGAGTGCTAAAGATGTAAAGTGGGCAAGTGCTCATGCTCAGCAGTGATCAGACAGAGCTGCAGCCAACAGAAACGGGTTTGAAAGCGTCAGATCCTAATCTATGTCCTAGTGAACCTTTCTGTTGAGTTGCTTTACCTCTTTCAACCTCCAGACTTTCTCGTTGCAAATTAAAGAGAGTTCATGCTGGTGCTCGCGTGACTCACAGATGCATACATCCTACATTAGGTCTGAATGGAGCTCCTCTTATTAATGTTTATACAGACTGGGTAGATCTAATCCTATTTGCGAGCTTTTAAAATGCCAACTTTTTATTTTAAACCTGGTTTGCTTTAACTGCAGTATTTAACCTCAGAAATGTGTTTGTGGGATTTTTTTTCCTCAACGGCATTTTAAAAAGTGTGAGGTTTTAAACCAGTAAAGGTAATGAAAATGTATATGCTCTTTTGAATGTGTGATTTAAGCATACATGTGTGATGTAACCATACACAGAGAGATTTGAGTTAAGCAGATTTAATTGTTGTTAATACCAAATGCTTATTTTGGTAATGCCTAAAGACCAGCTTTGCTTGGGAATGTAGAAACACATGGGGATGGGTTTATAATCTCCTGTAGTAGCCAGGGGTGAGTGATACCGGTAGAAGTTTGTGGTAAAATCCATGAACAGTTGATGTCAGCAAATACCAGACTAGTTCCAGTTTGAATATGGGAGAGAGGAGAGAAAGGGAGAAGAAAAATTGACTATAGAGATGCAAGATAGTTGAAAGGAAATGTGACACTGAAAAGGGGGAAATTAATAAACAGTGACACTGAACTGAAGGGTAGAGGCAGGGAGGGAAAGTAAAGATGATCTGCTAAGCAAAAGAGCAGTTCACACAGGAAAACACATCAAAGCTTCAGAAATTTATGAATCACCAGAAGTACCACTTCTTGGCAGCTTTTGCAGCTGCTTTTACTAGTTGGAGAGTGGCTGGGTTTCTCTCTGAGAAATTTCTCCCAGGACAAAGGATGGAGAGAGATTGGGCATCTGCATTTAACTATCTGCTGTTAATAAATTATTACCAATAATTAGATGTTTTTAGATGTGTGCCTACAATATACCCAGGGCTGTGCAAGAGGTGAATGCAAAACTATGTCCTGTCCAGTGACTTCACAGCCTGCATGACAGCTACAGAGAAAACAGGTTGTGTGTTACTGTGATGGTGGTGGTAGCTCTTAGTGTACCTCATTTTCTTCCTCTTTCTTGAATTTTGTAAGAGGGAAGGGGTTTGCTCAATATTGGAATGAATCATACTTCCAATAGGCAGTTGACTCACTGTGTAATGACCTGATATCTCTGTAAGATTTGTGAGATTTAAGAGAATGATTTTTAAAAGGTGAATCTGAAAAACATAACATGAAAATAAGTTTTATGGGTATCTTACAGCATCTGCTGGGTGGGGAGTTAGCCTGCAGTGTTAGCTTTTGTATAAATTTGAATAATATCACTTTTAGGTACAGGAGCAATAGCAGAGTATCATGAAAATCTGAAAGAATCAAATTATTCTACTTTTTTTCCATTGGCCTCTCTGCAAACATGTTTGCTTTGCATAGACTTTTTTTTTTTTTTTGAGAATGGTGTTTAAAAGGTTGGAATTTTGTTTTTATAGGATGATTTCACACAGAGTGAGTAGGGCTGCTGCTTCTGGGCAAGTGAACATGGGGACAAGTGTTAGAAACCTGTATCTTCCCTCTCCCTTAGGTATTTACGATGGCACTGATCAGGCACTTAGCATTTAGTTGCATTGCTACGTTGGCATTATGGCCTGGCCAGAAAGAAAGTGCAAGAGCAGGGGAAAATTTACCGGTGCTGCTTTTCGGGTCAGCCAGGGTTCCTTCAGGAGCTCCCAATAGATCATTCTCCTCTTTGCTCCTTGCCTTGTATATAATTAATTTGGGCTGAATGACTGCTTTTTAACTGAGCTCAGTGTTAGCTGCTCGTTCAGAGAGTGGGGCCAAGCTGTCAGCCTCTGATCTGTTTACTGTTATCAAATGTCTTCTCAATTGCTGGGAATAATTTACTTAGAACAAAAGAAAATACGGGCTCTGCTTAAAACCTGAGATTCCTGTGTCCTCTTCCCCTGCAGAGCTGGGAGTCTTGAGAAGGCAGGGAATTTAGACAGGAGCAGAGCAAAGAAACCAGGATTAGAATCAAAATACTTCAGAAGTATTTGGAGAGATGGAGTGCTGTGGCTGGAGGCCAGAGGGACAGCATTACGTAGAAGGAAAACCATCTGCCAAAGGACATCACAGAGGGTTCTGCTAAATTCCAAAAGGTATTCAGGAGTGAATAAAGTGAGGCTTTGGGTTGGAGGGATGTTTGGTTTATTTTTTTCTAGATTCTTTTATCTCTTGGTATATCTAAAGTAGAGGTTCATAGGACCTCTTTGAAAGCTGTGTGTTACGTACGTCATCCAGCCCTGGTCGCTGGAGAGAGAGAGGCACTGTAAGCCAGGGTGCCCAGAAGGAAGGAGCTGTGAGAAACGCGTAAATTTAAGCTATCAAGTGGTTATTTTTTTATGAGAGGTGTTGTGAATAACTAGGGAAGCTTGGGATTATGTCTCTCAGTAACTCTTGCCAGAAGAAAGAGACTGAGCTGGTACTAACTTGCACCAAATGAAACTTGAGAGCACCTGGGTGCATACCATGTCTAGTTATAACATAAGAACTGCAGCTGACACTATTTCCCTGAAAACTTGACAGGTTGAAATAACAGTGGGAGACTTATGAAAAGAGTGGAAAGAAATATTGTACAAAGAACTGCACGGCTGATTGCATCAGTGCCTTTATGTCAGGAAGTCTTCGCCATGAGACATGCACGAAGGCTGTGGAGCACGTATATGCACATTGTAGCGTACACATGTCTCTTTCTTGTGAGGTGTCATTAACAATAACAGCTGTTTCTTCTAAAGATTTCTATGAATTATATTTAAATAAAATGATCAGTATCAAACACTACCTGAAGCATGCCCAGATTTTCACATTCTAATATTCAACTCACTATGTTTCATTTCACGTTTCATTCCTGTTAACAGGCAGAAAGGATTAGTTGGAAGCAAGAAGGCACAAACTGTTTTTATTTGAGGAAAGAAGGTAAATTATACAGTATGAGATGAGCAAAATTCAAAGAGAATTCAAGCCTTACAATCTCAGTTATTAATTACTTTGCCTGTTGAGTCTCGGAATCGTAGCTCACAAAAGCAAAATGAAACACAACTTTGTTACCAAAACTTTAATGTATCAATCCAAACAGAATGTGCTGAGGTCAAGGGAGTGCCAGAAGACAGCACCCTTCAACACAGTGTATGTCAGTGAAGTCTGCCAACTGTAGTTCACTACATCCTGCTCTAGTGACTTGACCATTTCCCAGTCCCGTTTCACAAAATGAGTTCCCTGGTCCCAGGTGGGCCTCGGTGCAGTTTTACAGACCTGTCTGCGTGGAGATCTCCAAGCCTTTGACTAGAAGCTGCAAAAGAGCGTGCTCCCCGTTGACTTCCTAGTGTTGCCATCCCCCCCTCTCTCATATTCCTTTAATTTCAGCTTTTTATCAAAATGCTCTTAATCAACTTTCTCTAGACTAGATTCCATAATTGTTCCACAATTTCACAATTGCACTTACCTACATTTAATATTATTTCCCGAAGTGAGGTTGAACTCTGAACAGTGTAATGCAAATGCAACAAGGACAAAATAACGTGTAAGTTCACTGGCTGACATTTGCCCTTATGTCTAAAACAAGAGCATAATTTCTTTACCCTTTAATCCTTCTTATTTTAAGTTTCGTGCACAAACTTTTAGCTTTTGTAGAAACCAAAATCAGCGCATACATTCTGAATGCTTTAGAACCAGGAGGTGTTCATGTTTTTCTCTTGAGTTCAGATCCTTTTTCACCTCTTTCTGAAAGTGTTTCCTTAGTTCAAATTTGCTACGCTTGTCTCAAGCGTGTGAGTGTTGCCTTGGATCATTTGCAATGAACAGCTGCAAGGAGATCTCAGAAAGAGCGAATATGCTAAGTAAATTAGTAGTTTTAACTGCACAGCAGTCAGCAGTCTTTCATCTGCGATATTGTGTGCTTGTCTATGAATTTGGGAGTAAGTTTCCATAGTTCCAGAAAGCTCTGGTTTTGATGTGTGGAATTCCAATGAGTAGGAACTTCTGACAGCAGCTTTTCCCAATACTTAACCTTCACAATGTCAGTGAAGGCAAGCTCAGATTTTTTTTTTCCTCTGTGTCACCCCTAAAATACTTTTGTCTGTAGAGTTAACAGTCACTGTTAAGAAACTCACTGCCTGAAGGTAGGCTTTACAGATGAACTTACGCTCATCCAGAACACCTTAGTATGCAAGTAACATCCCTTGACCTTTTTTACATCAAGAGGGTAGCTGTTACAGAAACCATATTTTATCTATACAGCTGTTGTCTTGGCTATCACTGGTGCTTTAACACCACTCTTTGATGTTGGAGAATTTTGGGGTAAAGTGACAGTCATAAATCTTCATATTGGTAAAATTCCTGAAACGTAATCGCTACATGCACTTTACTATATATTCTGTACTTCAGCCTGGTACCTGCTGATGAAATTGCAGGCATTTGGGAGGGAGAGTGGGGGCTTTTGGGTGGATTTTTTATGTTTATCAAGTTAAAAGGCATTTAATACATCAATGTCATTATAGTATATGCCATCCTTTCGTGGTAATTTATGTAAGGCAGTAAAATATGTTTGTTCCCAACTGCTTCTCCATTGTGAAGTAGCATGAACTGTTAGGATAGCTATGTGAAACAGGTTTGAAAAAAATGATACCATCAAAAACTGGGTTTAAAATGTGTAGAAAGCACAGCGTATTTTGAGACTGAGTTCTATGCAAAATTTCGTTGTTCCATCTTTAAAACACTGAGAGCAGAGAAGTTCTGAATTCAGTTGACAGATGATGAAAAAAGTCTGAATGGAGCAAAACTTGTCCCACTACCTACTTTGCATGTTGTGTGTCAAGATAGAGCAAAATTAGTCCCTTATGAATAAGGCGCTGGTAATAAGGATTATAAAATATATTAATTTGTGCCAACTTTCAGAAACTTCTGAAATGCACAGAGATTTTGAGAATAAGTAGTGGTTGCCTAGCCACCCTAAGAAATGCCACTTTCTTCTGCTAAAAATATGGGTAAATCTTCTTGTTTAAGTACATGCTGAGCTCTAATTTATCATACTAAGGTTTATCTGTCATTTTACATAGGAACAGCAGCATACTTCTCCCCATATTTTATCTGTAACTATCAGAAAACAAGCTGATTTTCATTGTCAAAAGCAATATTTTCATTGTTCTGGTAACTAAAGAGTACAATATTTCCAATTGTTACGCCAGAGGCATACATTATTACAAATACACTTCATACTTATTGGAAAGTTTTTGCTTTAATAGAGAGATGTGTTTTGGAAACTTTTGTCAGAGTAGCGGTTGGGGTGGTTCTACATTAGCACTTCTGGGATTTATGCTGTATTTTGCATTACAACTGTTAAAAATTACTCAGACAAGCACCTGCATCTGTAGAAGAATAATTATCCTAGACCAGTAATAGTTCCAAAAGCTGTCATTTTTCTGCTAGGAACCAGGATTTGAATGCAGCATTCCAGCTGCTAATGGATATTCAGGGCCCTTCCGGATGGAGTCTTGATTAGTAGATGACAGATTAACAGAAGAGCTGTGTTTTATGGTTGGGGAGGTTAAACAAAACTCACGTTGCCTTTTGGACGGAGGGGAAGCAAGATCATTCAGAGACTTCGCAGGAAGTCACGGGAGGGGAATGCCATAGTGATTGATGGAGGTGGTCCATTATCAAACACTTTGTGAAAACTTTTATTTCCTCTAAGTAAATTGCATAGCTTGTACAGGGCACAAGTAGAAAATTAATTTTGTTGAGTTTTGCTGGAAATATGTCAAACAGTATTCAAGCCAAAATTTAGGAAGGGAAATTGTATAGTGTATTTAAGCCAATCATGTAATTGATGTTCCCTTTGAATTTGGCAGCTTCTATTGTTTGGTAAATAATGTTTTGTTGGAAATTAACTTTTTATGTCAAGGTCTTTTAGATTTGTATATCCAGGCACATGAATTAGAGCCACTTAAGTTACAAGCTTTTTCTGTAAAGTAAATATGTAAATAGGTTGATTGTTTTCATCTAACTTAGAGTATTGCAATTTTCTTTTATTCTTACCAAAACAGTATTTAAGTATTATTTAAGGAAATTACATTTTTCTCACTTGCTATTAGCATTTGAGGCAGCGTCTATCCCCTAGGTAAGGAAATCCAAGCTTGGGGGATAATAATTTTTACGTGCCACGTATTGTGAAAGTGTTCTTTTGGATACGAAAGATGCGAAGGTGTTCAGGCTCAAAAAAGTCATTTGACAAATCCTTCTGAACAAGAATGGTACATGCAGTCATCCGTGGGCTTTACAGACTTCACAGTCCCCAAGGACTGCAGCAGCCTGGCATGTAGAAAAGGATGTATTATCCCTGATTGATGTAGGTAGGACTTGTTCTGTTGGATGATCCTGGAGATCAGGATCAAGGTTTTCAGTTTGAATAGATGCAGGCTGAAATCTACTGGGAGCACAAGGTAATATCCATGAGGGACTGTGAAACAAATGAATCCCTTCTAGCTGCAGAAATGCTAATGAATGTTTCTAAGCAGCCACATTTTGCACAAGCTTGAACCTTTTTATTACGTCTAGATATCCCTATATATGGCAGGAGAATCAATATGGCACATGTCTGAATCACTGTCGAGGGGACCCTGTCTCAGTGAGAAAAGGATCAAGTTTTAAGCCATGTGCAGGCTGGAGAATAGCTTTCTGTAGTCAATTATTTTAGTTGATCATCTTAAATTATGTTTTAAGCGTGATTCTAAGCTTCCCATCACACTGGAAGGAAGGGTGGGGAAGGTACTAGTTGGAAAAGGAAGACATTCCCCAGCAGTCCTCTAAAAAAATATTCACATGAGACTTGTTCAGGTTTGTTTTGTGCCAAGTGTTCTTTTGTGCAAGAAACTGATACTCCTGGCAGTCCCGAATAATCAGGATTCACACATCTTCTTTTAGACTCTGGAATAGCTTGTAATCTGTGAGACAAAAGAGAGATCAGCCTTAGCTTCTTTTATCTGACACTGTGTTTCTGTGACCTACATGTCTCGTGGCAGATAGATTGAATAACCTAATGCAGTTAGCCTTTCTGTACACTGAAGTGTGATATCAACTGAAGTATGCTAAACGAAATGTTGGTTACGTGGGTGAACTGTATAAGGATCCTAAGTAAGCCAGAATCCAGGGGTTAAAGTGTGCCATTGCTCCCTTAAATCATGCCAACCAACTGAAAGGTGCCAACATTCAGGTAATATTCAACACTGGTCCACTGTGGCTCTATACAAAAGTTCCCTGCATGGCTCCCTGACTCATGTAACACAAATTGTGCTGTGAAATCTGAAGTGTTGTAAAGCTCCTTTAAAATTTCAGTCTAATAAAAATGAATAAAACAAAAGAATCTAAAGTTCAAAGACCCCAAAGGCTGATACAGAGATTTTCCTTGCATATGGAGGTACTTGAAGGTAATCTCAGAATAGATCTCAGTTGTTTGTCAAGAAATCTACACAGAAAATCTGTGGTGTTTAAAGAATTAAATATATCTCCTATTTCCTTGTAAAAGAGCCTGAAAGGATGAGGGAAGGTAGGCCATTCTTTCCAGTCCCAGGAGAAAGTACTCATCTTTTGTTTACTTCCTTAAATACGAAAGTTTAACAATTTGCTCCAAAATTTTTATGAAAGAGACTACTGAGTCATTAACAGCCTGTTAACTGACTTGGGTTTTAATAGCTATGCTTCTGCCTCAGAAAGAGATGTGTGTTAGAAAAATCTCAAAATTGGAAGATCTGATTTGCCCTTCCTGCTTTTAACTTCAGGTTGGATGTAAAGCCATTTCCTAACCTCTGTCAGATGCAGCAAAAGTTGCATAGGGAGGGCTTCTGCCCTCGTATAGGTAGACAGCGTCATTCAGGCTGGAGCATTTAATTGCATTCCTGTATTACCCACATCTAGATTCAAGGTAAAAATCCCTCAGTTTCTGCCCCCACGAAGTTCAGCAAAATGGAAGTTCATTTATACTTAATTCTGTTTGCAGTGAGGCTTGCTTAGTTGTATTTTTCTCTCCATTATATTTTTTTTTCCCAATTCTTTAATTGGGAAAAACTTACAATTTATCTATTTCCTTACATTTGATTTTTCTTGCCTTAATTTACTTTTTTATTTCTCTCCTATCTTTCTTATTCTCCATTTTTTTCACTTCTTTGAAAAGTAACTGCATCTCTCTTGATGCTGTTCTTTTGCTCGCCTCTGTACTCTCTGGCACACTGTTGTCTTTTGCTTTTTGTCCAAATATTTTTGTGGTATATTTGCTCAGCCTTCTCTAGGGCTTTTGCTCTGTGAGCTTTAAACTACATGGTCAAAATGATTCCTTTTTGAATGAGTCAGTTAATCTGGTCTCCACATATTCAGCTGCACTCTGTTGTCTTTCAAAGGCCTATACTTATCTCTAGTAACACTTAAATGGCACTATAATGCATTAATTGTTGAAGCATCATTAAAGATACTTAGTCAACTAGCAGTATTGTTTTCTGGATGGAGAAGCACAGATAAAGGGAGAGACTGTTCATGACACAGGAGTTTTAGGTGATAATTTCCTGTGTTTTTCCCACTAAGATTCCTCCCTGCATCCATTGTGCCTTTGAAAGTTTTGCTTGAAACGATTTGCCTAGAGCAGGGTGTAAATAATGCAGTGAGAAGGTACCATGCGCTTGCTCAGTACACTGCTCTGCGTGTCCTTGTCGTGGATGAGCAGCATTGCTGGTGGTCTCCTCTGGTGGGTCGTTGGGAGAGTTACGAAGATGCAGGAACTTCCCTGGCATCGGACAGCCGCAGAATTGGTCTTCCCTTGCTAGAGCTGTGAAGACCTTTGTAAAATCAAAGTGTGGTTTTCAAGAGACTGGTGTAGGCTTATGTGGCATAACAAAGGTTTTCACGTTATTAACTTATATATTTTTAAGGTGCTTTTAATACTTCAAAGGAGAGTTGTGAAGACCTGCAACAGACATCCCAAAATCCAAGTGGGCCGCGGGACTCCGCTGTCCCTCCCTGCTCGCTAGGAATCCCTAGAAGTTTGGCTGTATTTGTTCGTATTCAGTTTCAAGACCCACACTCAGGCTGCCTTGCACATGTGCAAATGCTTGGAGTATTTCAGGGTCTTTCTTTATGTGGAGTGAAGACCTGGAAGGAGGGGATTGCAAAGTAGCCTTTTTTTCTGTGTAGTCCCTGGTTCCAGTCTGTTCTAGCAGTACAAAGTGCAATAAATGAATTTAAAAGAAGCTTTTGAAGAGGCCTCCATTACAGGGTTATGGCCAAGTCCTCTCTTGGTTGACCTCATCTGTGGTTGACCTCATCTGACATCTCACATTTATTGAGGCTTTCTAAATTTAAGTGACTCTGGCTTTTTAACTTTTAATACTTTCTCCCAATTAAGATGACTAGGCCTTGAACTTAAAATATCTTCTCTCGGCTTATCCAAGTTGATGGTCCTCTGGGTAACTCTCCTGACTAAATTTCCACAAAGGCTTTTGCAGGGGGCTAAAGAAAGTTTTTTAACTTATCTTTTTTAGTTCCTTTAAAACTGACCTCCCTGTAGAGCTGTCTTTACTTTCAAGAGGCATACAGCGTAAATCCTATGCGTTTTATCGCTTGATGTAGTGGAATTTCTGATGCGAATAGATTTTCTCTGTATTTGAGACAAAGTGTAACAGTAAAACAAGGAGCCTGTTGTTGTAATATTATCATTTTGTATCAATGAGTTACTAAAGATTCCAACTGACTCGCGCCATTAGGACTGCAAAATTACCTGATAACAGACAATGCAGGCCTGAAATCTGTGATAAGAAGATGACAGAAGGTTTTCTACAAATACATATTCAGGACTTAAGAAGTCTCTTTAAACTCTCCAGCTTTTCTATCCAAACTGATTCAAGCTACAACCTACAGAATCTGCAAAATTACGCTGCTCCTTCCCTTTATGACAGGTCTTCATGCCCATACCCAGCCTAACTTCCTCAGGCAGCGTAAGTGATTTCTCAAAATTTCTTCTTTGCCCATATTCCCCATCAATGTAGTTTTGAAACTTCACTCAAATAGCCATACTCTTGTCTATCTCCCACAACTTCTTTGCAGTTCGTGTAATTTCTGTTTGGTAGAAAAAGACACCTGGGGGTAGGGCTGTAAACAGATTTTGCACAGTGGTCTCCTTATCCTACTTCCCCACATCTTCAAAAAAGAGGCTTCCAAGTTGAATGATTTTGTAGTAGCAAATTCCATTTTCTGTTAGATTAGATTCAAACTGGGTTCCTCATCTTTCAAACTCTGCACGTGTAAAAGACTTGGAACACTTTTTTCACCCATTTTGCTATATTAGTAAGAAACTTTCACAAATGGTAATGAAGTAATAAAAGCTCTTGTATAGAAAGTGTTGTCTAAAATAGAAATACAGATTTTTATTAGTTACTACTTATAGCAGTAAGTAGCTGATTTGTGTCTGGCACGAGGAATTTTCAGTGTAACTTAACTGTAGAATGATGATGTGCACCTGAAGAAGATCCAAATGTTAGTGCTTCAAATTGCCACCTGGTGGTATTGCACTTTGAATGTACTACTCAGGTTGCAGCAAAATCCTTAGTAGACTGAAAATAAAATCTTACGCAGATGACAACTTTGTGAATGACAAAAGATGATCTCAATGTTTATGTGAAACATCATCATCCTGGCTCATCATTTGAATTTTGTTATGTTCAGAAATGCAAAAACTGCAAAGATTTTGCAAATCAGGGACTGTTTAGATTTATTTACATGTGACATTTGTTTCCTCTGTTTTGACAGCTAGCCCTACACATTTGCTTGTAAATAATTTAAAAAATCAGATCCATATGACTTCTTTCAGACAACTTCTTTAGAATCTGTCTAACAATAAGCATAAGGAAGGTTCAGATGGTTCAAATATAAGTTCAATTCTGAATAATCATGTATTTAATTGCTTTGCTAAATTGAGCAATGGCTTCCAGTCAGCAATAGCATGTAAGTGTGTCTCTGCTTAACTTCATGTTCAGATGTTTTTTGAGTAGGATATTTTGCTGACTGTGGGCCCCCCACGCCCAAAGGTGATTGATCCAAAAGAAGGAGGTGGTATGAAGAATGGCTTTTCAGAAAAGAACTGTGGACTCTTTTTCAACATTACTGTTGCAGAATGCAGGATCTGCACTGGACACTGTGGCTTTGTACTCTCTCTGTGGGCTGCTTTCTGGGGTCCACAGGTACAGTCTGGTCCACGTCCAAACCAGCACCCTCCTCAGTGGTGGCCCGGGTCTCTTTTTGCTTCGTTTCTGGCTCTAATGTTGTTATTTTGGGGGCTAGTTTTTGTTTGCCCCAGAAATGCATCTGACTGGGACATTGTTCCGAGACTTGAGATACACCACAGTTTATAATGTTGTATTCGCGATGATAAAAGTCCTTCGTTTTTGATCTTGTGCGTTTTTCACTTTGACTAATTTAGAGGACGCTGGTTTAACTGCTAGCATGTAAAGAGGTTTGATTTCTTCATTGTGTGAGTGTTCAGTTAGTGCAATGTCTACCATTCTTACGAGGGAAGAACAGTTGTGAAGAATTTTAAGACTTCGATGGTGTAAGTCCCACTTTTTAAGGTAATTAAATGGTCTCATTTTCAGTGTTTCTTTGAAAATAGATCTTAAAAAATCAGCAGTAAGTTTTTCTCCTTATGTGCGATGATGAAAAGGATGGCATAGAGGATCTTGTGAAATCAGAGAATACTGAGGTTTTTTTTTTTTAATTTATCCCAGGGTTAGAAAAAATATCAGGGAAAAAACAGATTTTATTCTGTTACTTTGGGCTGATAACCCCTTTGCATGAAATCCATGCAGCTGAGCCCTCTGGAAGTTTTGGAAGGTGTGTGCAGGAGCCTGGGAGTGTCATGAGTTACATGAGACAAGCTAAATACGAGGGTGACTTGGCAAAATCTGTTAGAGAGGTCGGCAGTTGTGCAAGTTAGAAGAGATAAAGGGGGGAAATGGGTCTTTTGTGGAATGGGGGAATAATAAAAGCTGCTGCCATTTTGTGGGGAGTGGACTATTTGGAAAGCGTGGTGGGGAGAAAGGACACAGGTGTGCTAGCTTCAGAGGTGATGAGCTGAGGAGAAGATGGTGATCAGCAGCTGATACCGTGCAACTGTGAAAAAAAGGCAGGGGCAGGCTGCACTGCTTCAGAGAGCAACAGGACAGGGCTAGGGAAGGTGAGCTCCTGGAATATCGTATGTGATTCTGATCCTCTGCCTTCAAGAGAGATTTCTGTGGGATGGGTAAAGAGTTGTTGGAGTGTTGGAGGAGAAAGCGTGTTGCTTGCTTGGAGAGATGAGAGCTATCCCTCAGTACAGGATGGACATACGTCAGGTACGGAGATGGAAGAAAAATCATGTTGGTAGCATGAGCTGGTCCTGTTTGAACCTGGAAAAGACTCAAAAAATGGTGTTGACTTGGGGAGGGAGTGACGATAGGACTTAAGAAGTTTATGAAAGGGTTTATGTGATACTGTCCTTGAACTAGCAGATTTTTAGAGGCCCTTCTTCTCTATATTCCCATGTACTAACTGGATATTAGTACTTGCTACTACTACCAGCTACCATGCTGTTAAGGGAAAACTGCTTTTCAAGCAAGTTATGTGAGAAGCCTTTTGTACATACTGTAAAATATTTCATCAGTGTGTTCTTCAGGTTGCTTTTCTGTTGTTACTTTTGCTGAGGAAACTTAAGCTTGAATTGATTTGGATACTGTAGTGGCTTGAGTTTAGATAGCAAAAGGTATGGTGAAGAATATATAACAAAAATAAAATGGGATTTATTTAGTTTTGGTAGGTACTGTTTATTGTTTTCTGATATAGTGATGAAAGTACATCATATATAATCAAGTTCAATGCAGTTATGCAGATTCATCTGCTTTTTCATGCTGTACTTAGAGTTCTCAACAAATCATGGAATATAACAAGTGTTGATTTAAAAAAAAGAAAAACCAAAACCCAACAACACAAGCCACTCCAGCAGAGTTAAATGTGGTGCTATGCCCTTAATTCTGTGTTTTTCTTTCTGCATGCAATCATTTCTATTATTTGGCAATCATTATGTGGTGTAATGGAAGTGAGCTGAAACACTCTAAGCACAGAGTTGTCTTTATAAAGAGATTTTTAGAAAGAAATGGGTTGTGGCGGGGCATTGTTGTCTGAAATACATCAACATACACAGAGTATCTTCCATATTTAGTGGCACTACAAAAATATTTATAATTAATTACGATGCATGGAGTAATTCTCAAGGGAGCAATTTCATATAATTAATTTCCAATAATTGCATTACTATGTAACATCATATCACAGAAGAAGATAAATACTCTGAGTGGCAGCTGGAAAATATAAATGGCTAATTCTTCAGTTCTTTAAAAAGAACAGATCCATAGAGAAATGGCTTCTCACAGGGGGAATAATGCAGATGAAACGTTGCGTGCTGTTTGAGGAAGCAGTGCGGGGCTTCTTCCAGCAGGTCTTTATTAGGAGTGCCAAAGGACTCATGCTTTGGGTCAAGGTATACTTTTATTTATGGTTTGGAGCTTACTGGCTCCAAGTCACAAAAGAATTTGACTTTTTGTTATTTTCACCTCGCTTTGAAATCACAGTACATGGGAATTCTTTGAAGTAAGTTTACTTATGTAAGCTGTTGAATATAACATTTTTTCATTAAAACATAAGTCTTCAGGCTTACAGTATATTGAAGTTCCTTGTAGGTTCTGTAATAGCTAATAGGAGGCCTGATTAAAAATGCAGAGGGCTTGTCAGACTATGAGAGGTGATTTACACAGCTTTTGGGCAGCTTTTTACGTAGAAAACCAAGACCTTCCTTTCATAGCGTTTTTTAAATCTTCCATTTCTTCCCACCCACTTTTCCATTATCTTGTATAGTGCTAGTAATAACAATGAATATATTGTGAATGTCAGGTAAAAGCCAAGTCTCTGTCTGTTATAACTAATGAAAATATATTGAATTTAATATACTTGGTTGGAGTTTCTGGCAGTAAATGATTGCTCACACTAATTATGGTCATTATTGTACAAGTAGAGTGCATTCTTTCAGTCTGAGGTATTACTGGTATTTGAAATGCAAAAGAAAGATGTTTTTTAAGTTTTGAAAAGGATGTTAAGCTTATTTTCAATGTTGTTACTTTACTGGCCACTCCGAAGAGAACTGAGTCCATCCCAGCTCAGTAGGCTGGCAAGGAGGCTGTGGTATGTTCAGAATTACTTGGCTTGTGTGGGAAGGTGGAGGAAAGGTGGCGTATTGGCTTGATGGGTCTTTTCTTTTTCCAAATCTTTTCTTTTTACCTCTTAATTTCCGCCACCTCCATTTCATATGTGTAGGGAGTATCTCAGGATAAAGGGACTGTCAGCATGGGCGATTCAGTCAGTTGGGATCACAAAGGTCCTCTTCAGGCATATGGGAAGAGATGAAGGATAGTAGAAGAGAGAGCTAAGAAAATAGAGCTTTCATGGGCTGTTAGGATCTAAACCAAAATACTTTGGCTTTTTTTTATTCCTGCAATGGAGAGAGGAGCTCCCATGAAAAAAATTGCTTTTTTCTTGTGACAACAGCTGGGACAAGTCAGGCTAGCCCAAATTTTGTGAAAGAAAAGGAAAAAATAGTCTTTAGTTCCTCCTTTGAAAAGTTCACGTAATGAAGATGTCAGATTGGTTCCTTCGGCTGTTGCTTGGCAGACAGGGAGAGCTGTGCCACTGCCACCCCTGCTCTGTTGATCGCAGCAAGGTGGCTGAGCTACATCACTGTCCTGCTGAGAGGCTTTTTCCAGACTTAGTTTCTTGAGCCTCCCATGGGGAGAGGGAGAAGGAAGCGTTGAAGAATGCTCCCACAGTGATTTTTAAGTGAATGCTTATTAAATTTGGACACCGTGGTTCAGCATGAAGTAAGTGTGTTGGCTGTGCCTGGTGACACTCGGTGCGCAGTGGCTCTTCAGTGTACGTGCGTGTCCCCCGCACTGCCCTGAGCCTGTGCCGTTCCCTGTCATCCAACTAAAGGATGCCGTAAATCTGCTGTTCTGTAAGGCTCTTCCTGCAGTGAAACAAAGCCAAAAAAAAAATTACAAGCCTATCTCTGTTTTAAATCAAGAGAGAAATAAAGCTTATATATCCGTGGGGAGGGGGCAAAATCCAGACAGTGTTCTCTCTCTTTCCTTGTACATAGCAGCACAGCTGTCAGAGGTTATTATATCTTTAATTATTCCAAATTACTTTATATAGTGGCTTTCAATTATATATGATCAAGACACTTTTTCATTGTGCTGCTCATTTCTTTCAGAAAAGTTTGTGTCTCATGTTAGCAGGGTTACTGCTTTGCAAACACGTTGTACCTTAGTAATACTTTCCTATGCTGTTCTTAGGAAAATTTCTATATAAATCTATATTTCTCAGTTACTGGTTATGAAGCATGTATTTTTAGAATGCCAGAGGTATTGCCCATAGGATGCTGCTACTGTTTGATGTTCTGCACTTTACAGCAGATTATTTATTTCAATTATTTATTTCAAAGTTTATTTATTTATTTCAAAAGTGGAGTGGGAATTCCCAGGGGTTCTATGGAAAAAATGTTATCCTAAAACTGAATGTAAGCTGGTTTTCTGTTTAAGAAGCCACCTGGCTTAAAGTAAGGGCAAAATATTTTGCATCATGTGACCACTCAAGTTTTTTTTGCATCACCAGTCCAATTCCAAACAGAATAACTGTCTTTAAAAACACCATTGGCTAAAAATACAGCTAAATATTCTGAAGTTTCTGGAAAGCTAAGTAGTATTTAATCTATAAATACATGTGTATGCGTGTATGTTTCCTCATTGGCTTGTTTAATGGTGATCAATGGAGGTCAACAAGATAAGAAATCTGAGTGTTTTACCACAAAGTAAGGGCTGATCTCTTCCCCAAAGTGCTTTTGACCTAAAGGTGAGGTGGGTAGTTGCTTGATTGTTTCATTACTGTTGTTTGGGGTTAATAGGAGATGCTCGTAAATAGAAAAAGAAGAGGAAGGAGTAAGTTTAAAAATAAGAGGAGGAAAACTGAAAGAATATGCAGGGGGAGGCATAATAAAGTTGAGATAAAGATAAACTGCAACAGCAAAGGCAGGGGAAAGCTCAAAGCAGACTTTCTTCAGTGTAGGAGAATGTAATGCGTGGGCCTTCATAAACTGTTCTGCCACCTTCCCTCTCCCAGCTAGTACCTCCATCTGTTTCTCCTCCAAGAACCAAGTCAACTTGGTGGGGCAACACTGAATAGCAGGGGAGAACTTAATTTTTTAAGGGGAATATAGTCTCTTTTTCTCTGTTATTTTTTCATGATGTTGATGGCAGCTCTGACTCTCCCAGCTCAGGCCCCAAGCTGTGGCTTGCTTATGTTGTGTGATCAGATATTCTGAAATACACTTTTGAACACAGCTGAATGTGCTTGCTTGCCATTCATCCTCTTGATTAATTGTGCCTGCTGGGAATGCCTCTTTGGTGAGGGTTGGCTGCTCTCAAGCAGCTCTTAGGATCTCACAGAGAGAGAGATCCTAAGTGAAGTGTTGGAATTGCCTTCACAGTTATGAACAGCACTAGAAGGCAAGCAGTTGTAAGGCTTGTGCTTGCGTGTGGTTGGATGGAAAGGGTCAGGTTTGACATCTCTTCTGTCTCCATTTGCGGTGAGTGCCTTAGAGGTGAAAAGGGGAAGAGAAGAGGACTTTGAGGATGGGAGGCAATGAGCTTCCAGGAATGAGAAGATAAAAAGCGCATCTCAGCAGTAATAACTTCAGTGTGTTTCCATTTGACTTGATAATATCCTGTATTAGTGATTCATTGGCTTCATATGAAGTCCATGGGAAGCTGGTGATCATTTCTAACTTTTGGTTTTGTGTGGTTTTTTGTTTGTTTTTTTTTTTTTTTTTTCTCCCCTCCCCATTGAACTCATAGGGCTTTGGAACATCCCCGCAGTCACAATTGGGTTATGATGGGAAGGTGTTTGAATTATTTAATTTGCCATGTCCTGCAATATTTTTAAAATTCTATATATTTGTGAAGATGAGTAATTGTAGAGACTTAATACATATGCTCCCTGATGTTTTTCTTGTGAGGATGTATCAGAAGAGAAAATTAAGTACTGTAGTCAGAACATTTTCACTTTTTTTTTTGAGCTTGAAATCCTACTTCCAGTGTATAATAGATGAAACAGTTCTCTCTGTGAGTAAACCTAGAAAGCATGTGTTCCTCCTGTGATAGTATGTTTGGGCTTTGGTTTCACATGTGATTGTCTTTCTAAAAATACCAAAACAGAAAGGAGAACTGAAAACCTTTTAAAGCTTAGACATTTTTTAATCCTAAAATAATGGAAACAATAAATTTGTATATTGTGAAATACAGCTGTTTTCTACAAAACAGTAGGAGAGCAGAAGAGCGAGAGCACGGCTTTAGCTTAATACAGTTTTTTGTTGTTGCTTTTTGTCACCTAAGCAGGAGTAATACAGGCATCATCTGTAACTTCTGGCATATTGACAAAAGAAGAATTTGTGGGATCACATCTTAAATCCTCGGGATGAATCTCTTTTACCAAGACCTGTGGTCCCAGTCTACTCGTAGTTGCTTAAGATGAATACCTGAATATGAATGTCTTTCTAAACTGGGGCTTTTGACTATAATTTTTTTCTGTTTTTTTCTCCTTTTTTTTTTGATCAGTTCATGATAGCTGTAATTCACATACAGTAATGTAGAACTCATAAACTGTCAGACTAATTAAATTATCTGTTCCTTTAAAAATTTAAAAGGATGGAAATATTTAACAAGCATAGAGAATATTTTCAGGGTACTATCATACCTTTGTCGAAGCTCCCCAATTTGACAATATATCTGTGTGTGGCTAATGAACTAGATTACTGTTAGAATGTGAAAACAAATTCTAATTTTTTTACTGTGTGTTTCAATTAAATGTTAATAGAATGCTGAATTCTGCAGTAAAATGTATTGGATTTAACATACTCACTTGAGAAAATCTGTTCCCGTCAGCTGCATCTGATTGTTCAATCTAACTGTAATTATTGTATGGTAAATGGGACACATTTTGGAGATGAAGTCATAAGAATATTCTTCCTTGCCCCTTCCCTCAAGGCCGTGGAAATTCAGAAGATATTCAGTTCTGAAGTGCAATGGGTGCATGTGTATGCATGTTTTAGGCACTTGGATTTTAAATAAATGCAGAATGCAAGATGAAACTGTAGGCCGTGCATCTTTAGGTATGCATCATTGGCTGCACTTTTATTGCTTTGAAAGAATGGTTGCCTTTATTATATGTAAGTCATGAGAGCTGAATGATTCTGGCAAGTTAAAAATGTAAAAGCGACATTTTCAATGTTAAAAAATGCAGGAGTGTAGCCACTGATATATTAAATTAAGGTAACTGCATGTAAATGCCCAGTGTGTATTCATTTAGCCTGTTGCTTGGACTAGCTGTTGGATGACTAATGAGTTGCTTCCTATTAGTCAGCAGACACAGAAATGAAGAACAGAAGACATCTAGAAGCGGTTAATTCATCTGTTCATCCAGCCTGAGCAGCTCTTAAAACCCCTGCAAGGCTTAGCTGCTTCTCCAGTTCTTGTAATGTGAATAAAATGTAGTATCTACATTAATTAGTATTTTTGGTAAGAGGCCAAAAGGAGGAATGCATTTGTTTATTAATAAGAAAATAATTATTGTATAATTTCCTTTTGACATACACCAGCGTTTTGCAGTAGTTTTCTTACTAGTTAATGATAATCTCTTGCAGAAGAGTAATCTTTCCTCTTTTGGTGGGGAAAGTTGGGGGGGGGAGGAAGAAACTACTAGCTGATGTGTTTGTAATGTCTGTAGTACCGAGTACTGCTCAGAATATACATATTTATTTATATTTATTTTCCCAGCTTTTTAGGAATTCTGTGTTGGTTGTTTACATGAGTAGTTAATGGGCCAGCTTTTTTATTCTTAATGGGAATGGTCCCTCCTGATGTGCTAGAAGGCCATCTTCTATGGCCTTAGTAAAGTGCATAATTCAATTATGTACTTAGTAAAGTGCATAATTCAAAGAAAATAAGTACATTTACCGGATCCAACTTAAAATTTTTGTCATTTTTGTTTAAATATATTAAACTCTGCCATTTTCCAGCTACTACCCCTCCTTACTTAATGGCAAACTGACAGTCTGAAGGAAGGTAGGGAGCTGGTGATACCAGATTTTTAATTACCTTTTTTTTTCCTATAGATAGTCTCAATGCTGTTCAGACCTGTTTGATGTTAGATTACTGCTCTTTCTCCCCACTGCCCATCTGCACATTAATTGGGAACAAATAATTTAGCAAATTAATATCTAAACCCTGTGGCTCTAAAGAAAAATAAGAGAAACTGGTAGCCCGGAAAGCCTATCTAAATGCAGGGGAGTTAAGTGCTTGATAGTATCAATAATGGTCTGGCCATCACAGAGCTGACATTTCTTAGTTGACAAGAAGATGAAAAGAAAAGCAAGCATTTAGACCATCTGTATGTCTTTAAAGTGATTTGGGATCCAAGAAGACATCTGATTTCACTAAAGAAACTAAACATTCCCAAGAAGATAGTAGTAATATCAGGAGCTAAAAGGTGATCCCATTTTATTTTTCTCAAGGATAATGGGAAACAGCTCATCTGAGAGAGCTTCTGTTTTCTCTAAGAATAGACACAATTTACTGAAACTGGAAGGCTTAACTGCACCATTCACTGGGCCTAAAATATTTTAATTTTCTTTAATGAATTTTCCCTTCTGCTTTTCCCCTACGCACTCTCATACATTTTGGCTTGGAATGGATCCCAGGGCAGTGTTGCTTTTTGTACAGTTAGCCTTATTGCAGCTGCATATTTTTCTCACATGTGTGCTAGAAAGTTTAAAATGACATTGTTGTTTGGAAGGCTAACAGGGAAATGATGCTCTAAATAAAAAACAATTACCTGTGCCCAGTAAGGGTAAATATCACTACTGAAACGACTGCAGTGCTTTCTTCAGGTCAGAAAGAACTCAAACATTGAATGTATTTTTTGGACTTGCCAAAAATAATTTTGTGGTTGCCTCATGTCGTTATTTTGCACTGATTGCAGTGAGGTGTTTGGACTCTTTACTGTTTGTTTCCAGGTTGTAGGTGGCTGATGGCTTGGTATTCATAGAGGTCCAAGTTTTGTGAAGAGTGAAGTTTGCTTTGACTCAGCTGCTTGTGACATGGGTGTGAGCAGAAAAGTCTGTATTTATTTTTTGAGTAGGAGGTAACTTGCAGGATTGTGTTTTGATCATGCCTCTTAGATCATCTAGCACCTGGATGATCATCTTCTACAAGACTCATGGTAGTGCTTTTTCCAGCAGCACCCAGCAAAAAGCAACGATCTCCTTTGTGTCACGTTACATTAGAGACTTCATCTCTTCCAGTAGAGCACTATGCAAGATAGAAGCTACTGGTGGCTCCTCACCACTGCTTAAACAGTCCAGCTTAAAGGACTGAAGTGTCATCTGACTAGAAATTAAAGAGATTTCCCACCACCATCTGGTTTCCTTTGGGTATTTCTAGTTGGTTGACCCGTTATTAGAAGATGTTGGCTTCTGGCACTCTGCACGTGCAGCCTTTGTGAGGTGTGTAGACATCAACTCAGAGCTACAGATGTATCCAGTTGTGTAAATTAAAAATTCTTACCTAGCAATGCTTGCTGCATCAATTTAGGATGTTTCTGAACTTCATGTAGGTGGTTAATAGCTTGTGGTTGATGAACAAATAAGCATATAATTTGTTGCTATTGCGTGTGCTAGCACCTGGAGATGAATGAGGCAAATGCTGTGGAGAGGTCATCTTTCAAAGGTGATGAGTGCAGATAACTTTTCCTGTTACTCCTAAAATGGTAGCAGCATCTTTGCATTAGGATGCAAAGAAGTAGGTCCAAATTTGGCAATCCTAATAGTATGATCTGGTTAATACAAAAAATAACTTGAACTAGTGATTTTTGAATGTCTGCATATATAGTTCTGTAGGTCCTTTTGAAAAGCTATCATCAACGGGAAAAGACTGGAAATTTTTTTGTAAGAAAGCTTTGTTCACAGTATATAAGTTACTTTCTCTACTATTAAAAAATAATAATTACGGTTGAATAAATGCGATAGTTCCTGTCAAGCAAGTTTCACCCAGTTTTTCTATACAACATCTGGCTGGGAAGCTTGTTGGCATGATACTCTGACTTGTTATGAATGTCACTGTTGAATGAAAGTTGGGTGTTTTGGGGTTGTTTCTCTAAAGACAAATACTTTGTCACCAGCAAAATTATAATCGTCTTCAACTGGATTGTGGTTGTCCCTTGAAAAGGAAAACTAACATTATTTAATTTTCCATTGCAAGGGAGTAATGAAAATTTATTGCATATAAAGATGAACTAATTTCAAGTTGCTCAAGGACATACTTTTGATGGTGTGTTGTTTTTGTGGTTTTTTTTTAACCTGAAGTGCTACTTCATAGGCTAACCTTGTAGTGATCAAGTTGAGTATAAAAGTCTGTTTATCGTTGTAAGGTGAAATAATATTTTAAAAAACTACCTTGAGCTCAGTAACGTTCTCAAAGAGCACAGCCTTTCTGGAGATGCCATTTTTAAGACACTGTTCAATTTGATACGCTTTTCTCAATTTCTGACACAACATTTAAAATAATGGACCGGCTACACCGGCAACTTGCAAAGGGCTTGTTTATATGTGTTGCTGGTTTTTATCTAGATTAGATCACTTTGTGTCTGTTGTAGCTGATACTTAAAACATTTTACCTAATTATAGTTTAAGAAGAAAGAGAAACCATGACATTATATGATATTTTAAAGCATTTGTTGTTGTGTCCTCATTTTCAAAGGTATAAATGCATTGAGAGGGGAGAACTGCATTTTAGTGAGCTTAATGGTATTGATAGGACTTCTCTCGCTTTAATCAGTCCCTGGAGCAACTTAAATCTATATATAATGAGCATTCTGGAAACAGCATGTCTACCTCTGCTGTTAGAAATCAGAGCTTACAGGTTTTTTGCTTTTGTAATTGGTGTGATGTTCAACTTGAGTAAATTTCATTCACATTAACCTTGAAGTAAGGAGCTTCAAGTTGTTGATATTTTTTCAAGTCTTGAGTGTTTTGTTTCTCATTTCTTTGTGCTTTTTATCATAGGAAAATGAAATGGAGTTAATGAAATTTATTTGTATCGTCTTTTATATTCTTTGGTTACAAGGAAGACTTTTATTTCAGTTGCATAAGGAAAGAAGATTAAAAACAGGTGCTATCAGCTCTATTGCTTCCGAATGCACTGTTAAACAGACGCTAACAAAGGTGCTGGGTTTATAGGCTTATTGACAAACAACAAATGAATTTTATCCCTTTTCTTCTCTTCACTGCTTCTTCCTTCTTTTTCCTCTTAGTTGCGCTTTTCTGGGCAGGCATAATAATTGAAGTGCACAGCATATGAATGGTACTGACTGGCAGTGTGGCGATGTGATACAGTCTGCACGTGGCTCCTGACTTCCCTGCATACGAATTTGAGTCAATTGTTTTACCACTTCCCTGAGAAAGGATTTTAAAAGGCAATAATTGAGGAAAGGTAGATTATATTTTACTGTCTTATAAGATACTGTTTCAGGAGTAAAATACCCAAACTTCATTTAAGCCTCTGAGAAATACTGTAAATATTTTTAGAATATAACTTGTTTTTGTCAGTTTCCACGGATGTTTTACCAAATTGGACCATATTTAAAGAAAAGGATTAGGTGCGAAGGGTTCCTGGTTATGAGTTAAAATATTGCAAATAACAATGTTTCTGTTAAAGAATTTGTTCTGAAATACCCAGGTTTTTAGTATATGAACTTACTTTATAGATGAGCAAGTCTTGTAAAATGTGCATTTGCTTAATTTTTAATGCTGTGTGATGACATATTAACAAGTTGCTGTCCTTAACAGGTAAGGTCAAATGCTTTTACTGATCCATACATAGTATGAAACTTTCAGTGATAGTATCATGAGTGAAATTTGCATATTACTTTATAAAACATCATAGGAAGCTGCCATTTAGTGATGTTTACAGCAATCTGAAAGCAGCAGATTTTTTTCTGGTGGTGTCATGCCATACTGGAGAGCATTTGTGCATACAGTTATGCTATTAACTTATTAAAGCTAGTATGAAATTTAAATAAAATAGTGTCAAAGTTGTACTGAAATCTGTTTAGTTGTAGAGGTTGGAAAATTACAAATCAGGTGTGCTAAGTAGCTGGTTTTTTTCACTTTTACACTTAGTCACATTTATTCCCTGTTCAGCTACATTATTTGCTTGTTAAATGCACAGGAGAATAATTTTGATAAGTTATATACACTTCTAGTAGCTTATGCACACATAGATACTAAAGAAAATTTGCATTGCTAAAGCAAATACATTTTAGATCGACTGCTAGTTAAAATGTACAGATACAGATGTCAGGCAGTTATTTGATGTATGCTGTAGAAATGTCCCCTGTAGCAGATGTGTGAACTGTTAAAGTCCCCTGATCCAGTGTGCATTGGACTGGATGAGAGATTTTCCATCTGTTTTGGGTCTGCGTTTGCAAAGACAAGTGGAATTGTTTAAAGCAATTTTTTTTTGTTCAGTTCACATATTCAAAACCTATTAATGCCAGGTTTGGACAAGAACCGTGCTTGGTTATCTTGCTGGCATTCTTACTAATTAACTCTATGATTGTGGAAAATAAGTCGTTGTTTGACCTTCGGGAGAAATACCTGTGGGTGAGCCTGATGCCACCACTAAACATGAGAATACTGCTGAGGTGACCTGTCCGTTTCCGCACTGTGGGCTGCAGCAACATTAAGCAGCTCCCACGTGAATTTGCAATGGAAAACAGAAGATAAGTTGAGTGAAGGTAGCTACAACTCATTATTAAAACAGAAGAGAAAAACCAAAACAGAACACCAAAATGTTTCCTACAAAAAGCCTCTCTTTCATCTTGGGACTCCTTGTCCTCTCTCAGCTCGTAGAAAGCCTGGCTTATTGCACTGTTATTCTTTTCTTTTTATTTGTTGTGCGTAAGGAACATCCTAACGACATTTCTGTGTGGTTACACGACGTTTTTTTTAACTATTAGTCAATGGAGTAGGAACATGGCTGGATCTAGCCAGAAATTTTATTTCAGGAAGAAAACTGCAGGTTTCCAGAATATTAAAACCCAGTTCTTTACTGTTTCAAACAAAGTTTGTTTGAAGATTATAATTAAATAAAAAAATCCAATTGAGAACCTGATGAATTAATGCTCATAAAATACTTTGGAGCTGTAGGGTGCTGTTTCCAGTAGTAGTCATTTAATCTGGTTTGGTGGGGTTTTTTTGGCATAGGAAGACATGTTTGTATCCTCATTATTCAGAATAAACTGTTGCAGTCTGAGAGGAGTTGTGCTGGACTATGTGGAAGCTGAGTGCTGATTAACATGTGTATAGCAAAGATGCTCGGCTTCACCTGGGTGCCTGGCTGCCCAACTGGGGATGTGCATTATCGGCACTAGTCTGTCTTGCTGCTTAATTATCTTTGTGTGTAAAGCTGGAAAGAGAACACAGGAAAGAAAAATGTCTTTGCACAGCAATAATCAATAAGACCAGCAGTATTTTAGGCCTCTGGTGATCACAATTTAGTTGTTTTGAAAACAATCACAAGAAAGATTAACGATGTAGAACTTGTCATTTGCTGATTGTTCCTGACAACTCAGAAGAAATTGTGTTAGGAATGGGATTAATTAAATATTCTGTTTATCTGATTACATTACTGAAAGCTTGAAATATTAAGTGTAAATTGTACTGCACAGTTTTAAATCAGTAGCAAGCTTTACTTCCCTGCCAGATCACGTCTCTTGAAGAGCTTGGAGGTCTCCATGCACCATGTTGGATCCAGCTCCATTGTAAATTAATGGGAGCTGAAGCAGCTCTGTAGCATGTGCTTCTGGGATAGTACTGTAGTGTTTGATTAAAGAGATTGATGGACCTACGTTTGAAAAATTACTTTTTTTGTGAGGAAAGTGGGTGAGGCTAGAAGTGCCAGTTCTATTTTTTCATACCTATGTGTAAGTTTGGAGGGGAAATGCTATACAGTTTTCTATTAGGTTTCTGCTGAAGAGATTCATTGGACTATTGGAAAGTACTCCAGTGGACCAAATAGTACGATCTCTTTTTGTGGAGTTCAAATGCATATATATTTCTACTAGGATAACTTTTATTTGTTGGCTTTCTAAGGTGAGTGAGCCAGATAAGTGATGATGGGTCTTAGTAGTCTTGTATGGTAGTGGCAAGTTATAGGGTTTACTTTTGGGAATAAAATGTCTAGATTGAGGGAATTACCTATTGGTTAGCATACATCTTGTCCAGCAAGTAATATGCTGTGTTCAGACCGTTTTGTACAAAGAGCTACACGTAAATAAGTTAAAACTCAGAAAACATCAAAGCATCTTCCTTTGAGACCACAAATAATAAGTCTGAAGACAGACTTGGGAGCAGAATGTAATCTCCTTTGTGTATTTGTTGCAAATATAAAATCAGATTTTATTAAGAAGTAATTTTGGCTGAGCTGATGAACTGCATAGCAGCTGCTGTGAGGGCAAAGGCAACAAGGATGTAAAGCACAGAAACATCCAGGTGACTCTCTCAACTGGTTACTGCGGTATGGAGTCATCATGATTGCCCATGATCAGGGAGCTAGTGTGTAAAGGCTTCTAGAATGAACAATATTTTTGGAGTTACATTTTACTTACCACTGCTGCATCATCAGTGTGATGAAGATGCAAAAAGAAGTGCACAAGTGAGCATATTACTAAGAATCTCCTGCCTCAATTTGGGAGGGGAGTATGACAGTTCTGTTTCAGTGCTTCCAAGGCTACTCGCTCAGAAGCGCGTTGCTTATTCCAAAGAAGAAATGAGAGTGTGAGGAGGTGTAGAAAGCATGACTTAAGAGGGGAAAAAATATGGGAATTGGTTCCATTTAAAAAAGAAAAGACAAGGGCAGGGGGCACGTCTTTTATTTTAAAATATTTCTATTTTAAAATATAGTAATCATTAATTTTCTGTGTCTTGTGGGGGAACCTTAAGAAGCAATTGGTTTAATTTGAAGCAAAGATGGTTTTCCTTGGATGTCAGAAAACCTTTTTTAAGTAATAGGCTTAAAATAATTTTTTATTGGGATTTCCTTTATAGAAGAGAATTCATATACACTTATCTGTCTATCTAAAGCAGCCTTGTAGATATGCAAATGTGTTTCTGTAGAAGTTATATGGAAATGTATTTCCATCAAAGTCTTGGGACTACATAATCTCTTCCAGCTCCGTATTTCTCTGATCCTCTGGTGATTTTGATTTTTCTTGCTTTGACCGAGAGGTACTTGAAATGTGCATTAGCCGTTATTTCATGTGATAGGTTCTTGAGAAAATGCACTGAAATTCCCTTTTAAAGCTGCAGGTACTACAATCTGCAATTTGTAAGTCTGTTGTCATTTTTGTTGTATCCTAATAAAGAACAGGTCAGGCTGTTTGAGAAGACAAAATTATGATGAAGCAAACCAATCTACTTCCAAGAAATTTACTCCTGAACTCACTTTCTGGTCTTCAGATTGACTGAGATTACCTGAGTAAATAAAACTATAGAAGTAGTTCTTCATAATAGAAAGAAAAATTGATGGTGTCCTGGCTACTGTGTAAGCAAGCATTGCTATAAGCGTTGATGATGTGCATTTACCTTGGCTTCCATGCACTGTTTTCTAACCAGGTGTCCTTTTCCTGGCTGTTTTCTGTTTTCTTCTTTGCTGGTAAGCTATCATCTTCCAGTTACACAATTCTCCTGCCCGTCTAATAAATCTGGGATGGAGACAGAAGGTGAATAAAACACCTTGAAATGTTTCTTGTGCCTAAAATATTAGGAAGACCCTGATATTTCACTGAGAACCTTGGCAACTGTTAATGTAATGGGAATTGAATATATTTGGTTGGTCATTCTGGGCTGAGCTGCACTCAGTTTTGCTGCACGTGGAATTGGGCCACAGACGGTTTCTGTAGATTTTCTGAGAGCTGCCATCGGGACAGAGTGGTCCGAGTTGTATATTAGTGAGGGTATGTCTTCATGGTCATTTGCAAGGAAACTTGAACAAGCTCTGCCTATTCTCTGAGCTGGCTGGAAGCTCTCTGACTGTGCTAGTTTGCTGCCAGAGCCTGATCTAACATCCTTTTCTTCTTTCCCTGGGAAATCGGCTTGACTCAGAGCAAGCGAAGAGAGCAATCTTCACTCAGCGTGAAGTGTGAGCTCATGAGTGCAAAAAAAGCTTCTTACACTAGTTGTTTAGAACTCTTTTGTTAGCAAAAAGTTTCTCATCCTCCCAATTGTGAAAGAATATTTTTAGAATGTAAATTCCAAAGACTGCAGGGTTAGGACACTGCTAAATTAGTTTTTTGGTTTGTTTTTTTTGTTTGTTTTTTTTTTTTTAACAGAAGTTCTTCTTTGACTGAATTGTGAATATTTTTTTAATTCTGAAAACTTAGGAGGAGGGGAAAAAACATGTTAGGATTTTTCAGCTGTAATTTTGGCCTTTTGAGATGTTAAAATTCACAGGACCATGTAACTTGGAGATTGAAGTAGTGCGTAGGGCTGTGCATGGAAATGGAAGCCTCAGGCTACATACACCCTGCTGCTCTCCTAGGCTGGTACTGGCAGTGCTTCAGGTGAGGGGAAGAAGGCTGTTTTCATGGGCTGAGTTTACTGGTTCATAGCTTGGGTTTAGTGGTCAAAACATAACACGTGACTGTGTTTCAGTACGTATTCATGTACCCGGGAAAAACAGTGGAAGGAAGATTAACATACAGCAACGAAATTTAGTTTACATATGCAGCTTCTTACACAGCTCTTCGATATCCTAGTCTCTCTTCAGAGTGAGTGTGACTTTTATAGGAGCTCTCTGAAAAACAGGCTTTTTTCTGTCTGTTTTTCAGACAGTGGTTTTAAATTTCCATTAAAACCAGGCAGTATGTGCTTCAGCAGGACTTCCAGGATGTGCCTCAATCACTCCTTGGGCTAGAAGTGTGGGTAGCACTCGGCACTCCTTGCAAACCAGGTAGAAGCAAATCTTGTTACAGAGCTAATCGTTCTAAACAGTGATGCTTTTGTTGCTCCTTAGGAGTTTTCCAGGACTAGCAGTCATTTTACACAGTTTATAAATCACACTTTTGGGCTGTTCTTACTCCTCTGTTATTTAGATTAGAGAGAACCGATAGAAAGTTTTCCTTACTGAAGTGTGTAGATATCCTGGGTGAGCTTTGTTGTCACTAAAAGGCTCCATTTCAACACAGTGCACAGAAGGTGTGTTGTGTGGGGGCTTTATCCACAGTTGTACCTGGAATCAAACGCAAATCTGCAATATGTGGCACGCAAAGAGCTCGGGGGTAAGGAGTGGCCTGTGTTCATCTAGGTCAAGAGGCCTGCTCTCTGGAAGCCGCAGTCTCTTAACAAAAGTGTTTTCCATTTTTCTCTTAACTGCTACCTATCTGAATACAAGATAGTGTTCCCTTTTACCAGGAAAGACTAGGAACACGTTGTATTACAGAACGCTTTAAAAAAAAAAAAAAAAAAAGAGCAGAGACCCTGATAATTATTTTTCCAGTAATTTGCCTTTAGTGTTTTGAGACTTATTCAGAGAAAAAGGAAGTTAACTTTTTGTCAGTCAACATAAGCTATTGAACAACATTTAAATATTTAAAATGTTCCATTTTTAAAGCTCTTTAAGAGATGTAAGAAAGACTTCTGAAAATTGCATACTGCTGTGCATCAGAACTACTAACATAATATCAAGTTCAATTATTAAAGTTTCAAGATAAGTGGAAATAGTCACTGTCGATTCAGGAAATATAGATAGGCCTTGTGGCTTGTCCTGAAACTTTGACATTTTTGAATTCTAAGTGTTTTTTTAAATGCTGTTCGTATCTTCCGTTTCTTGAATGGGACTTCAGGAGGGTAATAACGTCTATGGTGACAGTATCTCCGTAGTAAGGAAGATAAACACAGGGTGGAAGGAAAGGCTTTAATGTGCAAGCAAAGCGGTGATTTACAGTTACTATCTATATTTATCTGTATGCGTAGGAAAGGGAGAGTAAAATTTTAACTTTCCAAATGAAAAGGAAGATGAAGAGCAGGGATGGAATTTCACTGATGGAAAACAATGGGGAGGGAGCCCGCTGCGCTGGAAAACCAAGGGAGGAGATCTCCAGAGTGCAAACGTTGGGAAGCAATTGAAGCCTCGTGCCAGTGTTAGTGCTTGAGAGTGTCGGTGCTTTTGTCTTGATTTTCCCCTGATACCTGATCTAAAGATGAGTTCCCTCTCTGGCATGTTTATCTCGCCCAGGTCCCCAGACCTTGAGGATGAAAAAGAGAAACGTGGCTGTTACATGTCAGAGAGATCATTCCTGGTGTGGGACTTATTCCTGCAGAGTCTGGAAACCAGGGGAAGCAGGAGGGCAGCATTTGGGCCAAGCAGGTCCATTTTCAGCTCTTCTGTGCTGCAGCACTACTTTGGTGCCTTGGGAGATGGTTTCTGAGTCCAGTTGGCTTGTAGGAGAACCGTCTGCAGTGTTAGTAATTTTGTGACTTAAAAATTATTTTTCTATATACTATTGTAAACTTTGGGATAAAGTTTTAGGGAAAATTTTAGTTGGGAACTTGGTGAAATCAGAGAAGTTCTGAGCACCTCACTTCTGAAACCTCCAGCTTGAATATAAAATGTAGTTTCCAAGCAATGTGCTGTTGGCTTTGCATACAACTATTTGCCTTTGCAAATATCTTTAAACTTTAATTATTGGAAAGGTATTTTTGGATTTACTGTTGTGGTTCAGTTAAGGCCAGCCTGCTACCAATATGGAAAAAGATACATTTACATAAGCCTCAAGTGTTTGCTTCTGTGCTTTGACATCCAGTGTGTGCAGTATCATTTATCGAGACAATTAGTTTATGGCTTGTCAGTTTGGGAAGGCTCATGTTGAATATTAAGAAAATATTTTAGGAAAATTCATTTTAGCTAAAATATTTAATCAGTCTTATGATGTTCTTTCTTGGTATTCTGTTTTTTCTGATGCACAGGAGGGGAAAAAAAAAAAACCCACCTTTATTTCTGAAAGTTTTCTTGAAGTGTTCTGCTTCTAAACCGTGCTTTTCGGAGCATGAAGGCAGACAAGGAACTAACTAGTTTCCTGGAAAGTTTGCATTGATTTTAATTTAGCAACGTGACTAAATCAGGTGAATTTCTTCAAGGGATTTATTGTTATTTGCTTAAAAAAAAAAGCGGCTATTGAATCTCAGTGTGCATTTTAAAATCCAGTAATAAAATAAGTAATATGACTGAAAAATGCACATTGGGATTAGCTTTGACACTCTTATTTGCTTTATGTCTAGCTTTATCTTATGATGCATTATTCACTGGTAATATACAGACTACTTTATTAAGTCTTAATCAAATGCATTTTATCATAAGCGTCAATTCAATATTTTGCTATTGCATTTCTGCTTTAAAATACTGAGCTTTTTGTCGGAGAACGATAAATATTAGCAGTTTGGTCAGAAAGGGAAGTTTTTATATTGGCATTTTGTAAAATTATCTGTAAACTGTAGTTGTACATTCTGTTCTAAAATGCCTGTGGACTCAGTCTACTTTATTTGCTTATATGAAATTGCAAAATTGAGGAAGCAAAGTGGCTGATATATATTTATCACATTTAGATGTGTTGGAAAGAGTGTTTGGAAGTGTATCTGAATGTGAATTAAGCCTTTTTGATCACTGTGAATTGTGTTTGCATTAGAACTAACAGGAGTTACATGTACGTGGCATTTAGGGTGTGTGTTCAAAGTATGATTTTTGTATTTAAAAATGGGGACCAGGTAATTGTGTATGTTACTGTACGCAACTGTGTAATGCTGTAGCTAGAAATATACATGACTTACATATATGAGTCTGCTTTTTGGACTCTTTAGATGTTTGGGCTTGCATAGATCGTACTCAAAAAGATCATTTTGTCTGCCTTGAATTGACTGGATGATGTACAGCAACAATTAGTAGCTGTTTTAAATCAGAATCCTGGCACTTTTCCCTGATTTCCTAGCACACCTTAGTTGTGTTTTAAAAACTTAGAGCTGGACACTTAGCCCTGTGTAGAGCTGTAAGGAGACTGTAGTTTTGCAGGCAGGTTGAAAGAAAATATGATAACTTTGAATTTTTAGCATCTCAGCTGAAGGCTTGCACTATCTTCCTTACAAAATAGGAGTAGGTTAAATCGTTGCTAACAGTCTCCCATATGGGAAGCAAGAATTAAGTGGTTTCCATGTCACTAATTGATTTGTTTTGTTACTCCTATAAATTTACATTTCTCTGCAGCAACAAAGACTTGTCTAACTACAAAGCATGCTTAAAAAGCAACTGCTATTTTTCATTAAGAGGGACCAAAAGATAAAGCAACCCATTTACTTGGGCTAATACAAACCCTTCATTTTTCTCCATAAATTCCGCGTTAAGCTTCACTAATGCTGATGGGAATTAAGCACATATATGGTAAAGAACAGACCTCTGAGGCTGCAACAAACTCTCTCACAAGCAAAATAGATGATGTTCACTGCTGGTACTTTTTTTTTTTTTCCCCCAGGCTGACTGAACTGTTTGGTAGGAACACACATCATGACAAACAAAGCAGTATTTATAGTAGCATTAGGAGGTTTATAAGCTCAGAATCAGTGCAGCAGTTGCAGTGTTACAAGTTCTGGCTATTTCATCTCAATTTTATGGCCCTGAAAATGTGGCATCTAGAAAAAATGAGGACATTTATTCTCAAAGAAGGGTTGGGGAGTGTATAAGTATTATTTCTAATTTCATTTGTTTATAGAGTAGAAGTTAAGGTGGAGGATAACTGACCTGCCTAGGGCATGAGGCAGTTATATCGCGGAACGGTGAAATACAATCACGTATCTGGCAGGTTTGCCTGGGCTTTTCCTTTACTTTCCATTCTCTGTCCAAGCTCACATTGGGGTATGGCCACTCTTACCTAGAATGAAGTAGGCTTTGTCACCTGGCTGCTGCTTGGCTCGGGAAGCACAGGCTGCATGTTCAAAAGAAACATCTGCATAGACGGGGGGGCTGGAACTAGATGATCTTTAAGGTCTCTTCCAACCGAAACCATTCTATGATTCTATCTGAGTGCTTCTCCTGTGTCTCAATCAGGCTGTGCTTTGCTGCTGACTGTATGTGTGTTTAATGACCAAAAAAATAAAAAGCTTATATAAAAGTACTGCTGTACCAATCAGATTCAGTCCTGCCATTCTGAAATACTTAAGTCTGTTTAAATGAAGTGATGCCTGTGTGCAGAAGTGGCTTTTAACGTGTAATAAAAAGAAATTTAAATACGTGGCGTCCTGTTTCTTGTATATATGCGATCAGGTGCTGTTTTTCCATACGTGCTTGAACGAATGAAATTAGGCTGATATAAAAGAAATACAAGAACCTTGCATTGAGCTATGGATAATAGATGGAACAGTGCTAGAGCTGACATACTTGGCTTTTTCAACCTTATACACAATATTCACTCTTATTTGATCACTTTGTAATATAAATTTAACAGGTCCATAGGGTTGTCAAGACAATGTAAGCTGTAAGAAACTAGGATGGCCGTAGCTTGAGAGTCGTTAGAAAATACTCCTGTCCTGGGATCGTTGAAAATATGCTGAAGTTCGGTCTCAAAATTTTAAAAGGTATTTAATGGTAGAAATGGTAAATTTTCACTTTGCATTTTATAACATTTTTTCATTTAAACATATTAAAATGTGTGCCAAAATGTAATTTTTGGTAATGAATTTGATTCAGGTCGTAATGGCCCTGACTCCATCCTTTTTGGGGAAATGCACCTGTGGTTGAATGGGAAGCTTTCCTAAATTCCTACTTGAACTTCTTGCGTTTGGTTAGTAGGTATAAAACTTTGCTTTGCTGGCAGTGCTATGGTTTGAGTTGTGTGGAAATTCTGCAGATCGTCCTTTCTGAAAACGAGACAAAATCCCCAAGAAGCTGTTGGGTTCCCGACCCAAACACCAGGGATGTTCTCTGAGGCACTTGGTGTGTCTGTCTTTATTGAACATGGTGATGCTGAATTTAAATATTGGGGTATGTTGATATCTGTTTTGGGATATGTTTATATCTATTCTGATTTCCTTAAAGACTTTGTTGTTGTACTTAAGCTATGCAGAAGCTTCTCAGGTCTTCATAAAACATATATAGTTGTGATACCGAAGCGATCCATTCCTAAGACTGCTGGTTTTGGTGGGTGTCATGTTCATACTTGATCCTTCTGTGAAAAGTGTTTTCTGTGAAACCACGAAGTCATTAAAGGGAATGGGGAGAGAGATGAGCATAACGAGCCATAGAATTATATGGAAAAATTGGTATGGCATTTTTAGTTACATATATTGGTTATTTTTCCTGGCAATCATCAGATCCCTTTGTATTAAAAACTTGACAGGTGCAGTAACGTTTTCCTTGCTTCACCTACTTCATTTTTATAGCTTCTAAAAATTCAGTTTCACTGCTCTCTATAAGCTGGCACCACAACACGGTGTTTAAAGTCTCTTAATAGAAGAACATACGAAAGCTACCACAACCTTTTGTCTGTTTGTGCATTCCTACTAACAGCTAATGTACTCTAGCCTACTCATTGCTTTTAGTATTTTGCCAGTGGGATTTACAGAGGTTTTTCTTTAGCTTTTCTTCCTTGACTTATAGAAAAGAGGTTTTCAGATCTGACTATTTTTGGACTTGAATGTGCCTCTGGCATTGCCAGATGATTTTTTTTTTTTTTTTTTCTATATTGAAGTAAAAAGTAGTGTAAAGCTAGAGAAGTGATTGACTGAAAATTTGCTAACATGTCAGACTTCTGATTCAGGTTCAGACAACAGAGATCTTTCTAGCCTGAATAACAGAAAAGTTTGTAGTTGCATGTGTGTATATAGACATTGTCTATTGGATTGGTTTTAAAGAAAACACATCATTTTGCATTTCTCTGTTCTTTATTCTGGATTCATTTTGAAGAAATTAGAATATTGCTTGACCTGTCTTGCAGAGAAATTGATTCTCTTTTGAAAAATGTATACAATTCCCATAAGTAAATATTGTGTCAGATCTATGCCACAGTTGCACTTGAGGGCTGGGAAGAGAGCAAGAGCTTATCATCACTTTTTATGTGGCTCTGCCACCATCTGAAGTAGGAGTGATTTCTAGGAGTTTCACCCATTATTTCAGTGTTTTCTGTACCCTTATCTTCCCTTCCTGACCACCACCTATTTTCCCGTTCTCACAGTTAGTCCTTCTGTGGGAACTGCTCGTGGTGGTGTACCCAGTTGTGCAAATTGCATGTGTACACACGCACATTTCTGAACCCCCTATTTCAGGTCCCCAGTATTATTAATTATCAGTAGAAACACAAGTACAAAAGACTATAAATATCAAGACTATGGCATTTAAAATAAACCCCATAGAAAATACCCTTCCTGGGAAGGTAGATGTCCTTTCAGAGCAAAGAATCCTGATCTTACTTCCAGCTATGTCCTGTGCTGGGGATCTATTTCAGGTCTTCAAAACATGAGCCCTTAGATCCTGGAAACATAGTCTATTATAAACGATGACAGTACTGCCCTTTTCAAATGTATTTTAAAAGACATGTAAAATTCCAGGAGTAATTTGCAAGTGAAGTACATTTTCCCTTTGGGGTGTCATAATTATTTTGGAGACTTAATTTGTCATGTATTCCCTGCTGAGTTCTTGAAATATTAGTTTGCTTTCTTGATGTTTCTCTGATGTGCAAGGGCAAATTCGGATATTTGATCCTCTGGCTATAGCTGCATTGATATGACAAATAGGTCAATTTGTGTTTCTAATCGTGCTGATAATGTAGTATTCAAATCCATGATGACAAACAAACAGATAGGTACATTGTGGAAGAAAATAAGAAGTCTCTTAAAAAAAGCAGGGTGTTTATATGAAATTTTTCAGTCATTATACTTTGAAATGTAACATTTATCTTGGCATTCAGTTTCATTCTGTACTCCTGAAGGCCCCCCTCTCATTTATTACTGTTAGCATACCAGAACAAATGTCTTTCAGATGTGAAAAATCAATCATCTCAAAAACGTCTCCAGTAGTTATTTGGGTGGATTAATGCAAGGTGTTGGGAGAGTAAGGTTGAAATGAAATGTCATAATTGAGCAGTGGAAGTCACCAGAGAAACGATAGTCAATTGATCACGGTTCCAGCTTGAGAAGCTTTTTAAAAAACAAAACAGGAAAAAAAAACCCCTCGCCAAAAAAATATAAGGAAGAAACGCAGATACACAATACATTAGATGCTGGAATGAGCACACACTTTGTGAGTTAAGTTCATTGAATACAGCACGTGGTTCTGCTCTTCAGATTTTTGGTTGTTGGCCGCAAATCTGTTTTCAGAGCTGCTTCATACTCCTCTAGAAAAGAGAAAATGTCGACCAGTAATAGACTTATTCTGTAATCTCTAACACTTGAGTGTCAAATCCAAAACCTTTCTCATCAAGTCCACATACCCTTGGCACCTGCAAGGGAGAAGATGAGTAGTGATGGTCTTCTCAAATGAGAGTTGCAGAGAAATAATAATTTTTTTTTTTAACTAACAGTTTAAATCAGTTGTCAACAAATACAGAGAGTTTTAGCTGATTTGAGGTAGGATAAATCCTGTCTGTGTAGCTGAGGGGAGGCTGTCCAGATGCCAAACAAATTGTAACAAATCTTTTTCCCCTGTAAAATGCTAAAGAATAACTTTTATGAATAAGAGAACACCTACATTTACACTATTCTCTGCATAGTGAAGTGAAATTACAGAAAACACTTTGCTAGCTCCTGCCACGTTCTGACTGTTGTCTTCAGTGACTGAAGCTTTCACGAGAGGGAGGAGGAGGGTCATTAATGTATTATTAATAGAATAATGTATTATTAATATAGCATATTTTGAAAGCAGAAGAACATTTTATTATACAAACATAACCTCTTCCCCTAGTATTCTGATGGTCTTAATTTAGTGTGTAGATGACTTTCCCTTTGCAGTGTATGAATAAACGTGGAGAAATGAGAAATGTGTACCCGTGTTAGGGTTTTGGTGCATTTTCAGTGAAAGAACGGCTATGTTTTCTAGTATGTATGGATCAAACACTGAAGCTGATTTGGGGAGAAGAAATATTTTTGAAAGCTAAATGGATTTGCTGGGAGAGGGTAGAAATAGACTAAATACTGGTAATGCTTGGAAACTTTTTTAGGGCCAAGGAAAACATTATGGTCCTGTCATACATAGGGCTCCACTGTAATATGTCCATTGCAGTGAATCTTAGAGACCCATGAGGATGTTGTTTTGTTTTGTTTTTTTTTATAAATTACAAAAGCCCATGACATGGGTTAGCTTGGCATGGCTCATTACAATGCAAGTTTTTTCCAGAAAGCATTAGTGAGGCTAAAGTGTTTGTATGCAAACTACCCACAGGTCATATTCTCTGAAATCTGAGTGTTTTTCTGGAAATTGGGAAACTAATTATTAAATGCCAGTTGTGATTGCTGCAAAGTCTAAGACTGCAAGAGAAACAAGTTTCTAATACAAAACACAAAGCAGGACACAACAGGTGTTTCAAAGTTAACCCTGAGCTGAAAGGAAGTAGATGGGGGGGAAAAAAGCATTATTTGATAGTATTTTGACATTTAATTATTTCATGGAATTGAGTTCTGCCCTGTGATGTGTTTTAGTACAGATACAAAAGAGGGTATTGAGAGGAAAAAAGGGAGTGGTGCAAGGTGAGAATAGAAATGTTGATTTGGGAACTCAGTATCATACACTTTTTCTCAATACGAGTTTCACAGACCTCTAAAGAACTGTTCTGAGGATGGACTTTTAGGTCAAAATTTGAATGTTTGTCCAGGCCAAAGAGAGTGTTTTGTTAGTGATTACATTGCAAACGTTCTGGTTATGATATTCACCATATTAACTTGAATGGGGAAAAACTTTGGACTTTAGCAGTATATAAGCTGTTTAAGGTCAGGGATATAAACTAAACTCTTTAAAGTTCTCAGGCTCCTTCCTCATTTTACGAGGTATATTCAGGTGAAATTCCTGGTTCCATTGAGTTAAATGGCAAAATTTGTGTCAAGTCTGAAGTCAGAATTTCTTCCTCATTTTTTTTCATTTTCTTTTTTTTATTATTTTTTTATATCCCATACATAAGCTCCGATAGAGCCATAGAAAACAGGGCTGTTGAATATAGCGTATCTTAAAACAAAACCAGTACAAAAGATGTTACTGTGCAGGCTTTCCTTGATGATAAATGATTAAATTAACTTAGAAAGATGTGCAAGTTGGCTAAATGGTGATTTTCTCCTTCTTTGCCCTCAGTTCACTTGTGTGTGGGTTGGTCCTTTTAGCTGTGATATCCCTGCTCTGACTTTGAGATCTACATTGATTTGGGAACCTTCTCAAAAAGAGAGCACCGAGTGATCTGTATTTAAATTCTGTGCATTAATTTGGATTCAGCATTGTCCTGCCAGCATGCCTAAACACAACAGGCCTGTGCAGCCATACATCACACTTGAAAGTATCTCCTTCAAGGTGAACTGTAGCTTCTGTTTATGAAAAGCATTTATAAATTAGCAAAGATGAAACAATAAAATGTAAAAACACTAACATATTAAATAGTTTTGTTTAGATGGTAAGTAATTCAGCATGGATCATTAAAATTAATTAGAACTTTGTGCTTATTTTGAGGCTGTAAGAATTCAAAGCAGATGGGATTTTGAAGGAAAGGGTAATCACCCTTTCTGTATCTTTCAAGAGTTTTAAAAATAACTAAGTGACTTCAATAACACTCAGTCCAGTAGGGCTCCTTCAGCTGGTGGGCTAATACTCTAGCGATGCCTTTCCCTTCTATATAGCATCCCTTTGAATGCTTCATGGAGTTTTCTGACTTGCAGTTAAAGGCCAAAGCTTTTGAAAATACTAATCTTCCAATTAATAAACATGGTATTTTTGAAGTTTATCGGGAGACTCCAATTAGAGAATGCTCACTGTTATGGAAGAAGTGATGGCATGTGAGCCGGAGCAATGATATAAGCAGTAGAATAAGTGACTAAAAATGTAAGAATATTAAGATGCATTGCTTTGCATCAAATCCAACCACGACACAAACTTGTGCTTTCAGTGTGCCATTGCCAAGCCTGGCTCAAGAAGTTGAAGCTGTAAGGTTGAATGAAGGCCAATATGCAGATTGCACAGGTGATTAGTAAGTGAAGAGCAGCAATAAAGAGCATCATTTAGGATACCCGCATTATTGTTTTACATTTTGTATTACATTCCAATCAGCCATTCTGTCATTTTCAGATGTAATTTTGTTCTGGTAAGTAGTCTGGCGAAGGGCACAGAGATTTTTGTTCTTGATATGGTAGCGAAGCTTGGTATCTGTTACGAGTCCTGGATGTAGCGTGGGGGTCCAGACCAAGCCCCACTGGGCTGTCCCACAGTCAGGCAATGACTGGGAAGCAGTGTGATCATACTGGAGTACCTTCAGTGGACTGATTGTCTGAGGAAGCTTTTGGTTTGAACCTGGGTCCAATTTGGACTTAGTCCACCAGTCGTTCCATTTAGTGGTGTTTTGGTTTATTTGCAGAACATTCTTATAGTTTCATGATTTTAAATTTGAAATATTGAGCCAATAGAAATAATTATTCCTGTCACTTCAACATATGCCTCAGCAGTACTGTCTCTGTAGTCTCTGGCCTTTCTAAACAAATAACCTACGGTCAAGAGGTTCTTAGGCAAGCCAAAATCCTTGCTAGAAATCCAGGTATTTGAAGCTCTTATAGTATTTTCCTTGTCCTACTTAGTCTTTCCTTTGTGACTTTAAAGGAAGCCTTTGCTGTAGCCTGCTGAAGATGTGAGCTGTCACTACATAGGTACTCACTCGCTTCCCAGAGGACCAGAGATCATAAACTAGAGCTTTAAAGGTAAATTGATGGCTCCTATAATCTATTAATTGATACCATGTAAGTTTAAAGGGAACAATCAGTGAGTCAGCTAGCCAAATGTTAGTGGGGAGCCCTGGGAAGAACAGAGTTTTAAAGTAAAACGGCTTGTACAAATGAAGCAGCAGGCTAGCCCAGACGATTTCTTTTTCAGTGTGCTTGTTCCTTACATGTACATTACCTTTTTTTGAGGGGGGGGGGGGGGAATCTCAATTCTTCTGTTTTTAAATAATGTATGCAGCTAGTACTCCTTTAGTATGTTGGGAAATAAGTCTGCCAAAACCAAGTTCAACTTTAATGTATTTTTTTTTCTAAAAGTGGAATTAAGGTAACTCACTCCCACTGAAAGCTTTTTCACTTGCAGTACTCATCACCTCAGCTGTCAGTTCAAACTGTGGAAGTTTACAGGAACTTGGCCCTATTTAGGGTTTGGTATTTACCAATTCTGAAATGTTTTTAACATTGTTGGGGAAAAAGGATTTGAATTCCACAGGATTTTTGAGGCTCTATGCTTTGCATAGATACTGGACCAATGCTGTATTTTCTTATTGTTTTATTGGGCTACATAGTGTAAGCATGGAAGGGAATTGGTTATGACACCCCAACTTCTCTTTCGGTGAGAAGTGTTGAAAGATGTAATACGGTTTGATTGTACAAACTGATAAAGAGTCAAGGGCTGGGCATGGCTTGTTCCCTGTTGATCTTTGGTGAACATGTCATCATAGAATCCTAGAATGGTTTGGGTTGGAAGGGACCTTAAAGATCATCTAGTTCCGACCCCCTTGCCACAGGCAGGGACACCTTTCCACCAGACCGGGTTGCTCAAAGCCCCATCCAGCCTGGCCTTCAACACTTCCAGGGAGGGGGCAGCCACAGCTTCTCTGGGCAGCCTGTTCCAGTGTCTCACCACCCTCACTGTCAAGAATTTCTTCTTAATCACGTGTAAACCTGTTCAGTATTTTCCTTAATGACCTGGATGATGCAATGGAGTGTGTGCTTATTAAATCTGCAAGCGGTTCAGGCTGGACTGTGAGCACAGTGAAATGCAGGAGTAGAATTCGAAGTCATCTTAAATTAGAGAAACAAACCCCCAAAGTTGGATGACATTCAGTGTGGACGGGTGTTGTGCTACCAGCTTTAAAAAGCAGGAGGGCTACAGGCAGGGATCTTGGGATTATAGCAGATTACAAGCTGATGAGGAGTCAAGGAGATCCTGTTGTTACACAAAAAGACACCTGATTTGAAGGTGTAAACAGGGTAATGGTCTGCCAGAGGTACCCAGTAGTTCTCCCAGACTCTGTTCAGCTTTAGCAAAGTCTCAGCTTAGCATATTGTGCCAGTTCAGAAAGAGAAATAACCATTTGAAGAAAACCTGAAGGAGACTGATCAGAGGTCTAGAAAACATGATTCCACTAGGTATGAACAGGAGATGTTTAGCCTGAAGAAAAGAATACAGGACATTTAAGATTTTTTTAAATGTGTAGTCTTGCAGTAAAGAAAGCAGGAAAAATCTGTTTTGCCTTTGAACAACAGGATGAGCAGGAACAGGGTAAAAGCTAGAAAGCTAAAGCCTGGGAAAAACTGCCTGTTTATAAAAAGAGCAAACTCGTGGAATAAAGCAACATGAGAAGGTGGTGGAGTTTCCATCTTTGGGACTCTTTGAGGACAGTTGGAGAAACATCTTGTTTAGTTGATCTTCTTTTAAAGCTGGGAAACAACTTCCCAAAACCCCTGGCAGCCCTACTCTCAGACTGCGTACTATATTCTGCCTCCATTTTGTGTGAATGGTTTTTGTTCACTGGCAAATGCCTGGGAGTGTGAGAAAATGACTGAGTTTAGACTTGCTGAGATGTTGTGTATTTAGTCACTTGGCAGGTTAGATGCCGCAGAAATGCAAGTGCTTACATGTCTTGTAAGGGGTAACAGCTTTTCTCACAACTGAAGGTGGTCTCTTGTAGCTTCGCAGGAGAGCCTGCTGCTGCAGTGGATTACAATCCTGCTGCTTGTGTGTGGTCATCCTGAGGAACTACAAAGTTGTCATGAGCAAATGCAGATTAAGTTATGAAAAACTGGCTTTTGAAATGTATCTTCATTAACACCAAGAGAGTGTAGTAACCTACAAGACTTGTGAAAGAAGTGCTGACAGAGAAGAAATTTGATAGCCTTGCCAATAGGTGAGCTCCTGAAGGGCTCCTTGTAGCCAGTCAGATATTCTAAAGGTAGCTTGAAATGGATTGTGTTTTGATTTCATTGAAGAATTTGAGATGAAGTTTATTACAAATATAGCAAGTAAGAAGGTCAGACACCTTGCTGCTTCACTGAAGGGTCTGATTAATCAGCTGTTGATCTGTACTGAGAGAAACAATGTAATTAGAAAAATGGATTAACTGTAAGTAAGCTTAATCACACAGTTTAAAAAATTGTATAGAAGGAAATCCTCTCTTGCAAATTACATTCAAAATAAATTTGATTTTTTGTGAGCAGGTTACTTTTCCTTTAGAGATGAAGCCTTGTCTACAAAAAAAAAAGGTGTATCTGTTAGCTAAGGAAGTGTGGTGACAGCCACGTCACCCTTCTGGACTTCTTCAGTATGGATGTTCCTGTACTGGCAGGGTGAGTGCTGGCACGAAGGGGAGTAAGCTGTGTCAGTGTAATGCATCTTCACAGTGCAATCACACCTATTATGCTGGTAATAAAGCCAAAACCATTTCTGGTGGGGAAAAACTCAAAAAAGCCCAACAACAAAATACCTTTTAGCCCAAACCCCACAACCAGCAGCAAACAAAAATGCCATGGTACCTCCTATCCAGAATGGTTTTGTGTGCCCGTAAGTGCCGTGTAGTTTGGGAGCAGGAATAATGCTGCGCTGTGGAGGCTGGAGAACAGCCTTATCTCTGTTCTCTTGGGCCCAGGAAACATGGAATTTGAGGTTACAGTTTCTGTGTGACTCCCAAGTTGCTATAAATGTAGAAGGGAATGTAATGTGAATAGTGTGTTACTACAACTTATGAGTCTTTTCTTACCTGTTCTTTCCCTCACTATAAACCATCACATCTCCTGCTCCAGCAGAGATGAAGTGGCTCTTTCCTTTGCCTTCTCCTCCTTCCTTATTTCTTTGCCCTGTTTAGCTTGAAGCTTGCTGGGTTTAGGAAGGCAGATGGGTGTCTCTTACTGGAAGAGAGAAAAGCTTTCATTTATTTGCCTCTTCTGAACAGGAACATGTGGACATAAATGCTATCCTACCTGACTGAGAAACAACATTGTGTTTTCTCTCCTCGCCGACCCTGAGGTGATCTGGCATGTTCTGTGCTGAGCCCCTCCCTGATGAAGACTGCCATTATGCAGCGAGCAGCCCAGCTGTGGCAAATTTAAAGAGTCACAGGTGCAGCAGTTAAAGCAGTCAGCAGGAACTGAAGCAGTAATTTTGCTATATGAAAGACCTGAAGGAATAGCTTGCAAGCCATTTAAGCTAAAAGCTGTAGGAGGCTCAGTTGGCTGTCTCTCCATCTCAGGACTTGACTTGTATTTTGGTAGTGCTCAGTATTTTTGGAAGCTTAGCCCAACTTTGTTGTCAATAAATGTTTAATTTTATCCATTTTGCATTTGATATGCATCATCTCGTCTCAAGCCTAACCTACTTACTCAGCCAGTGACAACATCCAAACCTTGTAGTGTGTTGCTTTCTCAGTTACCAGCACAGAAGCAGCTGTGGACTGCAAAGCCTTTCTGGTTAGTAATGTGTGACTGAGCTCTCTTTGTGTCTTGCAGAATTTTTTTGTTTTGTTTGGTTTCTGCTTGTCGTTTGTTCCCAACTATCTTCCAGCAGGAGCTTTGTTTTATGTGCTGATGGTGGGACATCTCCCTCACAGGCTGTTTCCTCATATGCTTCGCTTATCTCACCGCTTTCCCAGACTCTCTTGCCCTTTTTTTTCTTTGCCTTGCAACAACCTTCTCATCTTCCCCCTCTCACCCTTTTCTATTGTTCCTTTCTCTCTTTTTTTTTTTTAATTTTTTGTTTTGTTTTGTTGCATCTCCTTTGTCTGTTCCCTACTCCCCAGCGGCTCCATGTGCTTGTGATAGTTTGCCAAGTGCAGGACATCCAGTGGGATTGGCCAACATGTGTTTTTGCAGCTGCTGTGTGAATCCAGAAGGGACATTTTGGGTAGAGAAGCTGCTGTTTACTTGCCACTCTGTATGCATGAGTTACCGTCTCAAGCATGGGCCCCCTATGGGAGCCAAGGAAGAATGGGGAAGGGATTTTGAAGCGCTCAGCTCTTTATCCATAGTTTAGGGATTATGCTCACAGTAGGTGGGTTAGATACACAACTTCCCAGCTCTACAACTTTTATCTCCCCTGTATCTAACAGTGCTAAATTCCATAAGGATTTCAAACAGTGAACACACTTTTGTACTGAAGTTTAAATCAGTTATAGGTTAGATTAAGCCACTTTCTGTAGGGAGGGAAAGTATGCAAAGATCTTTAAAGGTCACAGAGTAGGAGGTGATCAGAAGAACAGACTGTGCTTGCAGCTGTGTGCAAGTGCCAGGGGAAGACAGTTGTATGGGCTGACTCGGGGCAGGGGGATTTCATGGTTCCAGGTTTGTGTTTCCTTGTAGCTGTAGTGGTTGGTGAATTAATGGCAAGAGCTCAGAATTTACTTGTTACCGTGTTTTTCTGCAGTTAACTGCCCTGCCGTGTCTAAGCTTTGGGAAGTATTATGTGCTGTTAAGGTGACTGATTTCTGAGAACTTCTAATACAAGGGAAAGCCGTCCAGCGTGATGGGTGCAGTACACAAGGTGTAGTGGGGAGGAAAGTGAAATTCAGTGAGTGGTTTTGAGACTTGACCAACTGATGTTAAATGGTGTTATGTTACACCTGTGAGCTGATATTAAAATCGCACAGTTGGAAATCCTCAAATGCAGTGGCCATGGATTGCTCTTAAGTTGGACAGGTTTTTGTCCTGGTCTGTTCTGCAGCTGAATAGTTGTTGTTTTGCAAGGGCTTGGTAGGAAACTATTGTGGTTGCTACTTAGGAAGAAGCTCTAGGTGGTTTCTGGCACTCAGTGGTCTGAGTGTATGAAGGCGGTGACATGGCTGGTTGATGTCTACTGAGAAAATAGCAGTGTTTGCAGGTGGCAGTTGGCTGCCACAGGGGACTCTGAAAGACGGAGTCTTCCCAATAAACAGCTAGCTGTTCCAACAGGGAGCTTTGGGAGAAGAGTTTGGGGAGGGTTTCAGGTTCAGATTCCCTTTAGCCTTACTCTGCCCAGCCCTACTGTGAATTGTTCTCCTATTTTAATTCCAAATTAAGACACTGAAATTTCACAATTATCTACGATCTGGAACATGGCATATAATTTCTTTCTAACTCAAACACAACGTGAACAGTAAACACAGTGGCTTTTTTGGTGTAAGGTTTTTCTTCTTTTTTTATTTTTAAACAAGCATAGAAGGTTTCTAAAATACGTTGAGAGGTACGCAGCTACTTAAAAATTGACATACGTTGTCTATGAAATGACATTTGTTATCTTACTGTTTTCTTTAGCTGCAGACATTATTTGAAATTATATCTGGCTGTAAGTTTCCAGAGCTGTAGATATTTAATTTCTATTTTCAAGACATGCTACTAAAATCAAAATTCAGTGTGATTTGTGATTGCTTAACTGTGCAACATGACTTATTCAGTCATGGTTCCTATAATGTTTTTCAGCCAAGAATTCTGTTTATGGTAATAGGGATGAAGTAATTGTGCATCCTAAGGGGTTATAGTACTTTGGAGTTGATAGTTTCTGGTTCTTCCTTCCTTTTTCGTGTTTTTATTTTCTTTTGAAATTTAAGGTGGATAGGCCAGAACAGCTACATTGTCAGAGATTTTTCGTGCACTTTTTTAAAAATAGGAAAGTTTTCTGTTCCTTTTTTTCATAAAAATGTGATTCATTGTATAATTGGCTCATTTTTTTCACTGTTTAGGGAAGGCTTTTTTTGCAGTTTTGGTTAAATACATCACCTTGTTTTATGATGATGAGTGAAAGGGGAGCCTTAATGTCGCATTGTTCTATTTTTTCTATTTCACTACTTGATTCCCTTCCTTGATCATTATTGAGATAGAATTGCTAGGGAAAGCACAGAAATGTCATGTCTGTGCAGTGTACACCAAATTGGATGGCATATGTCAAAAAAGGCTGAAGTTCTGGCGTTCTAGTGAGTTAAATTGCTCAACGTATCTGTGCAATTATTACTGCTGTGTCGAGGGGGAAGAGGGGAATGTTGATTTGCTGACCTTGCAAGTGCAAGGTTAAATCCCCCTCTGTGCTGACTCAGACATGGGATGGTGGCAGCTGATTAGTCAGTCATGTGTGCCAGTCCACCTGTAGTGTTACAGCTAGCAAATTAAATCACACCGGGTAGAAATGACAACGGCTTTGTATTTTAGGCCAGCAAACATCAGCTTTAATGGAAACTCATGTGAAAGAAGCCAGGGCTTTTTTTTTGGTGTGCGTGTGGTTTTTTTTTTTCTCACGAACATATTCCTTAAAGAACAAAACAAAACAAAAAAAACCCCAAACTCTAAACCTAGGGCTAGAATTCAGTCTTGTTTTCCTTTAAAAAAAAAAAATCAATCAGTGGGTATTCTAGATAATAGAAGAAATAGCAATTTTGAATATGAGGTGCTGTCTTCAATGTACTTTGGCTCACACACTAACATACAAAAGATAAGGGAAGAAATCAATGCAAAACCATTCCAGTAACTAAATGGATCCCTATTAGTTTTCAGGCAATTGATTTTTAGTAGGCATTTGTGTATGTTAGCTGCTCTTTTGCTGTGAGTGGGGTGGTATTTCCAATTAGATTTTTAACTGTCAATGATTTACCAAGCATGTTATGTTATTGATGGATGTTCCTTCCACACAAAGAACAAGGAGGTGGGGGGGGTAGGGGGAAAGTCTTTTTCTGGTCCCAACCGAAGGCTGAATTTTTCTGTTATGCCATTGTTACAGGTGACTTTTCTAATATGTTGATTTTTCCCAGTGCCATTGCTTTTCATGATTAAGTTTGGGTTTCTTGAGAAGTTTATACTATAATCAGATTGGCTTCATGGCAAATTCTGCTGTATCATTTTAGTGATGCATAGAGAGCCCCATATAAAATGTAGAAGAAGAAGAAGAGTTTCAAATTTTATATTTGAGTTTTACTGCTTTCTGGGTAGTAGCATCAGTCCTGATTAGATTTGGTCAAATAAACTCAGGGCTACTGTGTTGGAGCTGTGATGCATAGTGTAATGCATGAGATGAATCAATTTTCCTAGTATAGGGCACAGCTACTAACTCTGCACCTTTTAAGACTTGTATTCATAATACATCATTAAAAGGAAAATAACACTTTGTATTCATATCTTATGCTAAGCCATTTGAATTTCAGCAAATGAAACTGAATTTGTAAGCCACTAAAGGTGACTAAAATGACAGTGGCAATAGCAGGAAAGTCTTGCATTGCAGTAAACTGAGTCTATTGATCTTGAAATTAAAGTTCAGTGGAAAAGCTGATGGAAAAAGTAACAGAGCACAAAAAGACAAGCTGCACAACTGATTCAAATGAACTGGCTGACTGTGAACATTCATGTGAAAGAAATGCTAATACCAACAATGCAGAGGAAGAAATCATAATGGAAAAAAATACTTCCCGTATTGTGACTTTTCAAGTATACGTAAGACAGGTTTTCTTATGGAAAAAGAAGTGTTAGTGGTTAGTCAAATAAACTAGTGTGTTCTGGGATGTCTGTGAAAGCAGGAACTGAACACCTAAGGTTTCTCTGCAAAAACCAGTCTTGGGTATGTAATGGCTGGAAGTCCAAAACTTCCAAACTATCAGCGTGAACACGCTACTTGATCATAATGTGTATTGAAAGGCAAATGCAATCAAAGTCTGTTATAGTGTTTCACTGGGTACAGTAAAACAGTGTCAACTCCAAAGAAATTTTGAAAATAGCTAAAAGGCAGCTGTAGAGAGGATGCAAATTTTTGTTTACTTCGTGCGCACCTGTGAACATGTGGCTTAGAGAATGTAAAGAATTCCGCTATGGGAAGGATGTCCTTTAGAAAGATAATTAACCTTCCTGGAGTGAAATAAAGGAAAAACTGACATGGCATCTAAGAATTTCAGGCAAGTCAGTTAAATTGATGAGTGAATCACACATGCTTTCTCGGAGATGTACTTCTGAGTTTATAGTCTCACTGTATATGCAAAAGGATGGAGTCATTTTCATATGAACTTGACTGAACAATCAGAGGATAATTTTGAGAATAGTGATTGAAGTTGATCAAGGAAGATGTCCATCACGTAAGAGATGCCACATAGGACACTTTATGGTGTCCTTTCAGGAAAAGGTGACAAAGTGCAAGGAACGGAGGAGCGTTTTTGTTGTCAGCATAAAAATTCAAAAAATTATGTATTCCTTTTCCCTCAAATCGATCATACAGCATCGCTGGTCTCCTCTAACACTACTGAACTTTGTCTTCAATATCACAGGTAACAAAATATGGAGATAAAAAGAGATAGGGAAGATGATACCAAGAGTTACCAACAAAAAATGTTGTATCTCTACCCAGTTACTGAGAGTAGCATGACACACTGGTAAAATTGCATACGTATACGCTGCGTGGAAAAAAGGATGTGATATAAATCACTTCTCTTGTAAACTGTTAAGTAATGACATATTTCTTTACCATATTTGTGATTTCGATTGAGACTATTATACAGGTTTTAGGGAGTTTTATGACTGAAGTTTGAATTTTAAGGGGAAAACGTAATTGCAGTCGGGAAAGAAATAATTGTTCCAAAGTGTTTCAATTCACCAGTCTTCTGACCACCACAAAAGCCCCCTGGGGCCCCAGGTTTTTTCAAGTGCTGATCTGCTTCTGTTTTTCATAAGTGCTTCTTGATCTTGTATGTATTCACAATGAGCTTTATTTGCACCATATATAAACTACACAGCCACAGGTAGTGGAGAAATGTGTCGGGATTTATTTTTAAAAATGCTTTTCAGTTTTCATATAAACAGTCTGGGATGATCAAAATGAAAGACAAAGCATAACCCAGATGAAGGGTCAGCATCTGTGTAAACTTGAATGCCAAGCACATGTGTGGCTGGATTGTATCCTACACAGGAATATATGTTATTTATCATGTGGTTTTACAGCATTTATTAAAAAAAAAAAAAAGAATAGAAACCCAAAAAAACACTTAACCCTAAGTCTCTCATTTTAACTAGTATAAATACATTTGCATAATGAAGAATTCAAAGTTGACATCAGATTAAATAGAGTCAGAAATCCTGAAACAGCCATCTACATACCTAAGGCTGAATCATATAACTAGTTCCTGGCTCAGGACAACCAAATTGAGAGCAATAATGTGTGTCCTGTTGTGTTTATAGCTCTGTACTATACATTTAACCCACACCATCCTGTGACTTCACTTTTCTGTAGGAATTCAACAGCTGAGTAATTAAGCTGTGTTTCAGCCTCTGTGTTGTGTATTAATGTAGTCAAGCCGACAGTGTTAAGCAGAGAAAATACATAAAACATGCTAGGGAAACATTTTGAATAAATTCTGTTTTAAGTGGAGAGGATTGTAGCATGAAAGCATGACAACAGAAAGTTCAGTGCTTTAATATCTAAAATTAGATATCATTGTAAGTGCTAATTGAGTAGAAATGTATTTTCAAAACGCTGCTAGAAAGAGTATATTCATATGATGACGACTCCTCTTAAATAGCTCTGCTTTTATCCTTGAAGGATATTGCATCAGCACAGATCAAAGTCGTCAGACATATGTTGCTTTACAAATAATGTATCTATTTTCTTTTTCTTTTAAAAGATATGCCAAATGAAGAGAGTTATTAAGCTCTGCAAGACAATTTGAATAAGATGAAACTTGTCTATGGTGGTGCGCTGCCAAAAACAAATAATATGTTGTCAACATTAGAAGAACAAACTATTCCCCAAACAGTCTGTGTTGGGCTTTTACGCCCATCAGACGGCACCATATTTCGTTCTTGAATATGATCTGTAATTCTATGATAACTCCCCCAGACAGTGATAAAAATACTTCAGGTAGACCTCAAGCACTTCAGGAACTCAGGTTGTGGAAGAATAAGGGGTCTGTGTTACATCGGTATGGTTCAGCCAGCATTGCCTTTCGTGTCGATGACAACAGCGCAGCCAGTCTGGCTTCTTGGTGAGCCCAGTGTGTTGTCTTTGCTGCTTCGGTAAGGGCAGAGAGACTGCAGGGGACTGACACGGCTCGGATAAATGTCTGTTTAACATCCAGGTGTATGAAGTGCGAGTGGAAACGGATCATAATAAGATTAAAGTCCAGTGAGCTTGCCTTTTGTGTCTCTTGCCATGTACATACAAGTAGCAGAAGAAAATCATAAGCCATCACCCTTCAAGGATTCATCTCGCCCACCCCCCCCCCCCCCACTTCCCCTCCTTGCATTGCATTCAGCTGCAGCATTCAGAAGAAAAGGAAGTATCCAGATTATGTGTTATTTACATAGATCCACATAAAGGAAAATAAAGCCTGTGCTGTTGCTGCTGCTGCATTTGTGAGACTGTACAGCAGCATTAAGACATCTTCTCTTGTTTAAAATACAAGACGGGAAGTGAAAAGATGAACTGCTGTCTCGAGCAGATCTGTGTAACACGGTAAATGTGATGGTTGTCCAGACAAATCTCATTTTAATTCTTTGCAGAGATTATAAGGAAGCATAAGGAATGTATAAGCTTTGCTGAAGTAATACAGCTTGAGTTTATGATGGTACAAATTGGCAGTTGATGCTGATGAGAAGTATAGCTGGACAGATGAGAAGAAAATGACTAGAGGGGTGAGGGAAATGTATGGCAAAGTGTGTGGTTTCGTACGGAGATGCGTTGGTTTCATTTCCCAGCAGCAATCAGTTCAGAGCAGCAAAGTATTTAAATTACTTTATTACAGATGATGTCTGAAACTGTCTTTAAAAATTAAGAAAAAAAATCTAATTGGTTTAGTTGAACTTCCTGGAAGCTTAAACATGAAATCTGTTGCTCTACAAAATTTCCCAACCTCTTTCCTGTGTATATAGTTTGTTATTGTAGGATTTCCGAAGAGATTTGACTTAGTCACTTGACTGTTTTGCAAAGCAAATGGTGGTGTGAAAACATCAGCTTTTCCAAAGAATCTCTAAACAAAAACGGATAGACTTCCAGGGGGGGAAAAAGGTACGAAGGGAAAAATGATAGCCTGGTCTTAATGTCCTGAAGGCTGTAACGCTTGTTTGGCATTTGGTGTCTGTATTTTCAGAACAGAAGGCAGAATGGGCTCAGAGAGGGCAGAGCTGGCACTGGGAAATCTGACTTCTGTACTGTAAAGGTAGTCTGATCCTTCTTCAGGATTACAATTTTTAATCATAATTAGAAGGTTCTGATATCCTAGAATTTGGAGATGTTCCCTAAACATGTACACTAGGAAGGGATAGTAGTTTAAGTCCAGATTTGACATTTGCGTAGTCCAAAGCACATTCACTGTAGCTCCCCTGCTGTTTTTTGATGTTTGTGCAAGTTCGAACTCTCATTCCAGATAATTAGTTCATCTTTTGCAATAATATCAGAAAGCATCGGATTACTTTTAAATGTCTGAAATTTCCATCTGAGTTAGTTGGACAGCTTTATGAAACACCCAATCTTGAATCTATGAGTGAAAAGTACGATATGAGAGATGAGATGAGAGGAAAGTCTAGAAATGTGGCACAAAGTAATTTTTTTAAAAGAAAATATTATGCATAGCTCAGGTTTGGTTCATTTCTGAAGTGGTACAACATTTTTCAAACAATAATAGAACTCACATTTTTGCATAGTTTGCAGTTTGACATACTTGGACTCTGATAGCTTCATAAAGTAAAACATCCCCCAAAACCAGTTGAAAGCAATTACTTGGATTGTAGCTGCAGAGGAATTGATTGTGCTTATGTGTCATAATGTGAGGGCACATCCGCGTTTTTATTCCAGGAAAGTATGTTTGTGATTACTTTTTTCATCTCTTACTGTGGAAACGCTTTCTGGCTCTCCCAGCGCACGTGTATGTGATTGCATGTGACCACTGATACCCTAGTAAGGTTTGCATTTCTGTGCATAGGGGGATGGATAAAAAGTTTTCCCATATTTTTTTTTATTTCCTTTCATCCTGAATGTTGGCAGGAAGATTCTTGACCCCTTCTGTTAAAAAGAAAAAAAAAAAAAGAAAAAAAAAAGAAAAGTCTGAATCCACAACTTGAATTTGGGAAGAGCCATAGGAAGGAGGAAAGGAGAAAAGCAGTTAGTTTCTTTAATACCATGCATGGGAAAAAGGGTTCTGCACTCCTAGTAAAATAAATAGGTAGTGCACTGATCCTCTTTCACACAACCTCGTTAGCCGAGGAGTAACTTTCCTGTGATGAGGAGCTGAGTCTTCTCACGATTGCATTGTAAAACCAAAGTAGTTGTTATATGGGAAGTTAAAAATAAAGAAGGGAATCTCTAGCCTTGTGCTCTTGCAGGAGTGGATGAGATAGTTCAGGACGGTCCCTCTATAAAGGGCATTTAATACTATGTTTACTTGTTATGCAAAATAGATGTAAATGTATGTAAATGCACATGCAGAATAGCTCTGACCCTCAGGCTGTTGGCAAGATGCCAGCGTGGCCCTGGGTACTACAACACTTTCGATCTCTATAGCCTGGCAATTTCCTGGGATTATATTATCATTTGATTTTTAATGCGAGTTTCAGCCACTTAACAGTCTGATCGGTTTCCCTTTTACCACCAGCTTTGCTCGAGCACAAGTAAACAGACGTATTTATCACCCCTGGGATCAGTAAGTGCTAATAAAGTTGCTGTTGCTTGCATTTTAGGTTTGTTTTCATGACAGACGTGTTGTAAATGAACTAGTAGCATTGTACTTGCGCCACAACTCAGCAGGAAAGGTAAAAGATCTGAGCCCAGCAGCAGCGCTGGGGTAAGAGCATTGCGATGGCTGGGCTGGCTGCGCCTGCGCGTGGTCCCTGTCCTGTGGGTTTGCTCTGCGAGGGGTTCCTCGCTGGCCTGGGGAGCTCCGGTAGCTCGCAGAAACCAGCTCGGTTGGTGGCACTTCGAGACTGATGTTTCAGATGGCTTCATTTCGTTTTGGTTCCAGTAACTCTGTGTTTACAGGAGAGTAGAAGTGAGAGTCTCTAACAAACTCGAACCACTGTGGGGTTTTCCTTTGCTTTTTTTTAAAAAGTTGGCTACTGCAGGCCAAAGCTGGCTTCATTTTTGGAAGGAATACCACCTGTCTTGTTACGTGTGGAAACCCTGTAATTACATTTCTGAAAGCCTACTTAGACATCTGTCTTAAGTGTGTTCCTGTGGGATTCCATAATAATACATTACCTTCGTTAAAAAAAAAAATCACTCTGGCACGTTATGTCATCACAATGCAGGACACTATCATTTGTGTTTGACTTTCTAGGTATTCTGATTCCTGCTCCCAGCTATGCCTTTTAAACTAATGGTTTGCTGTTCCTGGCAGATGTTTCCAGTGGATGTTCTGTGTTAAAAATTCTAGGTCTGGGATTTTTGAAGCAATGTTTACAGATGTAATTAATTGCTGAAGGTTAACGGGAAGTTACTTTTTGCAAAAGCAGCACTGACTGTGTGGCCCCTGAGTTTCTTGCAAGGCGATATTTCTCTTGCAGTACAGATTGTATTACAGTATAAAAGTAATTTCCACATTAATGTGTGATGCTTGATTTATAGAACAAAATATTATTGTCTAATTTGCCCATGGAAACTATTTCAATTATAGGCTCCCACTCATGTAATCAAATATGTAAAATAAATAAAAAGAAAACAAGTAAAACATCCCTTCTTCTTGCAGTCCAGCCAGGAATTTTAATTCCTTTTAAATTAGCAAGTCGACTTGTATCTTTTGATTTTGTAGTTTCCTTTGACAGTAATGTTATAGGGCTAACAACATTTTCTGAACACTTGACTATTAGTTTTGTATATTGAATCATTCTTCTTGCATTTTCATTTCCCTGTTGTTACTAGTGAGCTTTGCTGTTCATCAGCTTATTACAGGCCTTGGCAATAGAACCAAGCCTGTTCTCACAGATGTCTGAGTACGTTGTTATTCAGGAACACAGACGCGCGGTGGGTTTGTGAAGCAGAAAGATCACGCTGCTTTCACACATGCATTAAAACAATGTACTTAGTATCAAGTCACCCAGAAGATACTTAGAAAAACTTTCATGAAATAGTTGTGAGAACAAAAAAATAAAAAAGCTGTTACATCACAGTCACGCTTTTCAGTTGAGGATACTTCACAGATGCCTTCTTCTCACATTGGTCCTTGGCTCCTGACCTTCACCTGTTTGCAACATGGTGACCTGTCCTCTAGGTGAGCAGCTCTGCTCAAAACCGCTTGAAGGGTAAAACACTGAACCTGATGATGATGATGTGGGTGTGCCTCTTCCCCCAGGGCTGTCTCATCTGTAGCCCTCCCCATGTGTATGGGGGATCTAGAACAGGAATAATACACTATGGGATTTTCCAAAATGGTTTGTCACCCTACCTGTTGGCTTCTGTTAAGCTTTGTCACAACTGTGATGGGTATTTACAGTATTGGGATGTCTCTTAGACCTTGTGAGTACTCTCGTACTTGGAGTGTGTTGCTTTTGTGTGTCTAGTAGCTGTAGGTTTTCTTGTTAGCCTTGAAGGTCACTTTCTAAGTAAGTGACAGCTTGCTTATTTACCAAATGGAAAAAATCTGTCGATAGAAATGGGGCATGGAAAATGAGAAACCATTCCAAAACCAGAGTGAAAAGTCTAAGGCAAGTAGCTTTGAGCTAAAGATTTTGGGCTTGTTTGAAAAGGCAGATGACGGGATCTGCTAGATTTTGAGCCTCCTGTTGGGCTCATTGTATTTTCCTAAATGTTTTCCAAAAAATAATCCACGATGAAATTGAAAACAGTGTTTCTGTCAGGCTTTTAGAGGTCTGGTGCTAACAATGACATCATAGTAGCATTACATTTTAGACACAAACAGTGCACAGAAGCACAGAACAAAGACTCTTTGCACAAAGAGAGTAACCCACTTTCACTGGTTTAAAAGGTGGTTTGATGTTTTTTACTGTCCTGGACTTTGACTGAAGAGCCCTGTAGCATTCTGTGGGGCTAAGTCTTCTATAATGCTAAAATATCCCTTGTAATGAAGAATTTCAGTGATTTTTTTAATAAAAAGCTTTATTTTCAAGTCTTGCTTTTTTATATAAAAAAATACTGAATTTTCTTACCACATTTAGACAATTTGTTTTAGAGTGATTCTTATGGGGAAAAAAGGATTATATTTGTACGGTTGTTGTGTTTCCTTTTAAGTGAAAAGGCTTACAGAGGTGAGTACTTGATAAGCAGAAGTGCCCTCTTCGTCTGTTAGTATTGGTGTGATCTGTCTTTGGAGCATTGTTGACCTGAATCAATGATTATGATGGAAAAGGGAATATTTAGATTAAAAAAAATTGATTCAGTTGTGTTGTCAATCAAAGTTGTCATTGAATCTCTGTTATAAAGCGATTAAAAAGCTGTTGCTGCACTAATCTTTAACTGTAATGCATGATATTGCTCACTTGTAATAGAATTAGTGTAGTCACTTAACTTGGCTCTCTGGCTATTGGTGCCAATATATCAGCCACTCTGCTGCTTTCTCAAAACAACAAAAAAACCCCAGAGCCTCAAACTACTGACAGATGGGGAATTTTTGCCTTTTCTGTAGGAGTTTGTTTCATTGAGGCCTCCAAGAATGTCTAACTTCAGTGATCTTAGTGCATGGGACCCTTGCACTAAGAACCTCTTGAACCCTGCGCTTTCCAAAAACTTGTTTCCACTAAGGAATTTCCCTCATTCTTTCAGATACTGCTTACCATTGCTTCTATTCCTAGCGAGATACTGCTTGCAGTGCTTGACTCTGGACTCTATTACAAAGGAACACATAAGTTGGCAGTGTTTTCTCATTCTTTTTCCTATTGATTTGCTTTCATGTCACCCTTTCAGTAACTCATTTTCTTTTAGACTTCGCATCAGGGGAATTGCAGAAGAGGAGGGAATGTAGTCATGGTGAGAGCCATGCTTTGCTCTTATTTGAACATTGCTAGGACCAAAAGTTAAAAAAAAAATATCAAAGTAATAAAAAAAAAAAGTTATTTCTCTGTGATAGTGTCCTTGTGATAACAGGATTTCTCTGGAGTCCTCAGATTTTAACGACCTCAATCAGAAGATGCATATAGGGGTCAGTATGTCTGCATGCTTTTGCTTGATTAGCGATTTTTGGTAAAGGCCTGCCCTGGTTTTTAGCTGCAGGATTTACTTTGTCACCTGTGGAAGTATGGTCATTTTAGAGTTTACAGAGAACATTCATTCCTGTTCACCTCTGCCATGTTGCAGTGTTTGGGCAGGAATATGAGATTTGGTCTTGGAGGATGGTGGACAGGGTAGTCCAGAGTAGGTGAGAGAGAGACCTGGGGGGTAAAATGAGGTGGTAAAACCTGTTTGGTTTTTTTTCAGAGCTGAATAAGTTATCTTTGAAGTTAGTGTCATTTGTTTAGTTTCTGCTATTCCTTGTTTCTTATGCAAATATATCTTACCCCCATGTTAATGTGAGATTATATGTGTTATAAAGAAGAAAATTTCAGCATTTGTTATAACACCTCTGTTAGACACCCAAGTTAGCCACAGTCTGCTTCATTTTATTAAAAAATAAAATGAGGTATTCCTTGTGAACTGCTGGCAAGCTGCTAATTTGTCTCTCAGATGTACGTCAGACAGCCTTGCAAATAGAAATGCTAACCTTCTGGATTTGTTCAGTTGCAGTACAGAAATGTATGTTCTTTAATTGTTCACTTCAGGATCACAGAAACAGAAATGCGATCTCATCAATATGCACTCGAGGCTTAAGAGCTCCATGCTGTTACATCTGTGTAATTTAGGAAGTTTAAAATAGGCTTTGCAGATGTTGGGAGTAATGGCATGTGTTGTTTACTTTTTATTCATTTCCATCATATGTCATACTCTACACGTGAATAGTCAATCATATTGGAGTATATCTTCTATAAGGATTTCCGGTGCTTTTAGTGTGTCCTGTTTATAAATATTTAACTTTTGTTTGTTAAATTTGGGTTAGGCAATATTTCACAAGGGTCTCTTTCGTAAGCGTGAAACACAAGTTAATTTGTTTTATAGGTACCAAATCCTTGAGTTATTGGTGGTTTTACCAATATGAATGTCTTGCAATAGTACCATAATGCTTCTAAAATAAGGTGGCAGGTTTTTTAAAAATACGTATTGAAACAGCCAGAAGTCAATACCAAAGATCAGCCATTGTGACTTGACTTGTGTCGCTGTGATTAAATCAATGTTTGACGTGCTGCAATTTACAGCTGTAGTGATACCGACAAAGTAAGAAACCTTACCTGTAAACTGGTAAGTTATTGCTTTTCTTAAAAAGATTCTCTTAATAGAAGATCAATGTGACATCAGTTTTGCTGGGCAGTATGCCTTTTGTAATGCTTTTAATTTTGCTTCAGCCTGGACCCCAATGTGTAAATTAATTATTATTCATTATACTGAGAAAAGTTAGTGTATTTTATGCCTGTTACATACATGAGTAATTGGTGCTGCTTTCATTACTGCCTGAATGCTCTTTTACTGCTACAATAATGCATTCTTATTTTACACGAGTTCCTATTGCAGTAGATTTCCACCGCTCTGTTTTACATACATCTATGCTGTACTAAAGCATAAAAGTGAGATCAAATTCAGTCACATACTTGATATACAGACTCAATGTCGTCTTGGTCCACCAGTTGTTTTTTGGTAGGCAAATTGTCCCCATAGCTGAGGGAGGAAAGCTGAAAAGATGCTGTTGAGCTGATAGGTTTTCAGTATGTTTCCTTGCATTGCTTTAGGAAAGAGTAAAATATAAAGCTAGTGTTTGCTGTAGGTATCATGAAATTTTCTATACTGGTTTTACTAGCAACTGCAGTTTGGGGAATAAATGTCTCTATCTTAGCCAGCTGGAACTGCACTGGACTGTAACTTAGCATTTGTTATGGATTTTTGGTGTCCGTGTGTTCATAACCACACATCTTGTTGAATTAGATCCAGCACTTGCATTTATGTGTGCAGTATATTATCTTTAAAAGATAAGCTGTTATGCATGTACATATTTTAGAGTACAATCAGACTTTAGCATATAAGTGGTCATCCTCGATGCTAAATTTTATTTGTCGGTAGCAGTGTTGAACTAATTCTAAACCATAATTTTTTTTTATTACATAATATTATAGGTATTCAATATGCAAACAAAGAAATGCTTGGGTTCAGCTTTCCTCCATATGCAGTGCTTTTTTCACACGTTCTGAAACTAAAATTTGGGGGCTTTTAAATTTCTAAGCGACATGCTGCTAGCACTTAATATTTAAAATAGGCACAGAATGTAAGTAATTGTTTTATTGCCATCAACATATGTCTCTCCATAATTGTTTTGGCTTGTGCCCTGGGTGAGTTAGGAGGTGGCAACCGTGACTTTTAATATTCTCATCCCTGTGCCCCTTTTTTTCTTTTTCCCCCTTCTTAGTTGCAAAGAAATTGGGCTTTTAAAAATTTTTGGGCTAAGCTCATACATATGCCCTACAGTCTCCCAGTTTTTTTGATTGTAATGTGGCCTGGTGGGAGAGGGGAAACAATAAAAAAGACAAAGTTTTTTCTCCAGTGTGGAAAACAGCCCCAGAGAAATTAGTGACTGACTGACAGTCTTTTTCATTATGAAACCCACAGAAAAACAGCAATGATACCTCTCCAGTCAGGGACCTAAAAGCGGGGTGGTATTACTTTGAGGTTTACTGTATGAAGAAATCTGTACTTGAAAGGAGGAGCCCAATTCCTTGGGCTTACCAGGAAAGGAACTGTAGTCTGGGTGGCAAGGAAAAATGAAAGAGGATTGCCAGCACCTTTAGAAATGAGAGAGGTTTAGTTATCTCTTGACGATTACTCTCCATAGTACTGTCTTGCAATGCCATTCATAGACTTCCCAGTGAAATTCAAGGAGCTAGTCTCAGCTTCTAACAAGTAAGTAGTGTTGCAACTTTCTTGTAATCCCTCCCTTTCCCTCAGGAAATTATTACATTTATTATTTATGTTATTCAGCAGAATCATGTCGGCTGGAGGGTGTTTGTGGTTTGGTTTGGGTTTTGTTCTGAGCATGAGAGGGCTCTGTAGTGCATTGCTCTGTCGAGAGCTTTGGTTTTGGAGCTGGTTCCCTATATGGTCCTTCTGGATGTGCTTGAAAAGCCGCCTTTCTCCAAGGCTGGCAAGGGTTTGTTTGGAAAGGTGAGGTTTTTTGGAGGGATGTGGGATAAGAATAGGGGAATGGATGTCATGATAAAGCTAACAGCCAAATTGTTCTCCAGATATGCAGTTTGCAACGTGATTGTAAGCCAAAAGGGTGAAATACATGGAATTGAAGCTCATGAAAACATTTGTTTGTTAAGAAGTGATGTTACAGGGAGGTGAGAGGGAGAGGGGCAGGGGCAGAAGGCCCTGGGCTGACGTTTTTGTTAAATTAAGTTTCAAAATCTATTTGGCATGGAGAGAATACCTGATGTTTCCATTATGGGTTAGCACTGCTACTGTAGCAGGAGCTGGCTGAGAGTGCCCAGATCTACAGTAAGACCAGATTGCTCTGGAGGCTGCCATGGAAGTGTCCTCTGCTACAGAAAACAGAATCTCATCCTTAATATTTGTAATTACCAAGAGCAATAGTGACATCCACAGCCAGGAGGCATGGCAACAGTAGATATGTGACAACTGCCTTTGTGCCTTGCTGTGATGCAACTCTGCCCCCAGAAATAGGGAACAACATAATATCAAAGATCATCTTCAGCTTCCCTTCCTCCTCTTTCAAGATGGATGACAAAATAAATGTGTAGGGATGGTACTTATTTCCTAATTGTATATAAAAAAGATTTAAATGAGGGATAGTAATTCCTGCTTTCAGTCTGAAACATGCTTCTGAAGATCAAATATTCTAATGTGTCTTCAAAAAAAAAAGTTTATTAGTAGCTGGGGAAACAGAGCAGAAGCTCAGCTATGCTTAAAATGTAATATATGCCACGTTGGCACTAATCATTTTGTGGTATGTGGTGTGATTCCTTTAATCACCTATGAGAACTTTCAGGAGTTGTTAACATTTTCTTTCATTTGTACAGCAATGTCATTCTCTGTTTTTTTGAGGAAAGAAAAACCCTCTGTTGGCTTATGCAAATAAATCATCTCTTAATGCACTTGAAACAGAATGATTCCCAAAGGAAGATGAGTGGCAAATCAAACTGGCTGCAAATGAAAGTAACCTCTCAGACCAGAGTTACAAATGTTTTATTCAGATGAACAAAGCGTCTTTATTTTAGCACTTTAATCCATTTTCCTTTCGCTTTTTTCCAAATAGTACTGTCATCCTGAAACGACAGGGATTGATCGTTAAATTACCGTTCTGTAATTTGCCTCATCACTCCTCTGTAGACAGTGTTTGATTGAAAGTTCAAGTCTTTTGACGGGTATTGCTTATATGGAATTTTTAAAGTTTTGGGCAATATGTTACAGTTTTTGACAAAAATGCAAACACTTTGCTACTTGAATGATTAACATTTAATTAAGAGCTTTGCAAAAGAATCAAATGTGTTGTTTCTAATTAGTTAAAGGATTGCATTCTTAGTGCATCCCAACATGATAGATTTCTCCCAAATTGCCTCTGTAGCTGCTTATTTAATATTCTGAAGGTCGCTTTTAATGTGGATAGCTTTTGCAGGTGGTATTTTCCAAGTCACTTAAGTTTCACTTCTCTATTAGTCTTCCATGAATTATCCAGGGGATAATGTTTTGTAAATATTTATATAGTATTGTGATATTTTTAATACTACAAGAATGTCATTGTTATGATTAGGAAAAAAGACGCTTTTTTTTTTTTGCAGAAGTTATCCAGATAAGCCAATATGTTTCTGTGAAACTGCCCTCCACTAGTGTCATGGATTATATAGCTGTATTTATACTCGCAGTGCTTCTGGTGAAAGTTTTCTCAGAAAGGAAAAATGCAGCAGGTGAATGTATTGGGTTTTGCCAGTTTGCAAAGCTGAATGAGCAAATATTGGCTGCTTTTGACTGTATGCGTGAGCTACCCCCCTTCCCTGAGCCTTGCTTTGCTGAGTGTATTGGATCGCTGTCTCTCTGCCAGCACTGCGTGTGTTTCCATGTTCAGGAGGATTTTTGATGATCCAGCTCTCAGCTGCCAGAAGTGTAGTCAATGAACTGATGCTCCCAAGGTCACCCATAATGCGCGTGGGTGTATTTCGTCGCTGTAAACTGTGTTCACAGCCATCCCAGGAAATGGAACTGGCTTTGATTTTTGACTTTGGCTGTAGCTTCAGACAAATCTGCCTCTTCACTTAAAGCCGGGAGACAGAAAGCTGACAAATACAGGGAAGAAAGACGGAGAAACAATGCAGTTTATCGGATCAGTGGCTTTAATTAAAATCCCAGTGCAAAGTTTACCAAACGTACACTGCATAGTTTATGCTAAAGCTTAGTAAAAGCACATTTAAGCACTCATTTGTTAAGCGATTGTTTTTTTTAGGCAAGGGATAGTTGATGCTGGCAATAAAAAAGTCATTTGTATTTCTAGATTGCAGTCAGCAACGTTCTTATGCTGTTGGTTTTATTGGTTTTATAATATTTACTTCTTTACTTATGCCAAGCAAAGGAAACACTAAACGTAATGAGGGATTTTAAAAAGTGTCTGAAAGCAACAGAAATTCCTGTAAATTAAATTCAGTTCTCTGTAAGGCAGAAGATTAAGATCTCTCTCTATATATATATGTATGTTTGTATATGTGCAAATGTGATGTATGTATATTTATTAAGAGAGGACCTGCGTTTTTTTTCTATGAATGCTCATGCAGGTGGCCTTTATCTCTTTTTTTTTCTTAAAAGACAAGGTAGTTTTGTATTTGGACATGTTGAGGGCAAGCTTTGTGCTTAGTTTTGCATGAATGGAAGCAGATACCGAAATCTTTGTAGTCATCTGGTCTGACTTTTTATGCCTCTTCTCTGCAATGTAGGAACTGTTTGGGCTGGATTTCCCTGATGTGTAAAATCATGTGGTGCAGGCACCACTGTTGACATTAGCTGCTCCATAAAAGAGAGCATTATATTTGTCTGTGTGTTCACAGTGGGTTGTGTATAATGTACAAGGAACAGCCTCATCAGCAGGGAACCCAGACACTGGCAAGTAGCGTTTATCTCAGGGTATTTTGGCTACAGCCCTTTTGAGAGTCCAGATAAACCCTAACGTATCGTATACTCTCATATGAACCTTTTGTCCAGAAAGTAAAAAACTACTGAAAGTCCCCAATGGGAGTCTGTAGGTAGCTGGGGAGATGTAAGCAGGCAGTGGTAGGCTGTTTTTATTGATTTCTTTCTTCTTTAAATTCAGGACCTATGACCATGCTCTCACCCAGTCAGCTGCACAGAAGGACCATGACCTTGTTCTTGCTCCTGAAGTCAATGGAAGCTTTGCTGTTGACTTCAGCAAGAGCATGAGTCCAAGGTGAGAGAAATGGCTGCAGATCTTTAATAGAAAAAAGCCTAATGCTTCTTATTTCTTTTGGGTAATATTTAACTGTTTAGGTTTCTCTCTCTGACATCTACATGGAAAAGAGAGCTCTTCCTTGTGGGAGTTCATTGCAAGACTAAAGTTGAAGTTACATAGTGTTGTGCAACATTGCTCGGCTGCTCTCATAAGGATGTTTTTGATTGACATTATTATTTTAGGTGTTATGAATGAAGGGTACAGAGCAATTGTGATATTGAATTTTTTTTCCCCAACAACATAGTATTAGTTGAGGTTTTAAAGATGCTGAGCACTGATGGTTGATTTGTATTCCTGGTGATCAGGCTTGTCTCTGTGGCGAACAAGTTCAGTAGCCAGATGAATGGAAGTAAGACACTGCTGTGTCTAAATATGCCACCTGAGACTTGATAGAATTGAGAGCGGGGTAATTATAATGAGATCATGATTCATCCTAGGTCTTTATCCTGCTGCTAGAGTATGGGGCCATGTATGACTAATTCATGGACTGAGGTCCAGAGTTGTAAATATTGTTCATACCACAGGTTGGTTTTTTTTTTTGATTTTGGGTTTGTTTGGGTTTTTTTTTGTTTTGGTTTTGTTTTTGGTTTTTTTAAGGTAGAATTCATATTTTCATATTCTGTCTTTATTTGGCTGCATACAGACTTCCTTTCTGAGTCTATGGTGATCGCAAAAAAAAAGTTTAATATGCAGCCTCCTCTGTATTTTGCTTCACTTTTGTTTCATTTTGTTACTTGCTTCGCCCCTTCTATTGCCTTCACAACCAACTGGGGCAGCTCCTCAGTGAACGACCATCTTCCATGATCAAATACCCTTTTGTGTTGAGTGAATGCAGGAACTTTGACAGTCTTTAAGGGTAACTCTGCATTTGGAGAAAGAAAAACTAGGGAAAATCCAACTCTGTTGCCTCATGCAGTCTATTCATTGGATTTCTATTTTGACGATACCTTGTCAGGAGGACTAGAACTTGATTTTAAAAAAAAAAAAAAAGGGGGGGGGTGGAGAGAGGCAGGTCATAGGACTGTGCTATGTCTAAGAATGTGATGTTAATTATTCTTATTCAGAGTAGTTTGCTTTAATCATGTTTGTCATGGTTCAGAAGGACTGTAGAAAAAATCAACAAGTGTTATATCCTATTGCAGCTGTAACCTGACACATAGGACTTGACGCTATGTGAAACACCATATTGGGTTTTTCTTTCCTTACTCTTGCTGGTATTTTGAAGAAGGTGAATACCATTATAGTGTTTCATTTATTGGAAAAAGAAGCAGGTGCATGCTAAGCGAATTTCCCAAGACATGCAACCTGCCAGTGCTAAAGACTAGAACAATAACTGGGTTGTCTTGTATTCTTTATGTGCATATATATGTGAAAAGTACTTCCTAAGCTGCTTGAAAGGAAATGCAGGGGAGAGGTCTTACAGACTTGTTTATTCATAATAATATTTGCTTTTTGAGTACTAACTTTTCCAGTTTTTGTTAATCTAAGAGAAGAGAATGAATAGAGTAACTTTTTTTTCAAATGTTGTTCATGTGTTTGGTGTTTGAAAGAAGTGCCACGTGTCCTCTGAAAGATCCTGGCTGTTCAGAAATCCGGTTCCGTTTCAGTAGCCACATCTGATCTGCAGCTTTCCAGTTTTGTTTTAAGGATGTGAAGTTATTGACAATCCTACACATCCGTGAAAAGATAAGTAAATGAATTGTTATTAAGGAGTGTTGAAAGAAGTGATTGTCATTGAAGAGTTAGAAAAATGTTAATGTCAGGATTGACAAGGAGGTAATTATACTTCGGTAGCTTCGTATGCAATTGATGTTTACTGGCAGGAGATCTGGAGTGTATTGCACAGACCTATAGCCTGCCTCCTCCTTATTCACATTTTCTACATCATTCTCTTCTCTGTCTTCTGGTTTCATTTGTGCCTTTCATGTATGCACACTTGTATGCATATTCTCTTGGGGAGGTGGGTTTAAAAAGCTGCAGCCCTCTCTCTTCTTTCACTGGATGTAAAAAGATTGTTTCATTCAGATTAGAACTGAATTCAGTTCATTGGAAGTCATTACCAATTATGAGAGCATTACGGGCCCCATTCTGACACTTCATGTGCTTTCTGTGCCTTCGGTTATCTGTGGTTTAAATGGCAGGGGCAGGAGGGAAGTTCTCTGTTTGCAACGTTGGTGTCCTCTCTTCTCAACTTCCTGAGTGTTTATTAAGGCACTTGTCAGAAAACTGCCAGTGTTGGGCTTATTTCCCACAAGGAGGTAAAAATAACAGAGGGAGGAATGACTGGGCAATCAGTGTGATGGTTTGGGGTTTATTTATTGATTAAAATTTTTCAAGGCTGGAGTTTGCCGTGACTGGGAAGTTGCATATTCCATCTGGTGCAAAGCTGTAGGTTCCGACACCCGAAAGAGGTCCTGTCCTTCCCAGGTCCTGTCCCTGTGTGTCCAGGAATTCATGCCATTTCCTTCATTATCTAGTAAGAAGGCCATCTTTATAGTATTGTGGGAATGAACAGGTTTTCCTCAGAGCCATCCACTTACTCATCTTTAGGAGCTTTGAGGTCTTAACTGAGAGTACCTTGCAGCTGCAAGATGTGTAGGGGCCAGCACCAGTAGCAAAGGAACTTGGAGATTTTTTTATATATTTGACACCAATATCCCCAGCCTATTCCTGCTTCCTGTGGTGGAATTCCAACAGTTGAATCTTGCTACTAAACTGCCTGGGCAGAAAATACAGCTAGTTGTCTCGCTATTTAGCATACCAAAAATGATGTCCTCGCTGTGGTATGACAATCACTTCTGGGAAGCTAAGGAGCAATGGGAATGCCCCTGCGATGAAGGCCCATTTCAGGTGAGAGACGCTTCTCTCAGCTGCTCTCCAAAGGACAGCAGCTTGGGCAGAAGAGTCCCAAAAGGTCTGAAAAGCTTGAAAGCTGTAGAGCAATTTCTGACAGAGTGGCACCTTCCCCAGGCTGCAGTTGCTGCAGAGGTGTTTCTGATGAGTAGAGGGAAGAGCTGGTGCTGTTGCTGTACTTTGGTCAGCCGGTTACTTGAGTGCTCCTGCCTGTGCTACATCAGGACCTGGTTTCCCCCTCAATACACAGAGCAACTTCAGTTCTCTTCGTCTGTAGTAGGAGACCTTCTCTCTTTCTTCAGAGTGCCAAAACTTGGCAACAGTCTGGGTTTGAGTATTTATTTGATACCAACACTGCAGAGACCATGGCAATAAAGCCATCCCAGTCCTGAGGGGACTTAGTCCTATTTGTTGTGCATTTCCTATGGCAAAGGTTGCTTCTTGCTGTGTTAGGTCAGGGCTAGCAAACACAGGAGACTGTGTCCTTTGCCTTTAGGAACTGGAGTTTGAAAAACAAATGCCAGACTCTGCTGAGCACCTGTAATTTCTTTAGATGGGGAGACAGGTACCAGCAACTCTCCATAACTGGCCTCACAAAACAATTGGCTGGCAATTTGCAGGCATAAATAGCTGTGGTGCTAATTTTCAGAGGTGCTCAGCACCATCTGTTCTCATAGGACTCACCTTACTGAAGAGAAGGTTAAGTGGCTATTTAATCATGGTCTGTAAGTACCCACTGAGGGATAAGATGTCTGGAGCGAAGGGCTCTTTAAGCCAACAGGCAAAAACACAAGATCCAGCGGCTGTGAGGCGAAGTCAGCAAAGATCAAACAGGAAATGCAAGACGTATCTTAAAGTGAGGGTAATTAGTCCTTGGAACAACTTGCCGGTGGACGTGGTGAAACTGTCCATCACTGCAAGCGTTTAAATCGCATCTTACGCTCTATTGCAATCACAAGTAGTTGGGCTAGACAGAGAGGCTCAGCAGGGAGGAATGCCGTGACCTGCGTCGTGCGGGAGGTCACACGAGATGGTAACGTAACCCTTCCGGCTGTAAAGCAATCCACCTGGAGTCCGGGGTGCTCCACAGAACCCAACGCGAGGGGAGAATTTCTTACCGTGCCTCTCCAACTTTCACAATTGGCTTTCATCCTCCGGTCAGCTACAAAAGTCTCTTTGTGTGCAGAAGAGGTATAAGCCCTACAGATGGACAGTTACATTACTGAGCTGGGAAATAAAAATTCAAGTCTCTGATCTGTGTCAAGCAGGGCAAGTTTTTTCATCGCAAGCTGCAAAATTAGACAATGTGTAGGATTGAGTCCAGCTCTCCCATCTTCTTAGCTACTGACCTGTCTACCTAAATAGTTTAGGTCTACCCCTGAAAGCTAGTTTGAAAAAGAAAAAGTCTGCCTCTATGAAATGATTCAGCTCCAATGAAATGTGGTATTTTCATTCAAATTTGCAATTAGATCATGTGCTCAGGACCTGTGAAAATCAGCTGTGAGCGAAGAGGAAATGAAACAATCGCATCATGATTGGGGCTGGAAGAAGTTTTGCTATTTCATCGAAGAGAGAATGCAGTTCTGCAAGTGGAGGATTAACCATGACAATTTTCTTGCGGGGTGGGGGATGTTTTGTTGAGGATTCAAAAGAGAGAGGCCAGCTGGGACAGGCAGTGAAAGGTCTTTCAGTTGCAGGGCACGCTGTGAATAAGGATGCAGAGGATCACGGGAGGGAGCGGCGGAGGAGGGAGGGTGAGCGTTGCCCTCTCTGCCCAAGTGAGCTCACCAGCTGGGATGGCTGGACATGGCTTGTCAGGCTGTGCCACAGATGGGTTCAGGTCAGCACGTGCAGCGTTTCCATCCAGGAAACAGAGCCAGAGGGTATGAACAAAAAGAAGGATCAAGATTGTATCCTCTTGCTCCCAGTATATAGGATGCTTTACAGTAATTAGGATATGTTATTGCTGGAGTCCACCTAAGTGCTTAGATTTGTGTGTGTTGTTCTGTAGGGGGTGGTTGCCCAGGCTTCATTTTTGTTTGATTTGATTGGTTTTGGATTGCTTTCTTGACACTGAAAAAACATCTGCAGTCCAAACTCCCTGAATATGTAACAGGAAGGATCCTTTCTGCTTGCAGCATGAGTATTGGTTAGCTCTCTGGTTTTCTGCATTGATATTGATCACCCCACAGATACACCCTTTTTTCTAATGGTGAACCACTACGTTTGTCTGTCCCCTGTAGCTGAAATCTTTGTACGCGTGGCTAGCACTTCAATCAGATCCAGCTGGTGGGATGGCATTGCCTGGGATCCAGTAATACATCGTTTACACAGGACACCACTTGCTACCCTCCCCAAAAAGTGACGTGAGGGTGGGGAAAGAAGTTAAAATTCAACCCAAGACAGGCTGAAAAGAAAAAGAAAAGCCTGTCTTGGGCTCCTCAGCCTTTTGGGTCTGTCAGTCACTGCTAATTGCTGCCCATGGAGGGCTTAGCTCCACAGGCAAAGCATTTTCCTTATCAATGCTGCCACAGAGCACAGGGGCTTTCTTTAAAGCTTTAAAGAAAATCGGAGGGTTTTCAGAGATGTAAGCTTTTCTTAGAATCAACTGTCACTTGCGTGTTGCACTGTTAATACTAATAAGTTAATACCGTGTGTATGAAACAAATGCTGCTTTTTCATTAATACTGAGAAAGTCTGGAGGCTATTCGATTTGTATGCTTGTTTGATGAAATTACAATATATCAGTGGTCAAAAGGATGTTACATGGTAATTTACACGACACTCGGGGCAAATCGGAGAGCAGTTTTAGCTGACATGCGTAGTAAAATGTGTAGCGGTTACAATATTTTTTTGGTTCCTTAACTTCTCTCTGAAGTATTACGTGGGTTTTGATTTTGCACAGGCAATTTATAACTCAAATATTTAGATTTAGCCTTTTAAATGGTGTGGTACGTGTGTTTTCTACGTGTTTTAATCATGTCTGAAACCATTTACAAACTTCACAAAACCATTTAGAAACTGTATGTGCAAGGAAGACATAACTCTGAATAGAGAGATGATTTTGGACAATAATCTTTGCATACAAGATTTCTCCTGTGAGAGTCGGAGAGGAGTCACAGATGTCCACTCATCACAGGAAAATTCTCTTGTGGTCTTAATGTCCAGTCTGAGCCAAATTTGGCCAAATCTGTTCTTTTTAAGAGAGCAGTTGTATTATTTAGCAGCACACTTCTTTGCCTCCTAGCTGAACACAAGCTGACCTTATTGACTAAGATATGACAAGTGTAACAAGACAGAACAATAACAGAAGATCAAAAATAATAGCTTCAAAGCTTGCACTGGAAGTCTCCAAAGAGGTCTGCAGTGTTCTCCTTTCCATCCCCCTTCCCCAGACAAATATTAGAATAAATTGTTCAGATAAAGTGTGCCCAGGGGAAGGGGGCATGGATGGCTTCATGTCGAAGAAGAATAATATGCACGAACAAACTCGATTGCGGTCAGGTAACCACAAGTAATTTGGACTAGCATCTGGCATTTTATATGTATGGGCTTCATCTGCAACTATTCTCATCAGGGGATTGGGGTGGAGAAGGGAGGGAGGGAGAAAGGTCTAGTCTTGATTGGCTTCTGTATTTTGGCTAAGAAGATTTAAACTTTGTGGGAGACATCTGCTTTATTTCACAGCAACAAAAAGCAGATGGGGAAGAGGATATAAACCAGACAACAGTAAGGTGGAAGGTTAACAGGGATAGCTATGTCTGCTGTTGAGATACCAGTGTATTTCTTTGAATAAGATAATGTACGATTAAAAAAGAATTTCTATTCATTATTAATAATGCAGTTGTAATTGTTCTTATGTCGCCTATGTGCCACGCTGACAGGAAAAGATTTATTTTTGCTGACGTACATTGAACAAAAACCCGGATCAGCAGTAATAGGATAAACTGATCTGTTTTGAAATATATGAAAAAATATTATAGTACTGCCAGTAGCATCATTTAAGTGGGTGTTTCCATTTTAAAGCCGACTGGGTTGAGAGCTGCTTCTGCCAACAGATGCTTAAGCAGACTTAACCCATCCCCTTGCGAGCCTCATAGCTGGACTTGCTTTGCCAAAATGCCCTGTGCCTACCACCAGTCATCAAAACTACTCTTCTACATTGCAAGGAGAACAGTCCTGGTGAACTTCAGGGGGCTATTGGTGAAAGCTTTGCTGGCCTTATTTCAGCAAGAATTTTCTCTGATTTGGGAGAGAGAAAGATATTTCTAACCCTTTCTATGTTGCAAGACCAAGCAGGCTGCCATTCAGTTGAATCTCTGACTGTATGAGTTAAATGAGAAGCAAGAGTAGTCATGCTCTCTTCTGATGCCAGGCCAAGTACAGTATTGGAGCAACTCAAAGTAATAAACAGCCAGTGCGGTGATAATTCAAGTTTGGATCATTTGCACATTCATTCGAGAAAGATCCCTCAAATATTAGCTGTAAAGCCCAGGGTATTCTTCCAGCTTAAGACATCGTTTGGAGGAGCTCAGGATATCGGGATTTCACAAACATTGGAGTAACGAATGTGCAGTAGTTTCTGTAAGCAAATCCTTTGTTTGCTGGGTAGGTGATGTATAAAGTTGCGTGCTTGCTTGTATGTTGTCGGGAGGCAGCCCCAGTGTAGCTGTTCTCAGTAACTCAGGATCTCTCCTACATCTGAGCCAACTGCAGAGGCACAACTCTGGCATTTCTGCGCTGTAGCCGCCTCTGGGGCCCAGCCTGGCAGGCGAGTTCGGACCGTGCCCGAAGTCCCGTGCAAAACACAGCAGCTGCCCCTGTCTGTGAGAATCACAGGGAAGATGGAGAGAAATATCCTGCTATTTGCTTTGGATGTGGCATCCCTGGCTTCTGCGTGATCCCAGTTTGACTGATAGCCTCCAGCCATGCTGAGCACTCTCCATCATGAAGCTTTTAGGTTATTTATCCCGTCAAAACTGCAGATTTATGGCCCCAAATGCAGGCTTGCATCAAAGGGGGAAGCTTAGCTGTGACTCAGTTGCCTCTGGCTGGGTATAATGCTGTTGCCTCCCTGCAAAGCCCAGCACAGGTTTTACCTGCAGCGGTTGATTTAACCAGCGCCCTGGGCAGCTGAAGTCACTGCTCAGAAATTTTGGCATCCTGATGTTTTAGTACTCTTTCTGCAGAACTTCAATGGGAAACATTTAGTGTGATGAACTTCTTGCATTATGTTTGCTCAGTCATGTGCAACAAGGCTTTTAGGAAGAAAAGTTTTGTGTATCTTTGTAATAAATACGTGTTTGTGTGTGTGATGAAGAATGAATGCACACATTGAGGCAAGTGCCCAGGCACACATATATATATATATATATATATGCATATATATCCTTTCTTTTATGTTTTAATATCATCATGATATGTTTTTGGATGAGGTAGACTTGCATGGTTCTGAACTAAATGCTTTATTATGTTTGTGCTGATGTCCTAAACATATTTGTAAATGTAGTCAGTAAAGTATGTTTTAAAATTATATCTAAGTATTTATTTGTGTGTTTACTAGCTTTTTTTGTATGCTAAGCTATTTTAATGACATTTTTCCAAATATATGTGCTCTGCTATTCCTCTTCAAGAAAAATGAAGGGTTATAAAAAAAAAATTAAAATCTGGTGATGTGAGAAATGTGGTTTTTTTCCAATACTCCCACTGATTTCAGTTGGCAATTTCTAATGAAATGCAAACATCCAATCCCCATGTTCAGTTTGAGAATTAAATATGAATAGGACATAAAAGCATTTAATTCAGATGCTATTTAAGCTCGTCTTGTCTTTAATAGCAATAGACTCAGCACGTTTCCATTGGTTTGCAATGCTTTGTAGCCATATTTTTAACAAATGTAGGTTCTTGGTGGTTGTAATCTTAAAATATTATTAAATATATTTGCTGCTACCAGAAATACTGTATTTCTGGCAGTAAGAAGAAACATTTGAAGGTCAAACATTTCAGAACTATGGGAGGCTTTGGAAAAAGCGAGTTTCTTTTTAAGCTTTGTAAACTTAAGTGGTTAAATGTGTGATATGCTTTGACGGGATATGTAGTCTGCGTGCGTTTCCTTAGTCAAAAACATTTTTAGTGTTGGGTGCTAATTTAATTTATATTGTAACAGCTAAATTATAAACCTAGGACACAATTGATGTTAATTATGTCTCAGTTAAAACCCTAGTTCAGGTATGAATCGTCAGGATGACAATAACAAATAGAGTGTATGCTTTGTGCTTTAAATCTTTGTTGGACTCTGGCTGCGCAGGGAGCCTGGATATTAATTCCGCAATCACACTTTGTAGTGATAAAAATGACTTTTTACTTGTAGGCTATTTAAACCCAAGAGTAAGCTGCTCAGTGAAAAGTAAACTGAGAGCTTGCCAGAAAATCCCTTGGGTCTGGGGAGGGAGAAGGGGCAAAATGTTGTCGAGAAGTGGGATGGGATGATTTCAGATTAATTTTTCTTGTTGTTTTCTCTACTTACCATGTGCAAGGCACTACATTACTAGACCTGGCAACTGAGAAAATTATCTTCCAGTAGAAACAAGGGCCACACGTACTCAATATGGGTGAAAAGAACCTCATCAAATTAATCTAATTCTGCACAACACAGAGTTTATTCCCGTTCAGGAGAATTCTGGAAACTGGCTGGATTTCAAGCTATGTTTTAATGCAACTTTTTGGCTGCCTGCCTCCTCGGAAAGTCAAGGGTCGCTGCTGAATAATTGAGTATAAATACAGTCAGTGCAGTAGGCCTTCGTTTCAGTCATGCAGAACCAATTTCTGGTTTGATGGTATCACTATTGCATACTTTTAATTGAAACCATTGTGAGAAGCACTGACATAAATCTCATTATTATTCTGTTTTTCCTGTAAGCTTATGGTGCTGTCTGACTTTGTTTGATATTGCTGTGATCACCGTCACTAGTATTCAAACATAGATGTATTCTCAAGTTTGGGAATTGGGATAAGAATTACCCTTTGATGATTAAAACGGGAGTACCAGAGAGTACCAGTGTATTCATTAGGCTGTTAATCAAATGCTTCTGCTAATGCCAGTTATAAAGATTTAATAGGTTTAACATGGGGCTGTGGCACAACCCCAGCAGCCCTTAGTGCTCATGCTGAATCTAAATATTCATCCTGGCAAATAGCCCTAGTGTTTGTTCCCTAGTGATTGCTTCCCCCTGCTCCCCAACAAAAAGAAGCGAAACTCTACTGTGTATTGCACATTTCCCTCAAAAAAATACATTTAAAGTAACAAGAGCTTTCCTTGAAATTCTGTTTTTTCTGCCTTGTAAAAACTAACAGTTCCTGTTAATAAGTCATCTCTAGAAGGTACTTGTATCTTTTATAAAGAGATTCTTTTAATCAGTAACTTTTTGTTGTTAATAGCTCTTGTATAGAGACACTTAGATGCCGAAAAAAATGCTGTCAGTGTAGTTCATTTGTATGTCCCCAAAAATGAAGTAACTTATACCATGTTCATAACTTTTGCCGGGCCACGTGTCTGGAAAGCTCTTCCCTCTGGCCCTAGCTGGTACGCCAAGAGCAAGAGGGGGGTGAAAGTCCTAAATAGTGAATTTAGAAAATTAATGCAGTTGTAGAGAGAGGAAAACTTTTTCAGCAAGGGTCGGGTTTTGAAATTCATCCACCGCTTCCTTCAGCTTTGTGATTGAAATGGTTATATGGGGTTTATCTTAGTGACCTCTTCCAGCCCCCTCAATCTTAAAGGTATCTTGGGAAGAATTTCAAATGCAGGTCTGCAATACCATTACTATGCAGGGAAATGTGATTTTTTCCTCTCCCGTTTTTAAAGGCTGATGCTGAAGCGCAGGGGAGACAAAAGGACGCAAGCTGTTTGCTGAGTGTCGCTATTTTGAGGAAATCTCTTCTGGTCTGTGTTTTCAGACAGCCCCTGCGGGGTTTGGGGGATAGATCTGTTCAGTGACCTGTCTCCGTAAGGAGCCCGGCATAGTGAAGACTCTATTCTTCGCCCCTTTTTAGTTGGGATCTGAATAGATGGGTTAATTTTTCTTCGTGTATTTATATGTACGAAAATAAGTCTGTTCATTAACTGATTTATAGCTCTTTTACAGACTGTTGCGATCTGAGCTCTTTAATTTATGAGATAAGGTGATGGAAATTAATAGCCATATTTAGCTCAAGTGGTGGCAGCTGTAATGCTTTAATATCAAAACACTTTGCTTCCTTTTGTCCTCTGTGCATATCCGAGTTTGTTATATTGTCTCATATGACTTACCCCTGTAACAGTCCTGGAATTTCAGAACTGATGCAAGAATATGAATAGTTGAGTTTTACGTTCACCTTTGGGTCTCCTCCCTTTTTAAACCGATCTCACTGTCTGCTCAGGGCAGATCTGGTTATTCCCTTTACTTTTTAATACTTCTACGATAGTTAACGTTTTTGTCACCTCCTACTGCTTCCTCTTTACTCTGTAGATATAATTTAAGATACTAAAATCCACCTGTAGCTCTTCACCATCCTATTCACTTTAAATGCGTGACACTCCCTGTTGGAAAAGTAAATTTCCACGTCTCTTTCTGTGTGCTGAGTGTATTGTTAAATATTTGAATGTTCTCAATATTTAATCATTCTAGGTTTTTTTCAAAGGCACACAAAAAAGCTGGCAATCCTTTTGTTTATTTATAAGTAGTAGGCTCAGGTAGGGTGATTATATGTTGTGTCAGCAACAGCAGGAAAGGAATGTTTGGGAAGACTCTGAAATGTAAATTTGGTGAACAGCCTACCAGGAGGGAACAAAGGCGGGGATTATAGGAGAGAATTTGCAAGCAAAGACAGATTAGAAGGACTTTGTTTTTCTCATTAGTTTCTGTTCCTTCAGGAGATAGCTACAAATCACCTGAAAAACTCAAGAGTCCACTTGCAGGCTCTGAGCACTTGAAACCCTGTTGGGTTTTTTTCTCACACCCCTCCCTCGAATACCAGACTAATTGGAGAGAAAAAGTGTATCTGCTGTGTGCACGCTGATGGGTAGTATAGATCTGCACACTTTTATATAACACTCTAACTTTTTAGATGAGTCTTCCAATATTGTTATGGCTCCTCTATGGGGAAAACTTGGCCCAAACTCTGCTCTGGCCTGCATGAGCTCAGATGCTGTCTGGGGAAGCATAGTTCTCTGAAATTTCTGTAGTAAATAGCTAGGAAAATACTTACTGATGTGAATTTAATGGATAGGCTCAGTTCTTGTAATAGGGAAAGCAATGGCAGGACGTGATTAATCTGCAATGGTTGGGGTTTTACTCTCCCTTCTACTTCTGGCTCCTGGGTACCCCCAGAATGGGGAACACCTTTACATTCTGTGGTCTCTGCGGGCATGTAGTCTTAAATTAGACCATGTGTTACTCTAAACTTATCACCTTTTTTCCCCACTGAAACCTTCAGCAAAGATCCCCAACATTTGTAGGCAGTGCTAGGTCTGTTTTCTAGGAAGAACCTTAGTTAACGGTGTGAGGAAAACATTTTGTTTCCAGCTTCAAGGAGCTGCAGAAATCTTCTCCTCTTGGCACAGAAAACCCACCAGGCCTGAATTCTTCTTTCCAGCTCAGCGTGGTGATCAGGCAAAGCCCCGTGTCGATCACTGAGGAACACCCAATTACAACACAAATTTCCTAATTCCATCAAGAGCAATTTATCCAATGGCTTGGCCAGCAGTGTAATTGCAGCTTGAGATTCATGTTAGATAATCTGAGCAGACAGGTAGAACAAATTAAAGAAATAACATGGTGGAGCGGGGTAGGTTGACGAAGCGTAGCTTGCTGCTCCCTCATTTCCCCTCCGACTGTGTGAACGCCAGTCTGAATTTCTCTGGACCCTTTGAGCCTCGTATTCTGCTTAGCACTATCCCTGTTTTCATCAGGTGTCACTTGGCCAAGTAGTTGTTGGGACTCCTCAAAACCTAATCTGTAGGGAGACAGGGGCTTCCGGTTTATTTCATTGGTGATTGTCTTAAATGACTGACTCCTCTTGCCTATTGATATCTGCTGGTGTGTGACTTCCCCCTGCTCTGCCCCTCTGCAGATTCTGCACCAAGGCTATAATCCTCCATCAGCACAGAAACTGAAAATTCCTCTTTATGAGTTTACTGTAGGGTCTGCCAGAGTGAGAAATTCCTTTTTGAAATTGTACGTTGATAAATTGTGTAGTTTGTCTTCTGAAACAGTCCCTATTCTGATTTTTTTTTCTTTTTTGCACGCTTATTTTAACTCTGAATGCAGTTTGCGTTGAGGAAGAAGGTCTGCCGTTCTGTGCAATACATACACTTGCAAAACCTCTCATGTCTTATTGTGCTTGGATGTATGCAAGACAAACTCAAGTTTTGTTCATTAAGAAGCACTTATTTTGAGCAAGCTTTGAAATTTTGGTTTTATTTTCAATTTGTGAGACGTAATTAACTTTTTTTTGTGTCTGTGTTATCAAATTAGCACAGCTGAATTTACTATAAATGCAAATGAAGTTTCTGTTGTAAGATCTGTAGCAATTGAACTTAGTATTTCAATTCTCTGCCTTGCGTTTGGCTATGTAAAGTAAGATAATGAATACATGATAGAATCGGGTGGTTTGGCATAACCAGAGGTAATATAAAGGCCAATCGAAGTATTTGTTAGTGAGAAACAAAGTATTTCAATCTTTCCTTGAATGAAGAACACAGAACAGCATGACTTATATCTCAAGGGGCTATAGTTTAGCTTTCAGTGGTCATCAGACTCTACAATTTTTTTGCACCGTATATTATCTGTAAATTACCTTGCTGCTTTGTTTGCACTAACCAAATTGAGATTGATAAAGATACTATTCTTCTTGTTAGAGAAACACAACTTAATAACAAGTAAAGACTTCATACAGATTGACAGATCAGTACTGAAATAGTTTAGCGTTCCAGTCCTGGCGTGCTTATCTCTTCATGGTTTTTGTTTGCCTATTGAAAACAAAAAAAACCCAAAACCTGCTTTTTTCTTTTTTTCCCCAGCTTATAGTAAGACTACCTTTTTTTTGGCTTCTTGTGCTTGAAATAAAATCCATTTTTATTCAAAATATGTACGGCTGGTTCTCAAAAAAAAAAAAACACCAAAAAAACTATGCTATGAAGGAGGAGAATAAACATGTCATTAGGTATTCAAAAACATTAACCATAGTTTGCCTTAAGCGTTGTAATTTTCATTCACATTCTTTTCTATTGAAAAGATTTTATTCACCTATTATATTGACTTTATGCCTGCAAATTGTACTTTTTGCTGATAATATACAGGAATTAATAAAATCTGCAAGTAAGAGATATTTGCAGGAAACAGTCCCACGCAACACTTCAGTATTCCATTTCAAAATAAAAACTAAAAATCAAATAATTGCAGAATATGATAGCATAGCAGTTTACATTGAGTATAAATTTGGTTAGACACATTTTCTTTGACTGTTAAATCCGAACTTTGGATCCAGATTGTTCATGACATGATGCTGACCAGCTTGCTGTCATGTGGCATGCAGTTTGTAAGAGAAGCCTAGGATGGGGTCAGGACTTAGATGCAGAGCTCTTAAAAACCAAATAACATCACTGTATTTAATTGCACTGGGACTTACTGGAATTTCCCCTAAATTTGCACCACTGCCAGAATGCAATCAGGCATTGAACGTGCAAAGATACCATCTTTTACATGATGTCTGAACTGGAGTGGATCTCTTTGGCTTTAGTGACTCTTGACATTTTTCCCTACATGAGTGTATTGTTAGGGTTGTGTTTGCAAACTCTCCTTGGGATTTCAGTTTACCCTGTGCTTCAGCACAGAGAGTAACCAGCAAACTTTTCAAAAAAGCTTTTGCCATTTTGAAGTATGGAACAACCATCTTCTCTGCGTGTTGGGATCTTTCAGAGTAAAGCAACTTTATAATCCAAGATCATGATCATCCCTCTAGCTCCAATGACAGGGTTTTGGGGATCTCAACATCTGTTGTCTAACTCTTCCCAATAATTTTGGCACTGGACAGGGCTCTGTACTGAGCAGAAGCATAGCACAAGATACGAATAATCTGTAATTGTGAGCCATCCAGAGAGCCTTGCATGTAACTCATGGCAGTGCTGTCAGGGACTTGCTATAGTCGTTATTTGTTCCACTTATTCACAAAATAAATTGTCTTAGCTTCAATCCATCTGTGCTGGAAATGTCCACAAAACTTCCTCCAATGTAGACAGAACAAGCAGCTCTGCATTTGCACCGAGGCACCTGGTCCTCTAACTTTGCCTTTCATTGCAGTGCTTTGAGTTTTGAAATGAAAATAAAAAGTCTGCTCCTGACAGCAGATGGGCATATTCTCTGGTAATGGCTTGAAAAATTCTGGAGTCTACAGACGTGGCTGGATGGGGTGTGTGGATGTTTTTAAATGGTTCTGCTGAAATCGGTGCTGCTGTGGTGCACAGTGGTTCATTTAAGTAATGTAATATATAAAACCAGCCAATAACTACCACTCTAAGAAATCTTACACTGAAGAACTATCTTGTTTGGCTTATTTTTGTAGTAGGAAATATTATTTATTTTTCCCAAAATACTGCTTGGGTTCTTTCAAAGGGATTGGGAAAAAAAATGTATGGAGGCTATCTTCAAAGACATGATAGCATAAATACCTGTTTCTGCTGAAATTCCACAGATGTTTAGCTCTTCCCCAATACCAGATGTTTTTGCAAATGCCTAACTGAAGGCAGAGAGGGACAAATCCATCTCGGTTTCCAAGTGGCACATGTGAACACGTGAACTCATGCCAATGAGAGCTCAAAGCCAATGACATCTGGCAAAAAGACTGCCAGAAAGCCAAGGAGTAATTGGTACAGAATTGAGCTGAGACTCCAGTGCTTCAAGTGATCCCAGCTGGGATGTGGGCATGATAATAAAGCAAAACATCTTCTGTCACTGGTCATTCATTCTGTGATTCAACTAAATTTCTCAGTCCTTTTACGAGTACTAAAGTTCACAATTGTAAATCTTCCCTAAAAATAAGGGAAAGAACTCTTCTTCTCGTTCTTTTTTTGGGTATATAAGCATTTTATATGATGATAGTTTTAAAGACTCTATGTGTTTTACCATACTGGCAACCTTTCGTGTGTTACATGGTCAGTCCCTGATGTCTGAACCCTATAATTAAGCATCTGTCAACCCTATAACCATCTCATCGTCTCTAGGATGGCATTCTTTTCCATATGCTCAAAATGTATTTTTAAACATTCTTTTGACTGTATAGTTGTGTTTCTTATTATGAAATTGCCATGTAATTATTTATAATAATAGTATTCTACAATATCATTTTGAAGCAAGCATAAATGCACAGGAGTTTAAAAAGAGTTTTTATAAACATCCTCAGTATATGCAGTCTAATAAATCAGCTGGTGGGTATCAAGTTGATCTCAGTTCATTCAGTTGAATATTGAGAGTCTGATTCTTGGTAAGTGGTGGGAATGCTGTAATACTTGTTAGTGCCTCCGAAGAGGAAAACTCTATCGTTCATCACTGGGTTTAATAATGGTAATTTGCGTTCTGTCAGGGCTACTGGTCTGGTTTTGTTAATCACATCAAACTTCTCTGATTTATGTTCAGTGCAACACTTTTTTGATGTAAGGCTTGATAACTATTCCAAAAGACAATGGTTCAAGAGTGGGTATTTAATTACTAGGTGGTTTTGAATGATTTTGCTACTGCTGAACTGCTTAAAAGCTGGTACAAAAATGTTGCTCTCCAGAAACATGTTTTTATTTTTTATGTAGTCCACAAAAGTGTGGGTGTGGTTTATTTTATTTTATTTTTAAAATTGTATGAAACAATTTTAAAATTGTTCAGTATTAAACTGGATTTTAAGTTTAACATCGAATTTCATTTTTGCATTGATGTCACTGACATACTCATACTTGCATCTCGTTGACTCTAGTAGAATTTAAATGAAAAGATGGGGTTTTGTGCTCTGCTGGACTTATATGGGTATTTACAGTTGAGTGTCTATTTCAATATGTGGATGAAATCTGTGGAACTGACTGGTTTCCATGTTGCTTGCAGTGTCTAGACATAAACAAAAGAAAAAAGAAAGGATTTTGTCCCTTTGGTTGTTTTGGTATGCAGGTGCACTTTAAACTAATTGCATTTATTTTTTGAATACTAGATCTACGCAACAAAGCAATGTTTTAAAGTGCATAATCCTGCTGGCTTCAAATCATTGAAGAAAAACAGTGTTGTGCCTGATTTCCTGGTACACTGCCCTGCTTCTACCCTAGCATCGTTAGCTTTGTTTTCTCCGCAACAGCTTTTTGGGTAATGTGGGCAGAGAGAGCTGGTGGAACGCGACAGAGCGTTGGGTCCCGATCTGAATACGGTGGTGGCTGCCAGAGGGTTGATCATGCCCAGGGTCACTGCTGAGTCCCGGTGGCCTGGGCTGTGCAACGCTGTGACATGATTTTCTCTTGATGCGCAAGCCGGCGAATTATTCTGTGGAGGTATTAACTCAGCGAAGAGAATTGACCTCCTGCTCTTTAGCAAGAATATCAAGTCACTGGATAATAGTATTGTGTGCTTCCACTAACAAGGAGGTTGATTTAAAGTCTTATCAGTTGTTGTTCCCACGTGGACCTACGCCAAGGAGCTTTCATTGAGAAAACTACCGAGCTAAAATGGAAATAATATGCACTGGGGGGGAATAGCAGCTGTATAAAAATAATCATAATGGTTTGTGTTTAAATAACACACTGCAGCATCTTTCACGGGTGCATATTGTGGGTAATAAAATAAACACATTAGGTTAACTGTTGTAGATAGAGGTTATATGGCAATGAAGCAAACCCTTCTGTCCTTCGTGTAACTTATTACATGGCAGTGCCTCATGGATGCAACTCGCTGTGTTACTTCACATGACGCTATTCACCCGTCAGGAGCAGAGATTTGTCTTTGCAGTTAAAAGGGAATAAAAAAGCCACTGTGTGTGCATGGTCCCTCTCGCGGGTCACGGGACAGTTGTGGTGGAGCTGTAATGATGGAAACAGGGCAGTTTGCTGGGTGAGTCCTTCAGAGGAGCTAGCCAGAGTGGCAGCTGCTCTAGGCTTGTCTGTCTATAACAGTATCCCATAGTGGAGAGAGCACGTGGATCTTGGTTTATATTCGATGCCTTCTGGCACATCGAAGGCTGCGTTGTTTGCTCAGCTGGTGTTACTGAGTACTCCGGCACAGGAGCCGGTGAGACAAACCTGGCCTGTGTGTAAACAGCTTTGGAGGCTCAGGGCGCACAGATTAATTGAGGCTGCAGAACAGAGAGTTTCTTCTTTCCTCTTACAGTCACTTCTGACTTGCTCAGATAGGTGCTGACTGTTCTGATGGCCAAGCACTTTTTCAGCACACTGTCTACTTTCTGAATTGTTTGGTTAAAGTATGTAATAGCTTACTTCAAGCCAACAAATAGTTCAACAAATATATTATTGTGTTAATGTTTAGTTTCAATTTTTCTACTTCTCCTTAATCTCCCACTCCCCTTGTTCTCTCACTTTCACGTAGCTTTGTTATAGTTGCGTATGTTTATAACCATCTAGTAATAGACAAGTAGTGGATATTCTCAAATATTTCCTAACACAGTGTATCCTTATTTCCCTCCCTTTACTGTAGGGATAGCAAGGATAGATGGCAAATAATGGCTTATTGATGGCACTGAGTCCTCTGTGTTCATATTTGCAGAGAGGCGTAGGTAGATGTCCAGATTTGTACGGGTGTTCAAACCGAGACAAGAACAACTGCTTTAATGGTGCGCTCTCCTTCATTTATCTTCCTTACGATCCTGATACAAAATCCAATTCCTCTGCTCATCTCCTTCCACACCCTGTATTAGGTTTTTGTACCGCTCCATAACTTTTACAAGAACTAGCAGCTCATCAGACACTTGAAATCAAAGTGTTGTTTCTTTCCAGTTGGCTACACAGTGCAGTCATACAGCATGAGTATCATAAAGCATCTAACAAGCTAATGGAAGAGAAAAGGGAGCAGCAAGAAAACGCGCCGAAAATACACCGAATGCAACAGAAGTACACCTTAGTCCAGTGCTGCAAGGGGTAAAATACTGCGCCTTTCAGCTAATAATCTGGAATCCCATTATCACTGAGCTGTAAACTGAATTATTGGTGACGTACAGGCTGGATTATTCTATCTACTTTTTGTGCCGTATATCCCAAAGTTGACACTTAATTATGTTGTCTCACAGTAGATCAAGTTTTACAACAGCAACAAAAGATTAAAATGGTTTTATATTGGGGACATTCAGAGGATAAACAGTGCTGTATTATAGGAGGGAATGGCAGTCAGCTGTGTTGCCATCTGGGAGAGCAGCATTGAAGTGCTATTAATATTAAAGCCTTTTAGATTTTTTTAGAGTTGGTAGCATTCCTAAAATCTGATTACAGCTCTGTACTAAATTTTGGTGTCAAAGAATGCTGCAAATAGTATTACAGCAGCAATTAACATGGGCAGAACTATAATCTCATTTGCTTTTAAGGTATCTTCTTCAAACACTAGTGCAGCGAGAGTAACAGATCAAGTTAGGTTGCGTGTATGGCAATAAATCTACTGTGTTATAGAAGTGCTCTCCATTTGACACAGAAGAGAACAGAGCAGACTATCTTCTCTATCTCAGCAGAGTTTATCCATATTTATTTCAGCTAATCTTTTGATTTAACGTGGTAATCACTTAAATATCCTAATTGGCTAATTTTATTATTACATTCACTGCTAATGTGCTAATTGTTTTATTTCTGTGAAAGTTGTAAAAAATACTACTCAATATTGATTTGTCTTCTACTCCATTTATTTTTATTAAAATCTCATTTGGTTTATCTGTATTTCAGAAAATAAATATCATACATAAGCCTGTCAGTGAGGAAGGGTAGGGGCAGAGTGAAAACGGAGAGGAACCATCATACAGAACAGATATGAATACAAGGTAGAAATTTTGGGTTTAAATGAATTTGTTGTGTGGTCAAAACATGTCTGGCTGCATTTCATTCATCTAGTTTCCTCGCAATAAAATGCAAAAATAAAAAGCCAATCAGTACAAACTCTCCAGGGTTTTACTGTCCTGGTTTCTGGTCAACAAGGCCCAATTGTCTCTTTACTTTCTTGAATGCATCAACCCTTTGAAAAGGCTCCTATAGCTGTACCTAATTGCTGAGAGTGTGTTTTTGCACAGCCCTGAGCTATGGCAGGGAATTAGATCCAGAGCGAGGATGCTTTCCTTGGGGGGAAAGCAGGGGAGGAGCAGCTTCTCATCAAGATGATACCAGGTGAAGGTACAGAAACTTCTAAGTCCCATCTGGAAATGGTTCCCCCCATGACAGACAGAAAATCCACATAACACTGTTTCATCAGTTTGTTTGCTATCTTTTTGCTACGCCAACTATTGCGATGGCTGTGTTAGCTACTCCATAGGCCAATGCTGACACTTTCAGCGGTCAAAAGCAAGTGAATGGTAAGGATTTGCTGCAGTCGTATTTTTGCCTGCTAGCTTAATTCTCCTTGAAGTCGCAGAAACACTGCACAGAAATAAGATAATGCTTACACATAAAATTGAGCCTATGCTAAATGTAGTTCTGGACCATTTTCCACCTTTTGTGTTACTGAGTACAAAACTGGGAGTGAGACCCACAGTTTTGAGTCTCCTCAGTTGTTGCTAATTCTGGAAACTTTATCCAAACATTCAGCTTACAGTATTTGCAGAAGGTGCTCATGGATCTGGTGTCTCTGTAGATAAGTTTCTCTAGTTTCAGAGTTATTAGTGACTAGCAGTACGGTTAATGGTTTGTTCTTACTCTTTCTGATATGGGGGAGGAAAAAAAGTGTCTTCTGACCTCCATAATTTCTCACTGTTTTGTTACAACACAACCTAGACTCTACACATGCTTAACTTATAAGTAATATGAATATTTGGGTTTTGAATTTACCTTTTAGTCATGGAAATAAGAAAGGAATTTGAATTCACTGAAACCACAGATAATGTTAAAGAATTAAGTTAAAGCATTTGAAAGGGTCTGCTGTATAAAGACTAGACTTGAATATCCAAAAGACAGTGAACACTCTTCCCAAACACTTCTTTAAGAAGTTACAGAAATGAAAGAAGGCTTCCTTTAACGAGAAGTTATAATTAGAAATTTTATTATTTATTGGTTAAATAAGTATTTAAAGTGCACTACCTGTTTTCTGATCATATAGCACAGCTGATGCATTCATTTCATGTGACCTTAGAGGTGCCTCAATGACTTTCTTGCAGTCAGTGGACTTTCCATGTCACCTCTGATGAATCTCTGAAAATCCTAAGACTTTTTTGCTCTTTCTAAAGGGATATTGGGCTCATTCTCTGAAGGAGATATCCCTCTTCTCCTATAAGTTTTTTCCAGCATTAAAATGTAGTGTTGTATTTTCCTAGAAATAGAGTTTTTAGGTGAAAAGTTTTCAGGATACAATAAATTACACTCTGTCTTCATAGGTATATCAAGCACACTTCTATCCATTGTTTTTTTTTTTTTTTATCACTGTGCTTTTTAATGAAATACGTAGTTTCTAAATTCTCAAATGAAAGAATTTGGGTAATGGTGCAAAAAAGTTCACTCCTAAGGCTATCGAATCTACTTGTAAACCTTTCTGCGGCTTTTAGAGAGACTGGAAACCTGTGAAAAGGGTATTGTTAGTTCAGAGACTTTAGGAGGAAGTTGGGTGCTAATAAGCCTTTTGTAAGTTTTACAGAACCACCTACCTGCCCCCTCCTTTCTGTGTTGCAGCATAACAAAACGTTGCTTCCATAGGAGCAGTCCTCCAAACTTATTTCCACCCAAAGCTGGACACTTTAAGCGTTATCTATTCCTGATGTGAAGTTTCAACAGTATGCACAGCTTATATCTACAGTAATCATCTATTACTTGAAAGAAGGCTTTAATTAACGGAACCCTGATTTTAATGAGGTACTGAGCCATGCTCTTGTAAATTCTGCGGTACAGAGAATCACTTAGTTCAGGTTCACTTGTAACAATCCTCAACAGCGCGGTGCTTTTTATGACATCGTTGAACAGATTTTTATGTTAATCTAGGAACCCTTTTTGGAGTAACCGTCGTCTTTTCCTTGTAAGCATGTTTTGAATTATTTGTATTATGTTTTTCAAGTAATGATACTGTTATTTGCCTTCTGAACAAAAACTTCCGGTATGTCTGAACTATTCACCCTGTGTCCACCTTGGGACTCCAAGGGGATTCACCACTCTCAAATCCTTTCCAAAAGCATCTTTGCTGCAACACCTAGGCCAGTCAAATTTCATTATTTTCACAGCAACCACTCATGTTTAACAACTGCAGCAAAGTAAACAGGTTATGCCATTTCCCCCACCTCTTCTTCTTGCAACTGCAGGAATGAATGCTGGGTAGGAAGAAAGGGCAGTTCTCAGCGGTGCGTTTAATACCCCGGCTGAGATGCGCTGGTTTAAACATGCTGTGCTTCACATAAGAGCAGCAGGCGGGAAGAGAGGCAGGGAGGGTTTGGTGTCAGCTTTCTGTATCCTTGCATCTGAGCCAGCCGATCACCGGTCCTCGTCTGATAGCAAGTGACAGCAGCATGTTGAGCTGCTTTAACCTGTGACGAGCTCTCCCTGCTCCCGAGGGGTAATTCTGGCAGCGCTGGAGATGCTGGGGGCAGAAAGATGAATCCATGAGAGCCCTTTCCCTGAAAATGCTGCGTGGGGCAAAGAAGGTGGCTCTGCAGCAGTGTGTAAATGTTCCCTTTGTGGGAGGGATGGCCCTGGGGCAGCAGTGCCTGCTGCTTTCCCTGCTGTTTCCCAGAACCCTCGCTACACAGAGCACGTAGGTGAATTTAAGAGTGAATCCTGATGTGACTTATTTTTTTTTTTCCTTTTTTTTAAAGTATCATCACTTACAAGAAGCCATTCAGGTTGTTGTGAATGTTATTTTAATGGGGCTATTAGAAAGACAGGGCTCCCGCACAGAACCAAGAACCAGAAATGTTGAAATAGTTCCCTGATGATGGAAAAAAAGATCATTCTGACAGATTGTAAGCACTAAATATCCAATTGCTTATCCATAGCAAAATAGAAAAGTCAGAAGGCTCAAAGCATGGGTGGCACTTTTTCAGATAATAATCACACAGTAATCCAAATTGTTTATTATTTGATTGTGAATAACCAAAATGCCCCAGTATTAACTGTTCTTTAACTATTTTGGACCTCTAGCAGTATTTTTAACAATAAATACTATGTTTTTAAAATTGATATGTTATTTAATGTCCTACTCACTCATTTCCTTGAGCAGATAACATTGTGTTCATCTCTATACTACCAGGATTCACATTTAAAGTATGGATCTTTGCTTACATTTTTTGAAAAGTGCATTTCATAGCATTTGAATTCAGCATAATCGTTTGACTTCCCCATGAACCTTCATTTCATATTATCAAGGATCTGCACTTCCAGAACTTGTAAACTGGTGCTTCTGTTCAAATTATTAGTAAATTGTTCTGTACGAAGATCAGCAAATTATAAGTAGTAATTTTGTTTGAAAGTAAGTAATCTTCCTATTCACAGGCTTTTAGAAGAAAACTTGAATCAGTGTTCAAGTTCCTATTCAGGCTCTTGTTTGTTTTAACTGATGATGCATTTTCATTGCCTTTTTGTCCTACTCGTGTTGAGGATGTAGAATTAGACCTGCTGGTATCTGTGGTTCATACCATGAACAAATGTAATTCTACCCGACTTGTTCATCAGCTGGTAATTGAAAACATCAGCCATGGTTTCCATTTCAGTCTCAAACTCTCAACAGTTTTGTTTATGGGTTTTTTTTTCAGAATTTAGTAGAAGTGAGCATGTACTTATCTTGGCAATCCCATTTCAAGGGATGTTTTTAGGAACTTCTTGTTGGAAGCATCAGTGTGGTGTTCTTGGACCTGAACCACTGTTGAACATTTAAAACTACTTGACTAGTTTTCACGATCTGTTGTCCTGTAAAGTAATAAATTGCCCAAATTTTCTACACACTAATTAAAATTCCATTTCTCATGAATTCCTTAATCGAGAGCAAGTCATTATGTGCTTTGTTGATTCTTAAGTGCAAAGATAATTGCAATGGGCAGCATGAAAGTGGTTTGATTATTGCCTGTCGACTCTTGTGAATTCTAATAGGTCTAATTGCATAGCATCAATTCATCATCTCAGCATCACTTCTTTTTATTATTAGCTCTCTGAATTGTAATATGCTCATAAAGAAGCGTAGTAGTATATCAGGACTGACATGGTACCTGGCCTATTGTAATTTTCCTTCCTTACCTAACGTTACTATTGAAATTAGGAGTTTATTATATGGTCCCCTTTTCCAGAAACTGGTTTAAAAATTTGTCTCCGTGAAGAAAAGGGTACTGTCATCCTCTGAATTTGCATTTGTAATTTCTCTGCTAAATGATAGTCAGTCCTATTTTTTACTTTTCCAAATCGTTCCCATAAATCCTGACTGTAATGTGTTGGCTGCAAAACATCTATCAAAAGCTTTATGACAGGGTTCTTTGTTATTGCTGAACATTTAGATGATGAGCACTCTGTAATGAAGTGAAGTTCCCAACAAAAACTTTATTGGTTGAGAAGCAGGAGAAAAGGAGCACTCAGATATATTAGAAATTCATTCTGTGGGAAATCAGGAAGGGGGGATTGGTTTTGTTGGGTGTCTCTTTTTTTTTTTTTTCCCTTTTCTTTTTTTTCCCTGCTAAAGCAAGGATATATCAGTTGAGAAAAAGTTATCTTGAAAGTAGCTGGAGATAGCTAGAGGAAGCCATAGTCTTGTAACTAAAAGTTACAAGGTTCTGGATTAGTAGTTTTTAATAAATTTTACTGCAAACATGCAGAAAATTCCTAGCTTCTCCAAAAGATGAAGTTTCAGCTAAGCCAAAGTATTACAAATACTTAAATTATAAACAGTCAGCACTAACATGGGCTAAATTACTTATTTCTGAAAAAGTTTCCTCCTGAGTTTTCTTAAAAATTGAAAGATTCCTTTATGCTTACGCTAAAGCTTTGCCTTTTTCTTAAACTTTGTGAGCGTAGTGAAATCATCATCCTAGATTCCTCATCATTCACCTCTTCCACCTGCTGCCGCAGCACCAGTAGCATCTACAGACTTCTCGGAGCACTAACAGCCGTTGATGCAAAGTGATCTCCTGGGTCCAGGCATGTTTCAGCACTTCACTGTGGAAATGGCACTAGTGAAGCAATTGGGTTTAGCTTTTTCCAGTGCATCGCTTTCACACGTGGGCACTACGCTGAAAACATTTGTGTGCAGAAGGTCAGGATGTTTACCGTGATTAATATCAGGCATGTGGCTCCCCTTGAAAAAACATTTGCAGTGGTTTCATGGGAACACGCGAAAGCACATGTCTGTGTTTTATTTTCTTCACTGCTGCCTTGCCTAACATGTTTTTGCTACCTTGACTGTATATTGCTCAGCTGGCAAGGTTGGCCAAATTGCTGCTTCACGTGCTCAGATTTCTGGCTTTTTGTAAACAGTGAGAGCTAACATTATTCTTGAAGTAAATGCTTTCACTGTGAAAATATCAGTATGTCTTTCCGACAACCCACGCAAGGGGATACGATGCTGTGAAGCACGACTTTGCACACAGACTTCTAAAAATTTCACCTAAGCCTCAAGCTGGCATTAAAGTGGGTAATGTGAGTTCGCAGACATTTCCTCTTTTCCTAGAGAAGTGATGCATTAAGCTTGTGGGCACTGCAGGCAGAAAAATAACCATTGTGCTTCAGTAGCAAGTGCAATAAAACTTAAAAATATTTTTCTCAATATGGTTTCCCAGAAATTGAGCAGTTCCCTTAGTAAGGCACAGCTTCACGTTTGGAAATGGCATGTTGTTCTGACACTTGTCACCCTTTCAAGCTTTGCCGTTGCCACATTGTTTTTTCCAAAGGCATTACTGCATTTACAAATTATTGCTACCATTTCTAGCCCTGATCTTTTTGGTTCCCAGTTCCTAAACCACAACAACTTATTTAAGAGACTGGTGTTTAAAACTTCCCACTTGCGATTGTCATTAAATGCTTGTGACAGACCAGCGGGATGCTATGATGTTACTGAAAGCGTAAGTTGGCTACATTTACATCTATGTTTCTTCTACAGCAAGGCTAAGCTCAAGACTGTCCTTCAGCAGCTCTTTAAGGTCATTACATGACTTTCCAGAAGGTTGTTTAAGTACATTTTGCTCGATTGAGCTGAACAAGGTATGACACCAGTGTTTTTCCAAGGGCTCTTCCTTGCGATGTTGGTTGACATAGAGAACATTAGCAGTGCAATAAGCCTCTGTAAGTTCGTGATATATTTTGTCTTGACCAAAACAAAAAAGAAAAATAGTTCCCCTGCTTCTTATTTTGGTACTCTTGCTGCAAACTCAACTGTTTACAGCTTCTAAGGATGTAAAGCACTCTCAAGATGTTTGTCAAAGCTTGTTTGTCACTTGAATCCACACGAGCATTACATATTGTACAAAATACCATACCACAATTTTCGTTAAATGTCCTCGTTGGATGCATTTCATTTCTTTGCTTAGCTTCTGTATCTGCCAGCAGTTCTGAGCAGATTTGCTGGGGACTCTTAGCTCCTTTCCACCTCAGTGGTGCTTACCCGTGTTGTTGGTCAGCTAAGCTGCAACGTAAGCAGGCAGCTTCTGTACCACAGTGGGCTGGTAGCCTGACCAAGCTGGTCACAGTCCAAGAGGGGGTGTGTATACCTTAATGTGAAATACTGCTGAGTTAGATGTTGTGACACAAAAGCAATCCGGACAGCAAATGGGGTAAAGGGGTGGTGTTTTCTTGTCAGTACCTTGTTTACATTTTGCTGTTCCTCTCCTCTGGTGCGTGTATCTCTCTGAGCTGGAGGGGAGCAGAGATCAGAAGATTTCAAAGCAATGTTTCTGTGGTTGTCTGTGAAAGCTCAGTTCTGTGGAGGTTTCTGAAAGAAAAATGCTAAAAGCAGGGCCAGCGTTGAGGAGAGAGCAGCGTGTTCAGACACAGCAGTATCAGCCAGAACAATGGCTTCTTTTTCCCCTCGTCTTCCATGAGGTTCATCCTGCCGCCCCATCTGCAGAGATATGGACTGAAGTGCAAATTGTACGCTTGGGCTCAAATTTAAGGAGTCCCAAGACTGAGCAAGACGTAGCTGGAAAGTCATGGGCTGTGTCATGTTTGCGTTGGGCAAAGGCTTCGGTCGGCTGAGCGTGCGCAGGACAGAGCGCTGTTAGGGTGACCGTACCTTGACCGTACCCTTGCTCACCTGAGCAAAGGATCTGCTCTCACTCGCGATTCAAGCCTTATGTTTACTTAGTTCTGCTAAAATAGCTGCTGGTTTTATTAATAATATAAATTAGCCTGTTTGCTCATTTTGTTTGAAGTATTTGGAGAAGTAATAGCTGTTTATTAATAAAGCATGCAGGGAACAGCATTGAAGCAAGGAAGTTCTTTAAATCTGTTATTTTTTTCTTTAGTCTGCATCTGTGGTATAGTACAGGCTGTGTAGATAACTGTCTTTCCATTTTCCCTTCCCCTGCTTAGGTTCAGGCTTGCTCATGCCCCCGTCATCTGCTGGGTTTGCTTTTAAGATGAATTGCAGAGCGATGCATTCCAAGTGCTAACGTTTGTTTCGTTGCCAGCCGATGAAACTATCTTTCAAACTAGAGAGCATCTCTGGGGAAGAGACTGGGAGGAAACGGTCAAAGGAATTTATCACGGATGCTCGGCATGCACTGCATTCCCACAAGTTGGTATCTGGAATATGTTGATATCAGGAGGGTGCTTCAGCCTGGTTTCAGCCACCTAAATTAAAATAAAATTGATGATAGAAAGCGAGATTCCTCGTCTAGGCATGAAGTCTCATGTTACGGTTCAAAGAGCTGTCCAGTTATTTCGCTTATCACACTTATATGAAGCAATTAAAGTGGCACTGCCAACTTGAAATCTGGTCAGCTTTCAAAAATGAGTTGAACTTACTTATGGGTACCGCATATGTGGCTGTTTCCATTGACTGTGTTTGTTGTGTGAGTTTGGAGAGAGGGGGCAGTAGTAAATTTAATTTTTTCCTCTTTTCATTATTTTGTGATGAACTCATAGGTGTGGCAGGGGAAACCGTCTCTAAAGGAACTGACTGTAGACAAAGGTCTGTGAAATACTAGAAGTTTTGAACGTACAGAAGATAAATACCTTAAATGAAGTAAATTGGAGAGGATATCTAGATTTTTTTCTCATTACAGTAAAAAAGTACTAAAAGTGAGATTTTTTTCAATGATGCCACTTAAAAGATGAAGTGATAAAGGTGCATTCCTTCATCATGGAGAAGATGTGCTCTCATTTTCCTTTGCTGGTACTTGGATCCTTGCTGTCTTTAAGCAGTGGCTGCACTGATTTCAGCGGGACTGTTCCCAGCCTTGAAAGCGGTTTGCAAGTTGAGAGCTATAAACACTATGTGTGTTGCTTATGAGGAAAATACAGTATCCTCGGTATAAAATGCAGTCCTGTAGCATGGTTCACTTGTCTCCTCAGCTCTGTCTTTTTAAATTGGGAACATGTATTTTAAAAAATATTTAATGGTTTCAGTCTTGTCATTTCTAACTTTCTCCTCCCTCTGCATCCACTCAGCTTTAAGAGGTGATAAATGGTCCCGACAGGCTGCACGAGGCTCTCCTGTCTCTATTCCAAGAGCAGTGTGTTTGTGGCAAGGGTGATACTAATCTTTCCTAGCATAGTTTCCTAAGTTTTGAGTGTTCAAGCCTTAATTAGGCTGATTTAGCTACCACTGGTTTCTTCAGAAGATATGTGGAGAGCCTCTAATTTTATCACCTTTTCTAATTTTTTCTTAAAGACGATATGCAAAATTCTTAGCAAAGCACGTATTTTTTACTGTGAAGGTGATGTAGATTAGAGAAGTGTCACATGAAAAACAAAAAACATGCTTCAGTTTCTGGAGGTGGAAGTTGATTGTTTATTCTCAAGAAAACGTGTAGAAAAAGAAAATGAAAAAATGAGCGTGGTAACTTTTTATAATGTGTTGCCATCAAGAAATAGATGCACCACAGTGAAGCTACGAACATAATATTTTTTCCTTGAAACTTTAAAACATACTTTATTGCTGCTTTAAGAAGCCCATAGAACCTCCTATTAAAGAAACAGTTCTTTCAGTCTGATTTTTAAAAATCTTTTTACCTGAAGTGATCTGATTAAAAAATCTGTCTCCCTTCACTGGACAGATAAAAAATGGTGCTGGCAGTTTCCTCTCATTGCACCTGAGGTTATTCTGCTGCTAATGTGTGATTAAGGGTTGTTTCTTTTGGTCTTCTGAAAACTTCTTGCTATAATCACCAGTCCTTTCAAATGAAGATCCATGTTTTGTAGATGTTTGTGCTGATAGTCTTAAATCCCATGTAAAGGACAAATATTTTGAGTGATTCAATAGTTTCATAAAGGGAAAGAAGGCCTTGAAGTATTGGCACAATGAGCTCTGGTTCTGACACTCGCCCTGCAAACTGTCTGGAGACCTGCTTGTATTCAAGACCCAGTTCAAGATTTTCCATGGCTGTGGCAAACATTAGATGTCAGGGTGGGTTTTGGGGTTTTTCTTGAGTCCTTTTACGGTGGTTCTCTTGGGCTGCCTTCCTTTGTTTCAGCATCCTTGCAATGATCTCAGCCAAATAGTATAATACGGTTTAATATGAAATGTTAGTAATGTTATCAAAACAGAATTTGCATAGGAAAAATCCTTAAAATAGGAAATAAGAGATTTTTCCTATAGCTTGTTGTTAAATTATTAGAGCACTCTGTAGCACTGGTTGGCATTTAGAGGAAAGTAGAAGAATTTCAGTTCTGAGAGTAAAACTTTTCTGGATAAAATTAGTCTGGTACTAAGTTTTGTAATGAGGCTGAGTGTGTGTGTTTGTTTCCCCCGCCTCCCCTCCCTGAAGGGCCCATCTATGCTTTAACTGTGCAATATATGAGCAGAGGTAACTAAATCAGCTTTAACGGAACTGGGTTGGACACCGAAAACAGTCCAAGTGTCGCAAGGGGTCTGTGCTTTAAGAAGCTGAGAGCATTAGCTCATTTCTGATTTCTGTGCCCCTCTAATTAATCTGATTCCAAAACTAGAACTGAGGCTAACTTAAACCCCGACATATTTGAAATATTTTTGCATATTTTATGACTTGATTTGTGTTGGATGTTTTTTAGGGTAATATTCGCAAGCTTCTCTTTTGAATCAAGAATCAAGTGTGGTTAAATATACCTTGAATTTATGTGGCTAGTGTTATATCCTTCACCATGCTGTGTATTTTGGTTTGAAATGTTTGTGGAATGGCAGACTGAAATTCTGTCTTAGTGTCTTAAGAATAAGCACCCTCAATTTAAGGGCAAACAAGTTTATTTTTGAGTGCTGAAAAGCCGACTGATTGAATTATTAGATGAATTAAAAACAAACTCACTCCCAAACATCTTTTGCTGCTCAATGAAGGGAGAAGTAAAGAGAGAATCTTTGTGGCTCATGCTTTCCTACATGTGGCAAACATGAACCAAAAGACAGATTAAGGTATCTTTGTCTATAGCCTTGTCCACTTGCAAAGAATAATAGTCAGAGAAAGGTGGAGAGCATTACTTGGGTCAAGGGGGTCACTTGGTGTGTGTTTCCTGAGCCCCTCAATGAGGACAGTGCTTGGCGGAGCTCCTCTGCTGCAGCAGCAAAATGAGGTTTGCCATAGTGTGATAAGGACAAAATCTGCTTGGAGCAACATAATTTCATTTCCTTTGTTCTGTTTTCCTAGGTATGTTAAGGTCTTTATTTGGGTAGGTGATTTGTAGAGGGGAACAAAGATAACACTTGAGCATTTCTGCTGCAAATGCTTCAAGTCCAGAGTAAAAAAGAAAACAGAAATAGCAAGTCACGGATGTCATAATTTCACGTTAAGTCATATGTTCATTCATATTGCATCGCATTATGAATATCCCAAATGGAGCCGCTGCCTTTTAGTTTTACATGTAGGCAATTATTTCCATCGAAGTTGTAGGGCCGTCTGTCTAGTCGCTGCTTTGACATCTGTCATCATCGTACTAAATTGCTTTGTAAAACCTATTACTTTGGGATATAGCATAGTGTCTCTTAATTGCACCACTTGCTTCTCCTGCCTGAACAGAGCCTACTTTTGTTTCCGACGTTAATGGCGAGGCCCTGATGGCAGAGCGATGCTGCGAGTTCATTGATGGGAGGGGAACTGCTCTGGGATTACAGGGGCATACTTGGGCCTTGTATTTTATGACAAGCACGAGTGCCAAAAACGCTTGGGTTTTGACTTGCATGACTTAATTCTCTGGCCGGCTGTTGAGGCAGTGGTGTAACCGTTGCGAACAAGCTCTCTGTGTTTTTTAGCTTCCCACAGATGCCGAGCGATCGCTCTCTGCTAAATGCCGGCTATTGAGCGCAGGCTCCTGCGGCTCCCCGAAGGATCTCTTGCGCTCGGCAAATCCTTCGCCTCTCCCTTTGGGAATATTGTTTTCTGACTGTCTCTGCTGTCTTGTACTTAAAATATACACCTAACCCACAAAGAGGGATGCTGGTTAATCATTTACAATAAACATATTCTTTACCTTTTTTGGGGCAGACAATGCCATTTACGTGAAAAATGGCTTAAATATTTTACACGAATGACTTCTAGATATCATAGCTTTTGTAGCTAATGGAACATACTTTGGTTTACCCAAACCAACTAATTAATCACTGAAGGCAGCTATAAAAGGTACAAACTTCAGACTGAGCAGTGCTTATTGCTCCAAGCCTAAAAAAACTGAGACTGTCTCTTTAACTGCTGGTAAATAAAATATATATCTATATAAAGCAAATAAATACTTCCGAGCGGAGGGGCTGTGTCATACGTAGTCAAGTTTAGCATTGCATGATCTATAAAAGATGTTGTCTTGCATTTTAAATATTCAACTCCGCTGATCCAGTTTTGGAGGCACATATTAGAAAATAAATCAGGCTGTGGTCCTGGGGGATTCATTTAAGTCAAACTTAAATTAACAGTTGTTTTTTACACACTGAAAATGCACATTTTATGTGCAAGTGCATGTAACTAGAAATAGAAAATGAACAAGCTGAGCAAATTAGTATACCAAAGCATTAAGCTACATGCATTCCTTAAGAACAGGGATATTCAGTATGTATGAATATCTGGAGGTAATTCCATTTCCCATCAATTGAACCTCAGCTATCCTTTTTCAGCGCCAATATGGTGGGTGTTTATTGTGTAAATCAACTGATAAGATTTACAAATGGAGCCCTAAATGCTCTGACTTTGTCAGGTCTATTTTTTCTATTCAGTGGCACATGCAATGAGGTATCTTCCTTCTTAAAATTCATACGGTTCCTGCGGTGATTGACAGGGTACAGCTTCATTATGCAGTTTGCTAGATGGGCCGATTATGGCTACGAATGCGTGAATGGGATGAATGAGAGAAATGTGTCATTGGTTCTAGCCATGGTCAGCTATTTCATTAACGGTGTGAACGTGCCGCACTCGCGTCTCTAAGGGAAGAAATGAAACTTATTTGGCCTTTTTCAATTGTTTGGAAAAATTCCATTATGCTAATATTTTTGCCATCTAATGTCACTTTTACGAAGGACAAGAGAAGAGTAAATTACATCAGAAGTAAATTACGCTGGTCCTTCAGGTTGGTTTTTGAGGCACAGTCACTTCTTTTCATCCTTTGCAACTGGAAGTTGTGTTTTGTCTTTGCCCATGCTGCTCTACCCATTCTCCATAGCAGTGTAGATAAAACCTCATGTGACAAACAGCATGTTAAGATGTATGGACTGACTTTTTTAATGAAGAAGACCAGAGAAAACAAGCCTCATTGGTCTCATGTAGAGCAGATGTGGTTTCATTTTGGACTGGCCTACACAGGAGTTTGAGGGGACAGTAGCTCTGCTTTTGATGTGTTGATTAATTGTGCAAATTATATTTATTTTCACTGGTGGTGGCTAAGTAGTGACAGGATGTTTTAAATGCCCCAGTGCCTGTTATACCTCCAGATTAGTTTGTGGTTTACACAAGATTCGGTCGTCTGCTTTCATTATAGTGCTTCAGGGAAAAAAGAAGAAAGCCCGGACCAAAAACAAGCAGAGATGATATAGAGGGTGTGCACAAAAAATCGGTGTGGGATTGTCACAGGCCTTGCTTTAGCTGCTGAAATTTCTAACCAAACTCCTGAAAGTCAAATGATCAACGAGAGAGCAGTAGATCCTATAAACTCTCCTTGGATCAATCAAGTGTCACAACGCAAACCTTGGAAAAGCCAATGTAAAAATAAAATGTTGCTTCAGGCCTAAAGGAGCTCCAAAACACAGTTGTACAGCATAGATCTGTGCTGATGCTTTCTTTCAACTGCCCCTACCTTCTCTTTGGAATCCTTTTTGTAGGAAAAAATATCTCCTTCCCTTATAAATACCACTTTAAAACTAAGCAGCTTCATTAGCATTAAAAGCAGTTTGACCCATTTCTGTGGCCTGATCCCAGATGAGAATATACCTTCTTCTGGGGCTCTCCACCTCTGTGTACTGTTAAAAATGTAAGCAAACATCTCTGCTCTGTGTACACAGAGAAAGTGATTTACGAACATGTGGATTGCAGCTTTCTTTTTAATAAAGTTTCTTATCAGCGTGCTTGGCTAGAAGACTGACCATAGTAAATCAGAAGCTTCAAAGCAGTGCTGGCAGCTTCATTTGACATAAAAATTAAAATACTACAAATGGTGTGTGTGGCATTCTCTGAGAGCTGACTGTTCCCAGGTTTTACTCCGTTTGCCTGGTTTTGAAGAATAAAAAACCACGTTAGAGGATTCTTTGGGGAAATGTCCATGTCCCTTGCTCATGTTTGACCTCAGCTAGGGAAGGGGTGCAGGAGCTCCAGAGAGGAACAGGAGCTGTTTGGTAGCAGGGATCTCTACCAGGCTTTTCCAGCCAAACTAAATTTCCCCCAGTTTAAAAATCTTTAGGTGATGAGACCGCTTCTGTTTCATGCCATTGTGCCTCTGCATGCACAGTGTATCTTCAATGTGTCGTCATGCTTGTCCCCATGGCCAGTGCTCCCATCTGCATTGCCCTCTGCAATTGGTTTGCCTTCTTCAGCAAAACTCATCCCTGCATGTGTCCTGTGATGGTCCTTTACCGTTGTTGAAGTCTGACCTTGGTGTTGGCTTCAGAAAGGCCGTGTGCTTCTCTAGGGTGGTTGCTTGTTCTGGCTGTAGGTAGACAGGTGTGGAAGGTGATAAGTAGGGCTTGCATGTCCATGTTTGTCCTCTCCAGCGGTGCTGGAGGTTCGCATTTGGGGTTGGCTGCTGTAGCAAGGGGCTGGAGTAGCAGGGCAGCAGTTCTGCCCCTTCATTTTCTGGTAGACAAATGCCTGTAGACATCCCCACTCTAGCGCACCCGCCCTCCTCTGTCCTCCAGCTCCTTAGCATACAAATTTCTCCAGCTTTGTGCAGCTGAGTGAGGGGGGAATGTGTGAGCAGAAGGGAAACTTTATTGTGACAGACAAGCTGGAAGATTGACACAGTCTTCTTAGATTATATTAAAAATAAATGGCTCTGCTTGAGCCTGTGAAGTCTGATCCTCATATATTAACTGCATGGGCTGGCAGGGGAGAGCTGTTTTATTTTCTGGTTTGTTTGCTTTATGCCTGTATAATCTCAAAGGGTTTTACCTGCCTGCAAATCTATTGTAGAATAGCTTGAGCAGAATAATGTGTAGTTTGGGCAATGTATGGATACACTGATTTTATTGACAGTGTACAACAATAAAATTATTACTTCCCTGTTCGTCTGCTGACCATGAAACAGACTGGCACGTTATTAATGCTGCTCTGCTAGTAAAATCTGACTCTGTCGTGTGTTTCAGAATAATAATGTGCAGAATAATAATTTTTGACAATGATACTCTGTAAACAATTACAAAAGTTTTGATATTTTATAAACCAATTTATCACCATCTTCAGTGTACTGTCTAAAGAGTCACGTATGATGGACTTGTAAAATTTAAAACATAAAAGCTCATAAATGCATTAAAGGTTACCTATTTACGTGAAGTGTCTGGTGCAGTGATAGAAGGTTGGTAATGAGGCACCATGAAAATGCTAAATCAGGAAGTTCTGAAAAAAAGATGACAAGAAAAACATTTCCTATTCATTAAGCTGAGAATTTTTCAAATTTGTGTTTAATAATGGAAGACTAAAGGAATGGAGTTAAACATTTAATGAGTGAAATGCATGTAGAAATTATACCAAGGGAAGTTTTATACAGAAAGACCCAAGCAAGAATTTGGTACTTGGGCTGTTCCCCAGAACTCCTTCTTGTTGTTAAGTAATAAATTAATAATTTAAGCCATTAAGCTTCAGCTTTTAAGCAACTGCACCTTGAAATGCAAGTTAACTCAGCCTTAGCAGAAAGAGGGAAATCTTTTATGATTCTTTCTTTTATTAATCTTTTACACTTTCTAAGTTGTTTTTATAGTCGTTCCTTTATTTGCTTGTTGGCTGGTAGGTGGTGTGATTTTGAAATGCGTCACGGTACCTCTGATCGTAGTGACTATAAATGTAGAAGGAGCTTTACTAAGATCAGATTCACTAGTATATGTCTTCCCCCTTGCTCAGTGATTGCAGCTTTACTCTTTCAAAAACAAAGAACAAGGGAAAAAAAAAAGTCAAGTGAAGCTTTTTCTTTCTCTGAAGTTGCCAACAGCCATGTGCCAACACTTCCAAATAGAAACCTTCCTTGGGAAGTTTCAACCTGAAGGAAACTGCTGTAGTCATGGCCTGAAATTATGGTCTTCCCTAATGGAAGTACTTACACAACCTTATCTCTGCAAGCAGAAGCAAATTTTAAACTAGCTATGCTATTTCTTTTTTTCTAGGTCTTAATAGTTCTCAGTTTATCATAGCAGCTAAAATGCGTGTAAAAAAGTAACTCTTTTTTTCTGAACTCCTGGGTGAAGCCATTCTGCTTGTTTCAATCGCCTGCTATCGTCCAGCTCATCAGTAGGTAAAGACTCAACACCTACTTGATGGTTCAGTTGCCTGAAATGCTGTAGGGAGGGTTTGCTGGAGTCACTGTCTGGCAGCTGTGACATTCAACAGAAATTATCCAATCTGTCCATCTTCCCACAACTGGAGAAAATTACTGTTATCAAAATGGAAAGAAGAGTAGTTAACCTTTTATTTACTTCTCGGTAGGGTGGTTTTCTGTAGCAGTTGGGAAGTTTAGCTCTTGTGGGTTTCAGTTTCCCATCACAGCCAATTCCTCTGTGTTTCTGGGCATGGGGATTCTCTGACATGCTTTTATTTGCTGAATATCAATACTTTCTGGCTAATGTAAAGAAAAATTTTGGAAATATTCAAATCTTTACACCTCGGAACATAAGCCACCTTGTAAGTAGTAGAGACCAAGATTTGACAGATGATGGATAAAAAAAAAAATGGATGTGGATTAAAAAAAAATACAGCGTATGTTTTAATGTTAGTTTGGCCATTTTCACTTCTGCTTTGCTATAGGTTGGAGGAAAATAATCAAAGACAGCTTGGACAAAGAGTAATGGTGTGAATTCTGTAGGATTTGTGAGTAAATTAAAATATTTTGGAGCATAACAACAGCAGATGTTGCTTGGAAACCTGTCCCAATCCCTAACATTCTGTGATTCTGTGATATGGGGCAGAAACACAACCTAACCAATGGGACCAGCAGTACTGCAATTGAAAGTATTGGCCTAATCCCTTTTTGTGGCAACGTTGCAAAAAATAGTGCCACTGTTTAATGCTGCTGCTGCTGTATATTGCAGGGGATGATAAGGAAGGAAAAAAATTATGTACCTACCACCATAATTCATTCTATTGTGTTCGCATATGCTATAGAAGAATAATGTTTGAAAAGTAAATGTGTTTCCCTACTAGACAAGTGTGGGATGAAAAATATTTTTTAAAAAAATCGTGATACCTTTTAGTTTGTAATTTATTTTCACGTTTGTTTTTTTTCTCCAGGCTTTTTACTTCATTTTTCTTATAGCACTTTAGAGGCTTTGATTGATTGCTGCATCTGATTTTGATGAGTCCAGAGACATCATACCTAAGATATTCCCTGACTATACATTCTCTTTTTGTTCATTAAGTTTCTCCAAACAGGATATTTTGTTTTATTGCATGGTGTCTCCATCTGGTCTGATGTAAGAGGAAAGCACATTCTTTGAATAACTAACACATTCATAGGTCACAACTTTTCTCCTCTTAAAATGGTTGCTGAGAAAAGACATAAAGTATTAGACAAAAAAGATGACCTGTGTATCACCATCAAAGTTCTGAGGTTTTTGTGTAGTGAACTTTCCCAGTGAGAGGACCTTCACGGGGTGAGAGCAACTGTGAGTTTCAAACAGTTGTACAATATTTAGTTGTACAGCCCTACAGATTTAGGGTATTCATGAAAACATTTCATCTATCCTGCATGTGGATTGCAGTATGCATATAACAAGTGTTTAGTGAATTTTCTTTGGGTTTTTTTTCAGTCCAAGTACTTCAAAATTTAGCTTTACTGTTTTTCATTGTATTTAATATATCTTATTAAATGGTTTCCAGCTATAATAATTTTCTTACAATATTATTCCTATCTTTGTGTCTAGGTACAATACCAGAATGGATTGACTTGAATAAATAAATAAATCACCTTAGGATGTCTAAATTTTTTTTTTTTTTTTATTTCTTGCAGATGTGATCCATACTGTTGGGCCAATCGCAAGAGGCCATCTCACTGACACTCATAAAGAAAACTTGGCAAATTGCTATAAATCCTCTCTGAAACTGGCAAAAGAAAACAACATCAGATCAATTGTAAGTACACTGTGAGAACCCATTTTTTCTAATTTGGATCTTTTTTTTTCCTTGCTGTCGAATAATTATAAATGTAATGGTAGGCTTCCAGAGAATTTGTTGCTGTATATGATGTTGAAAAGCAAGAAATTACATATCGTTTGGCCAAAATAGTTGCTAGAGAAAGGATATGGTTATTTTAAGAGATAAGGAAAGTTGGCCTTGTAGTATGTGTAAAAACAAATAAACCAATAAGAAGGAGAGGGAGCTGTTCACGTGGCTCACTTTTACAGAGTATTATTTATTAAAAAAAGACCTAAGAAGCCACTGGTTGGGTGCATAACTTCATGCAATACTGCCTCATAAATAGGTGAGAAGTTACTAATTTGTTGCTTTATCTGTCCATTTTTTTCCTAAAAATAAACATATTGGTCAAGTGGCAATGTTTATAGCACCCCCTCACCGAAATCCATCATAAAATAGCCTGTTATATGGTCTTTCATTGAATGATAAAGGTTCTTTGATTGCTTGAAATACGTGTTACATTTTTGTACCTCAGAAGGCCAGATTTTCAAAGTCCACAGAGCAAAGGAGCTGTTCCCTGTCCAGCTCTGGAGCTTTGATTCTGTAGCTCAAACTGTAGCAGCTGAAGTCTTTAGATATCCATAGGTTAGTTCCCTGAATGTTTAACCAAGAAGGAAGTAATCGCCTGGGCATGACTTCACAGCTTTTGGGTCATTTCAGCTGGTTGTGTGATAGCATGTGTGTTTGGCTACTTAAAACACATACTTAATCTAAAAAATGTTAATTGAGCCAATGGTGTTCTATCAGTGTGAAATACTTAGTAAGAGAAAGCTATTAACATCAAAAAATCACAAGTGGAAAATAAAGCTTTTTGAGGAAAGGGGCAGGACAGGTCTAAGGCTTTGAGCCCCAGTTAGATGTACCCTTCGGAGCTCAAGATGATGAATATTGCTTATTTCTTTCTTTTTGGAGTAAATGGTGGCCTTCACACTTTTTCTGCTGATGAAGTCCTCTCTGTACTTCTTAAAATGCTATCCAGTGAACCCTCTCTTTGCCAGTATCCAGCCATGAAAGAGAGGTGGTACCCAGTTTAGTTGTTACTTGATTTTTATTGTCATGTTTTGAGGTTTGTGGTTTTTTTTCCTTTTAATACTATGCACATAAATTAGAACTGAAAGCAACCTCAGGGTGGGGAGACATGTTTTGAACTCCTCTCTGGGATTGTTTAAACATACAGGGATGTTTCTCTGTCCTGCTGTGACTCTCACTGGAGGCAGTAAGATCTCTGTGCTGTTGCTGCTACACTCTTCCTTGTTCCTGCCTGGAGGCTCTGGGCAATTACATGCTTCTTCTGGGTCATTCCAGTTAGTGAGAATAAAGCTCCTAACATGGCGGGGAGGGGAAAGAAATGGTATAAAAAAATAAGAATATTGAAATAACAAAGGAAGAACTGCAATGGGCATTGGCCAATGCTGATAATGCTTCCATCTGTTGCAATTCTTTAATTTTAGGACATTCTAGGTGGTAACTTTGTATTTAACGTGGAATAATAAAGAGTGGTCATTCTCATGGGTTTCACGAAAACCAGCCTGATAGTTTAGTAAGAAAAGATGACCATGGGAGAAATGATCCATGGATTATTTCCTTTCTGGTTAAGAGCTGTTGACTGTGCACCTGTTTGAGATAAAAAATACTCAACACCCAGACTTGCAGAACACAGCTGCACAAGCTGAACAGAAGCCAAGAGCCATTCATTCATACCAGCATTAAGAAGCTTAGCAAGCAATATGGATTTTAAAGTCCACATGACAGATCATGGGCTGTTCTGAAAAGCCCCAAGTCCAGTAATTTCAGTGATGCTTTGGGAAGTGAAGGCTACTTGAGTGTCGACCCTAATGAACAAATCAAGCCTGGAGCAAGGCAAATGTATAATTCATTCAGTTAAGAAGCAGTAGATTACTGTGAGTCTGAAGAAAAGAATACAAAGTGCAGGTGGGTTTCACAAGATCCAGTACAG